>NC_058133.1:216206632-216264194 GCF_016433145.1 Gracilinanus agilis
GCTAAAAAGTTTTTGTACAAACAAAAACAATGTAGTCAAAATCAGAAGGGAAACAACAAATTGGGAAAAAATCTTTATAACGAAAAACTCTGACAGGGGTCTAATTACTCAAATATACAAGGAGTTAAAGCAATTGTATAAAAAATCAAGCCATTCCCCAATTGATAAATGGGCAAGAGACATGAATAGGCAATTTTCAGGTAAAGAAATCAAAAGTATCAATAAACACATGAGAAAGTGTTCCAAATCTCTAATAATTAGAGAAATTCAAATCAAAACAACTCTGAGGTATNTAAACTGGAGAAGTTCCAGGCGAACTGGAGAGACCTCCGGGAACTGATGCAGAGCGAAAGGAGCAGAGCCAGAAGAACTCTATACACAGAGACTGATATACTGTGGTAAAATTGAATGTAATGGACTTCTGTATCAGCAGCAATACAATGACCCAGGACAATTCTGAGGGATTTATGGTAAAGATGCTACCCACATTCAGAGGAAGGACTGCAGGAGAGGAAACATATAAGAAAAACAACTGCTTGAACACATGGGTCAGGGTGGACGTGATTGAGGAGGTGGACTCGAAACTACCACACCAATGCAACAACCAACAATTTGGAAATTGGTCTTGATCAAGGACACATGACAAAACCAGTGGAAATGCGCATCGGCCATGCGTTGGGGGAGTGCGGGGGGGGGGGTGAAGGGGATAAGAGGAGCATGAATCAGGTAACCATGTTAAAAATGTATATTAATAAATGTTAAAAAAATTACAAACCTAATTGATCATATTAATAACAAAATCCACAAAATAGCACATTGTACCAACATACTGGATTAAGAAACACCAATCATTTATGTTAAAATAATATAAGAAAAACATAAGAACACTAAAAAATATATTTTTAACATGAGAAAACCAAATATTACCTTAATTTAATTTATTTTAAAAAAAAACCTTACCTTCTGCTTTAGAACCAATACATAATATTGACATATGGCAGAAGAGTATTAAGGCCTAGGCAATGGGGGTTAAGCAACTTACTCAGGATCATTTATCTAGGAAGTCACTGAGGTCAGATTTGAACCTAGGACCTCCTGACTCTAGGACTAGCTCTCAATCCACTGAACTGCCCAGCTGCCCCTAAGTTTTAGTTTAAATGAGAAAAAAATCACAATCCTTTTAAATAAGATTTATGATAAAGTATAGATATCTATTGTCATTGCTACTATTTGATAGAATTCTAGAAATAATAGCTTTTAATTGGGACAAAATAAAGAAATTTAGGAATATAAACAAAGGCAAAGAAGAAACAAAATACAGTTATCCCTTCCATATCAGGACTTTCCCCATAGCAATTTTGCTATATTATGGAGTCAGTATCAGAAAACAAACTGCAATTTTTGGAGAGTTTTGCAGAAGCCATAGAATACACAAAGGACAGCAGATAAAAAAAATTAGAAAAACAAATTCAAAACTCAGAAATGAATATCAAACCCAAATTTTTCAATAAAGTTCTGCGAATACTCTATGAAAGAAAAAAAAAAAACAAGAAAATAATCAGTCTTCTTTTCTGATAAAAATGGAGGGCCAAATATATTTACACAGATTTTCCAAATTGCAGAGACATTGTTCTCCTGAGGCCTGTGATGTGGAAGGGATAATTGCAATCTCTTTTCTGCAAATGATAGGATGATTTACCTAGAGAACTCTAAATATTCAATTGAATTAATGACCAGTAAAGAAGCAGGATATAAAGTAACTTCATAAAATTCATCTGTCAATATGCTTATAAACATCAAATCCCAACAGAATGATATAGAAAAAATTAATTACTCTTAAGATAAACACTAATAGTAATTAGGAATCTACCTCTGAGACACACGCAGAAAGTAGGAATGAAACTAAAAAAAAAAAACTTTCTAGGAATAAAATAGACAAATATATTGTTCCTCAATCTCAGTTGCATAACATTAATATAAACATGCGGGAAGCCGATAAGAGAATAGATAAAAATCTGTGATTCCTCTTTTCATCCCTTTTGTGATCCTTGTGATTTCTTGTTGAAAAGTATTATGGCCTTATTGAAAAGCTTTAAGTTCCTAGCTAACCAACAGTTAAAAGGTTAACATTCTTCCCCTTTGGTAAAAAATGCAGCCAAGGCTGAAACCTTAGTTAGGTGGGGCATTTGTCCCTGAGAAAAGTATTCTCAGACTTGGCTTGGTGATAACAAATATAGCTGAAAGTCCAGCCTGATTCTTATGTTTACCGGGAATATTCTAAGCCTGCTTTATTGTCTATGTTAAAAATACAGCTCTGTGTAGTTGTGGGAAACTATCCTTGTGCTTTTGGGTGAAAGGGGGTTTGAATTTCTTATATAATAAATTTGTGAATCAATGGCACTTCAAAGAAGCAGCTATGAGTTAACAGTCAATGTCCCATTATTTCCTCATCAACTAAGCAGTCCTTATCTGATTATTGGAGATTATAGATAGATCTCGAGATAAACATAGATATATTGCCACACAGATCAAATTATAAGTAGATATTTTATAGAAATTGAAAAAATAATTACAAAATTCATTTGAAGGCATGTTCAAGATCCTGAAGGAAAATAAGGGTGGGCATATATATATATATATATTTGCCCACCCATATATATATACACACACACATACATATGAAAAGGGACTAGCACTGCCAGATCTCAAATATTACAAAGCTGTAAATAACAAGATGAAACATAGAAAGCAGTCAGTGGAACAGGTTAAGTATAGAAGATACCAAAGCAGTCAAATAGAGTAGCACAGTTATTAAACCCAAAGCAAACTATTAGATTAAAGACTTGATGTTTTTAACAACAAAAAAAAGGAAAATGGAATGTATCTTGGAAGAAATTAGGTTTAAACAACTCATATCATATACGAAGTATACAACAGGCATATCATAAAGAAATTAGAAGAGAATAAAAAAAATTTCATAACAATGAGCAAAAGTATCCTTAACCAAATAATAAATATAGAGGAAAACAGAATGCAACATGTACAGTTTTGATTCTATGAAACTGAAAGATTTTTAGTATATTTATTTATTTTTTTAAATAATTTTTATTTTGTAGAAAACTTATCATGGTTACATGATTCATGTTCTTACTTTCCCCTTCACCCCCTGACTTCACCCACTCCATAGTTTTAACATGTGTCATCGATCATGACATTTCCATATTGTTGTAAGTAGCATATGTGTGGTAGTTTCAGGTCTACATCCCCAATCATGTCCGCCTCAAACCACGTGTTCAAGCAATTGTTTTTCTTCTGTGTTTCCTCTACTGTAGTTCTTCCTCTGAATGTGGGTAAGGTTCTTTTCCATATGTCCCTCAGAATTGTTACAGATCATTGCATTGCTGCTAGTACAGAAGTCCATAACATTCTATTTTACCACAGTGTATTGGTTTCTGTGTACAATGTTCTTTTGGCTCAGCTCCTTTCACTCTGCATCAATTCTTGGAGGTCTTTCCAGTTCACATGGATTTCTTCCAGTTTATTATTCCTTTTGGCCCAATAATATTCCATCACCAGCATATACCACAGTTTGTTCAGCCATTCCCCAAAAGAAGGGCAAACCTTCATTTTCCATTTTTTTGCCACCACAAAAATCATGGTTATAAATATTTTCATACAAGTCTGTTTATCTATGATCTCTTTGGGGTACAGACCCAAAACTGGTATGGCTGTATCAAAGGGAAGGCAATCTTTTGTAGCCCTTCGAGCGTAGTTCCAAGTTGCCATCCAGAATTGATCAGTACACAACTCCACCAGCAATGCATTAATGTCCCAATTAGGCCACATCCCCTCCAACATTCATTACTCTCCCCTACTGTCATTTTAGCCAATCTGCTAGATGTGAGGTGATACCTCAGTGTTGCTTTGATTTTCATTCCTCTAATTATTAGAGATTTACAGCACTTTTTTCTGTGCTTATTGATAATTTTGACTTCTTTATCTGAAAATTGCCTATTCATGTCCCTTGTCCATTTATCAACTGGGGAATGGCTTGATTTTTTTTGTACAATTGATTTAACTCCTTGTATATTTGAGTAATTAGACTCCTGTCAGAGATTTTTGTTATAAAGATTTTTTCCCAATTTTTTGTTTCCCTTCTGATTTTGGTTGCATTGTTTTGGTTTGTACAAAAGCTTTTTAATTTAGTATAATCAATCATCCCATTTACATTCAGAGTTATAATTATCAGTTGTGTATTCCCCAACATTTTAGTTTCCTCTCTTAGTTCCACCCCTTCTTCTTAGGCTATTTCCTTTTAAACCAGTGATTTGTTTTAAACCAGTAACCTTTGTCTCCTCCCTTGATTTACTTCCCTTTCTATCTCCTCCCTTGTTATTCCCCTCTTTTTATTTTTAAGGCCTAATGAATTCCCTCTCCCTTCTCCTCCCCTCCCTTTTTTGACCTACCACTCTTCTGCTCCCCTTGGTTTATCCCTTCTGACTTTTTCAGTAGGGTTAGATAGAGTTCTATATTGAAATGGATATAGCTAATCTTCCCTCTCAGGGTTAATTACACTGAGAGTAAGGTCTAAATATTACCTCTTAATGCTCTCTTCCTCTCCTTCTTATAATAGTATTAATCCCTTCCCTTTCCCATGCCTTCTTTGTGTGTAATAGAATATCCTATTTTTCTTATTCATTCAAGTTTCTATTGGTGTCCTCTACTATTCACCCCCCTCTTTCCCACCCACCCCCTTATCATCTTAGACCATTTAATACTCCAATTTCTTCCTGTGAATAATTCTTCTAATTACTATAATAGTGGATACTATAATAGTGAATAGAGTTCACTACAGAGAATTACACTTAACATTTCTCCATATAGGAATACAAATAATTAGATCTTATTGAAGCCGTTAAAGAGACAAATTTAAAAATAAGAGTTTTCTTCCATTCCCCTCTGTTTCTTATTTACCTTTTTATATTTCTCTTGATTTTTGTGGTTGGATATTGAACTTTCCTTTTAGTCCTGGTCTTTTCTGTGCAAATACTTGGAAATCTTCTATTTTGTTGAATGCCCAAACTTTCCCCTGGAAGTATAAATTCAGTTTTGATGGGTAGTTAATCCTTGGTTGTAGACCCAGTTCTCTTGCCTTTCTTAATATCATATTCCAAGCCTTGTGGTCTTGTAGTGTGGAGGTTGCCAGATCCTGTGTGATCCTGATTGGTGCTCCTTGATATCTGAATTGTCTCTTTTTGGCTTCTTGTAAATTTTCTTTAACTTGGAAGCTCTTGAATTTGGCTATTATATTCCTAGGGGTTGTCTTTTCAGGGTTTAGTGTAGAGGGTGATCTGTGGATCTTTTCGATGTCTATATTGCCCTCTTGTTGTAGAACTTCAAGGCAATTTTCCTGAATAATTTCCTTTAATATGGAGTACAAATTTCTATTAATTTCTGCTTTTTCAGAAAGACCAATGATTCTCAAATTATCCTTTCTAGACCTGTTTTATTGATCTGTCAGTTTCTCAGTGAGATAATTCATATTTCCTTCTATTTTATCAGTCTTTTGAATTTGCTTTATTTGTTCTTGTTGTCTTGAGAGATCATTGGCTTCTATTTGCCCAATTCTTGTCTTTAGAGACTGGTTTTCCACTATTTTCTTTTGATTTTCCTTTCTGATTTTGTCTATCCTGTTTTCCAGAGGTTTGATTTTGATCTCTAATTTGCTTATTAATTCTTTTGATTTGGGGGCATCTTTTTCTAATTGCCTAATTCTAGCCTTTAGATTCTTGTTTTAGGCTATAATATTTTCATTTTCCTTTTGAATCTGGTCTGTTTGGTTCTTCAAGGCTTCCAGCTGGTCATTTCTGGTCTTCAATTTGCTTATCAATTCATTTGATTTCTGAGCCTCACTTTCTAATTGCAAATTTCTGCCTTTTAAACTGTTATTTCTTGCCACTTCTCTACCATCTTTCTCATAATCTCAGATTTGAACTCTTCAATAGCTTGTGACCAGTTTTCATTTTGGGAAGGTATGGATATGATAACTTGTTTGTTCTCCTCTGCTGTTTGCTCTGTTGTATGGATTTTTTCTGTGTAAAAGTTGTCGAGTGTTAAAGATTTCTTCTTGATCTTTCTCTTCCAGGGTTCTTGTGTCTGGCTTGCCATTGTGAGGTGCATGCCCTTTCAGGTTTATACTTATGCCCATGGTCTGTCTGTGCTCTTTGGACTCCTGAGGTCTCATGTCTAGTCAAGCCTCCTGGTATTCCCCTTGCTTGTTCCTCTTCCCAAAGATCCTTTAACAGTCTCAGGGAGCTGCTTCCACGGTCTTGCACCCCTCTGCACTGGGTCCCCACCCACAGTCCATGCCTGAGCTCAGAATCAGAGTCTGCAGCTGCAACCTCACCTGCCTGTGCTCAGGGTCTGTGTTCAAAGTCTGTGTGTTCTTTAGCCTCTTGGGGTCTTAAGTCTTGCTGCTCTCAGGAACAGTCCCTAGTGATCCCAGGTAGATATCAAGGACTTAATGGATGCCCCAAATTTGCTCTAGCTCTTGTGCATTGGCTTTGGCTCTGTAGGTGGTGGTGGTGGGTAAAGTGGTTGCTCAGCTGGTGTTTTAGTAGAGCTATTTCACCCCCTTTTAGCATGGAAATGCCCTGATCCCATGTACCTTCAATGTTGCACCCTGTTGTGGGTTCCCTTCGTTTGTCTGGATTTATTTTTATGTCCTCTTGAGGATTCCTATATGTTTTGGTTAGGAGAGGTTAAGCAACTGCTTTTTACTCTGCCTCCATCTTAACCCTGGAAGCTTATTTTTAGTATATTTAAAAGAATACAATTCTTATTAAAAGACAAACCCTTAACTGGAGAAAAAAAAACTTTGCAGTAAAATTTTGTGATATTTTATGAGAATTGATACAAATATATAAGAAGATAATTTCTCTAATAGATATATTGTCAGAGAATATGTGAACAGTTATCAAGAGGGAAAAAGAATGTAATCTGTACCAAAAAATCCAAATCAGCAATAAGATGGTACAAAAAAATTAAAATTGAATTTATATTCCACATTGCACAGATTGGAAAGGTAAAACAAATGAGAGAATTCTATTGGATAATAAACATATTAATATTGTGTTGGTAGAACTATGAATTAATTTGAAATGCATGCACAAATGGATGTATGTTTGTGTGTGTCTATGTGTGAGTCCATTAACCATATGAGATTGGTGTCCAGTTAGTAAAACTCCAAAAGTTCAATGTAAAAAATTATTTACCCCAGTATTTTTTGTTATTGTTTTTGTTCTTAATTATGAAAAACAAAGTAGATGCCCATGAACTTCAGGATTTTTAAACACATTAAAATTTATAATTGTAATGAAATATATATGTTGCATGATAAATTATGGAAATTCAGGTAAACATTGAAATATCTATGTGCATTGATTTATTTTCTTTAATAATTTTTATTTTTTTGAAAAGTTATCCATGCTTACATGATTCATGTTCTTACTTCCCCCTTCACCTCCCAACCTCCTCCCCTCCCACCCCATAGCCAAAGTGCAGTTCCACTGGTTTTAACATGTGTCATCAATCAAGACCTATTTCCAAATTGTTGATAATTGCATTGGCCTGGTCATTTCACGTCTATATCCCCAGTCATGTTGGCCTCAACTCATGTGTTCAAGCCGTTGTTTTTCTTCTGTTTCCACCCTTGTAGTTCTTCCTCTGAATTTGAGTAGCATTCTTTTCCATAAATCCCTCAGAATTGTCCGGGGTCATTGCATTGCTGCTGGTACAGAAGCCCATTACATTCTATTTTACCGCAGTTTATCAGTCTCTGTGTACAATGTTCTTCTGGCTCTGCTCCTTTTGCTCTGCATCAATTCCTGGAGGTCTTTCCAGTTCACATGGAATTCCTCCAGTTTATTATTCCTTTTAGCACAATAGTATTCCATCACCAGCATATACCTTAATTTGTTTAGCCATTCCCCAATTGAAGGGCATACCCTCATTTTCTAGTATTTTCCCACCACAAAACGTGTGGCTATAAATATTTTTGTACAAGTATGTTTATCTATGATCTCTTTCGGGTACAAACCCAACAATGGTATGGCTGGATCAAAGGGCAGGCATTCTTTTAGTGCTCTTTGAGCATAGTTCCAAATTGCCATCCAGAATAGTTGGATCTGTTCACAACTCCACCAGCAATGCATTAATGTCCCAATTTTGCCACATCCCCTCCAGCATTCATTACTCTCCCCTGCTATCATTTTAGCCAATCTGGTAGGTGTGAGGTGATACCTCAGAGATGTTTTGATTTGCATTTCTCTAATTATTAGAGATTTAGAACACTTTCTCATGTGCTTATTGATAGTTTTGATTTCTTTATCTGAAAATTGCCTATTTATGTCCCTTGCCCATTTATTAATTGGGGAATGGCTTGATTTTTTATACAATTGATTTAACTCCTTGTATATTTGAGTAATTAGACCCCTGTCAGAGTTTTTTGTTATAAAGATTTTTTTCCCAATTTGTTGTTTTCTTTCTGATTTTGGTTGCATTGTTTTTGTTTATGAAAAAGCTTTTTAATTTAATACAATCAAAATAATTTAATTTATATTTTGTAATTATCTCTACCTCTTACCCTCTCTGGGTTTCTCCCCCAGCAGCTTCCCTGCTGTCTGTGATCAAAGCTTTGCATTTGGCACAGCTGTGCCAGGGAGGCACTCTCTCTGACTATTGGCCGAGCCCACCCAGGGATTCCAATATTTGCTGGAGACTCAGCACATTAGGTGGAGGAGGGGATCTGGGATCTTCCTCCTTTCTTTCCCCTCCCACCCAAGAGTTCCAAGAATTCAGTTTTTTTCTCTCTCCCTCCCCCATCTTTTAAGTTATGTTGAGCTGGAGGATCCCCAGCTCTGTTGTGTTGTCAGATTTTGTTTTCTGTTCCCTCAGAGCCCTTTGTTCTTAATTGGTGGTGAAGGGCTTTATGGAGGTTTGGAGCCTTGTTGCTTCTATCCTGCCATCTTCCCAGATTCCCTCTATGTGAATTGATTTAGAATGAAATCAATAGAACCAGCACAATGTAGACATTGACTACTGCAATGCCAACCTCACTTCATGTGGCTGAAGAAAAAGACTCCCATTTCTTTTCTAATCAAATAAAATATTTATGTTTGTTATTTGTCAATATTATAAAACATAAAAATTCAAATTAAATGCTAACATTAACATTTTATCTGCCTAGGTAAAATGCCATATTTAATTAAAAGAAAGAAAGAAAAACTCCCCATGAAGTTATGTGATGTGACATCAAGGAAAGGATCAGGAAGTTGGAAAACATGAACATATCATATAAAAATGAGCAAAATCATTACCATGATTTCCTACCTTTGAGGAAAGCTTGAAGAATAATTTCCCCTAAACCTTTCCAGCCTTGTTGTAGAAATTAACAGTAAGGTCTCTAGTAAAAACTAACCATTTACTTTTCTATATTTGTCTTCCTTAAGAAACAAAAGCTCTCCTTGCTTATTTTTCTCCATTTAACCAGAGGAATCATATAGTTTTTCAGAAAGAGTTAAATAATTTCCTTTTCCTCTGCTGACTAAGATTATTTTCCCTAGGTGTATGCATATATTTGTGTGTGTGTATGCTCCTGTGATTTTCCTTACTAAATATTGCTCTGTCCAAACGAAAATTAAAATGAAATACATCAGGCATGCTAGGACTTAACATTTCAGAGACTTATAAAGCAATATCACTTGGTTAAATTGATTGTCACTTCAACTGCTCACAGCTACTAGTCAGGAAAGGAGCTTATGGTTTTACTATACTTAATGAGAGCATATTCTTATTCCAATGGCTTAATTTGGTTGTGTTGAAATTCCTATTAAAAACAGTCATTAATATTTCATTAAAAGTGCCTATGATGTCAGAGGCAGCAGTTCAGAGCCTTCCAAAATACAAAGAAAACTCCCTTTTCCTTCATAGTGTTCTACTAACATTCTAGTATCCAAGTCCATATTTATTTATTTTTCCCATTAAACTGAACAAAGAACAACAGCAACTAGAAGAGAACCATTATCAAGACTCTCTCTCTCTCTCTCTCTCTCTCTCTCTCTCTCTCTCTCTCTCTCGCGTATATTCACTTCTGCATTCTAATATCTTCAGATTGCTTGGCTGTAGTATTTTAAAAATGAAGACATAAAACTTTACTTCAAGGTCAACAATATAAGTTTTACTTCCATGCAGAAAATGAGTCCTTAATAAAGAATATATGTGTTCATACTTATGTATCAATTGACTTGTATTAATTTTGATGTTGACAAAGCTCCTGTCTATGATACTTAAAATTCTATCCTAAATGAAATTTCAGCAGCAAAATGGCAATTCCAGCATTTACATGAGCAACTATAGGACCTCATTGATAATTAACAATAATAACTGAAATGTACATAATATTTTGCCTATATTATTATATTTAGTTCTCAGGACAATCCTGTGAGATAAGAACCAAGAAGTATTGTTTATGAATTGAGTAAATAAAAATTTAGATACATTAAGTGAGTACTCAAGTCAAGGCCACAAGCATTATTTAGTACCAATTTTGGTAACATTAAAACCCTGGAAATGTAAAGACAAAAGCAAACTACTAAATTAATCCTCACTCTCAAGAAGCTCACCATCTTATATGCCAGTGCCAAACAAACAGAAAAGAATTGAACATAGATATTTCTTGACTTTTTCACTTATCACCTTGCTTTTAAGAATAACACATTTCCTCTCATTCTTATATATGTACGTAGGAAGTACAAAAATCTCAAAGAAACTAAGTAAAAGAGTAAAAGCCACTCAAACTAGTTATTTAAAAATTTCCCTTTGGAAGACATAAGGCAAGTAAAATGTAAAAAATATTTTTTTCATTTTTTTAAATTTAAACATTTACTAATATTCATTTTTAACCTGTTTACATGCTTCATGATCCTACTTTCCCCTTCACCCCCCTGTTATCCTCCCACCCATGGCCGACGCACATTTCCACTGGTTGTAACATGTGTCCTTGTTCAGGGACTATTTCTATATTGTTGTTACTTGCATTTGTGTGGTCGTTTCGAGTCTAGATCCCCAATCACGTCTGCCTCAGCCCCTGCATTCAAGCAATTGTTTATCTTCTATGTTTCCTCTCCTGCAGTTCTTCCTCTGAATATGGGTAGCGTTCTTTACCATAAATCCCTCATAGCTGTCTTGTGTCATTGCATTGTTGCTGGTACAGAAGTCCATTACATTTGATTTTACCATAGTATATCAGTCTCTGTGTACAGTGTTTTCTGGCTCTGCTCCTTTCGCTCTACATCAATTCCTGGAAGTCTTTCCATTTCACCTGGAACTCCTCCAGTTTATTATTCCTTTGAGCACAATAGTATTCCATCACCAGCATATACCACAGTTTGTTCAGCCATTCCCCAATTGAAGGGCATGCCCTCCTTTTCCAGTTCTTTGCCACTACAAAAAGCACAGCTATAAATATTTTCGTACAAGTCTGTTTATCTATGATCTCTTTGGGGTACAAACCCAACAATGGTATGGCTAGATCAAAGGGCAGACATTCTTTTATAGCCCTTTGAGCATAGTTCCAAATTGCCAGCCAGAATGGTTGGATCAGTTCACAACTCCACCAGCAATGCATTAATGTCCCAGTTTTGCCACATCCCTTCCAACATTCATTACTCTCCCCTTCTTTCATTTTAGCCAATCTGCTAGGTGTGAGGTGATACCTCAGAGTTGTTTTGATTTGCATTTCTCTAATTATTAGAGATTTAGAACACTTTCTCATGTGCTTATTGATACTTTTGATTTCATTAAATGAGAATTGCCTATTCATGTCTCTTGCCCATTTTTCCATTGGGGAATGGCTTGACTTTTTATACAACTGATTTAACTCCTTGTATATTTGAGTAATTAGACCCATGTCAGAGTTTTTTGTAATAAGGATTTTTCCCCAATTTGTTGTTTCCCTTCTGATTTTGACTACATTATTTTTCTTTGTACAAAAACTTTTTAGCTTGATATAATCAAAACCATTTAATTTGCATTTGTAATTTTCTCTAACTATTGCTTGTTTTTAAAATCTTTCCTTTCCCAGAGATCTGACAGGTATACTATTTTGTGTTCACTTAACTTATTTATAGTTTCCCTCTTTATATTCAGGTCGTTCACCCATTCTGAATTTATCTTGGTGTAGGGTATAAGATGTTGATCTAAACCTAATCTCTCCCATAATGTTTTCCAAATTTCCCAGCAGTTTTCCCCAAATAGTGGATTCATGTCCCAAAAGTTGGGCTCTTTGGGTTTATCATACACTGTCTTGCTGATGTCATTAACCCCAAGTCTATTCCACTGATCCTCCCTTCTATCTCTTAGCCAGTGCCATATTGTTTTGATGACTGCTGCTTTATAGTATAGTTTAATATCTGGTACTGCTAGGCCCCCTTCCTTCACATTTTTTTTCATTATTTCCCTTGATATTCTTGACCTTTTATTATTCCAAATGAAATTTGTTATAGTTTTTCCTAATTAAGTAAAGAAGTTTTTTGGTAATTTGATAGGTATGGCACTAAATAGGTAAATTAATTTGGGTAGAATGTTGATTTTTATTATGTTAGCTTGTCCTACCCATGAACAATTAATGGCTTTCCAATTGTTGAGATCCAGTTTTATTTGTTTGGAAAGTGTTTTGTACTTGTTTTCATATAATTGCTGTCTGTTTTGGTAGATAGATTCCCAAATATTTTATATTATCTAGGGCGATTTTAAATGGTGTTTCTCTTTCTACCTCTTGCTGTTCTAATGTGTTGGAAATGTATAGAAATGCTGATGATTTATGTGCATTTATTTTGTATCCTGCAACTTTCCTAAAGTTGTTGATTATTTCTACCAGCTTCTTAGTTGATTCTCTAGGATTTTTTAAGTATACCATCATATCATCTGCAAAGAGTGATAGCTTAGTCTCCTCATTGCCTATTTTGATACCTTCAATTTCTTTTTCTTCTCTAATTGCCATTGCTAGTGTTTCTAGTACGATGTTGAATAATAGAGGTGATAATGGGCATCCTTGTTTTACTCCTGATCTTATTGGGAAGGCTTCTAATTTATCCCTTTGCATATAATGCTTGTTGATGGTTTTAGGTATATACTGTTTATTATTTTTAGGAAGAGTCCTTCTATTCCTATACTTCTCAATGTTTTCAATAAGAATGGATGCTGTACTTTGTCAAAGGCCTTTTTAGCATCTATTGAGATAATCATGTGATTTTTGTTTGTTCGACTGTTGATATGGTCAATTATGTGGATGGTTTTCCTAATGTTGAACCAACCTTGCATTCCTGGTATAAATCCCACCTGATCATGGTGGACGATCTTCTTAATTACTTGCTGGAGTCTCTTTGCTAATATTCTATTTAAGATTTTTGCATCTATGTTCATTAGGGAGACTGGTCTATAGTTTTCTTTCTCTGTTTTTGGTCTACCTGGCTTTGGGATCAGTACCATATTTGTGTCATAAAAGGAATTTGGTAGGACTCCTTCTTTGCTTATCATATCAAATAATTTGCATAGTATTGGGATTAGTTGCTCTTTGAATGTCTGATAGAATTCACTTGTGAATCCATCAGGTCCTGGTGATTTTTTCTTAGGGAATTCTTTGATGGCTTGTTCAATTTCTATTTCTGATATGGGATTATTTAGGTATTCTATTCCTTCTGCTGTTAATCTAGGCAATTTTTATTTTAGTAAATATTCATCCATATCTCCTAAATTGTTATATTTGTTGCCATGTAATTGGACAAACTAGTTCTTAATGATTGCCTAAATTTCCCCTTCATGAAGGTGAGGTCTCCCTTTTCATCTTTATTACTGTCAATTTGGTTTTCTTCTTTCCTTTTTCTTATTAGATTGACCAGTACTTTGTCTATTTTATCTGTTTTTTTCAAAATACCAGCTTCTAGTCTTATTTATTAATACAATAGTTCTTTTACTTTCGATTTTATTAATTTCTCCCTTAATTTTTAGTATTTCTAACTTAGTTTTCATCTGGAGGTTTTTAATTTGCTCTCTTTCCGATTTTTTGAGTTGCACACCCAATTCATTGATCTCTGCCCTCCTTAATTTGTTAATATATGCACTCAAGGATATAAATTTCCTCCTGAGTACTGCCTTGGCTGCATCCCACAGAGTTTGGTAAGATGTCTCATC
Organism: Gracilinanus agilis; assembly: GCF_016433145.1. Lineage (NCBI taxonomy): Eukaryota > Metazoa > Chordata > Mammalia > Didelphimorphia > Didelphidae > Gracilinanus > Gracilinanus agilis. The sequence continues at coordinate 216,220,883 of NC_058133.1, forward strand.
ATTGTCATTCTCTTCAGTGAAATTGTTGATTGTTTCTATGATTTCTTCTTTGACAAATTGGTTTTGGAGAATCATATTGTTTAATTTCCAATTGGTTTTTTATTTGAATCTCCAGGTGCCCTTACTAATTATTATTTTTATTGCATTATTATCTGAGAAGTTTACATTTATTATATCTGCTCTTTTGCATTTGGTTGCAATGATTCTATGCCCTATTATATAGTCATTCTTTGTGAATGTACCATGTGCAGCTGAAAAGAAGGTGTATTCCTTTTTGTCCCTATTTATTTTTCTCCACATATCAATTAAATCTAATTTTTCTAGGACTTCATTCACCTCTCTTACCTCTTTCTTATTTATTTTTTGATTTGATTTATCTAGATCTGAAAGAGGAATATTTAGTTCTCCCACTATTAAGGTTTTCCTATCTATTTCCTTCTTGAGCTCTGCCAGTTTCTCCTTTAAGAATTTGGATGCTATACCACTTGGTGCATACATATTGAGCACTGTTATATCCTCATTTTTTATACTGCCTTTAATCAGGATATAATGATCTTCCCTGTTTTTTTAATCATATTTATTTTTACTTTGGCTTTGTGAGAGATCATAATAGCCACTCCTGCCTTCTTTTTCTCATTTGATGCCCAAAAGATTTTTCTCAAGCCCTTAACCTTAAACTTGTGTGTGTCTAACCGCCTCACATGTGTTTCTTGTAGACAACATATGGTAGGATTTTGGTTTCTGATCCACTCTGCTATTTGCTTCTGTTTTATGAGGAAGTTCATTCCATTTATATTTAGAGCTACAATTATCAGTTGTGCATTCACTCACATTTTTGTGTCCTCCCCTAGACCCACCCCCTCTTTCTACACTATTTTCTTTTAAACCAGTGGTTTGCTTTGAGCCAGTATCCCTTATCCCCTCCCTTGATTGACTTCCCTTTCTTCCCCTCCCTTGTTATTCCCCTTTTTTGTTTTTTAAAGGCCTAATGAATTCCCTCCCCCTTCTCCCCTCCCTTTTTTGACCTCCCCACTCCCCTGCTCCCTTTGGTTTATCCCTTCTGACTTTCTCAGTAGGGATAGATAGAGTTTTTTATCCAAATGTATAATAAAGCTACTCTTCCCTCTCCAGATTGATTACACTGAGAGTAAGGTTTGATTAATACCCCTTAATGCTCTCTTCCTCTCCTTCTTATAATAGTATTTATCCCCTCCCCTTCCCCTGCCTTCTTTGTGTGTAATAGAATATCCTATTTTTCTTATTTACTCAGATTTTTTCTAGGTGTCCCCTACTATTCCTCCCCCTTTTTCCCACCCCCATGTCATCTTAGACCATTTAGTATCCTATCCTCTCCCTATGAATTATTCTTCTGGTTGCTATTATAGTGAATATTATAATAGTGGGTAGAGTTCACTACAGAGAATTATACATAGCATTTCTCCACATAGTAATACAGATAATTAGATCTTATTTAAGCCTTTAAAGAGTCAAGTTTAAAAAAATTATGAGTTTTCTTTCTTTTACCTCTGTTTCTTATTTACCTTTTCATGTTTCTCTTGAATTTTGTGGTTGGGTATCAAACTTTCCATTTAGTCCTGGTCTCTTTTGTGCAAAAATTTGGCAATCTCCAATTTTGTTGAATGCCCATATTTTCCCCTGGAAGTATATAATCATTTTCAATGGGTAGAGACTGAATGCCATGCCCGACCCCACAAAAATATACTGTGCTGTGCCCTACCCCCCCACTGAGTGTCAGATGCACCCCACCATGCTCTTATCCCACACAGGGGAGGGAGAAAGTGTTCCCATTGGACTATTAGACAGAGGGGCAGGTGAAGTGGAAAAATGCCATCAGGGACAGAGGAGAGGGGAAGAGGAGCAGCTCTGTCCAAGTCTCTCTGCCTTTCTAGTAGCAAACTGTGGTAAGGGGTGAGAGAGGGAAGGCCAGCCATGTGCCCATAGAGAGGGCTGTGTGTCATCTTTGGCACCTGTGCCATAGGTTCCCCATCACTGCTCTATGTGATAGACACTTGATGTAAATACCAAACTAAAGCAATCCAAGTGTTCTAATATATGGATATTTAAGTAAATTTAGGATATATATATATATATATATATACATATATATATATATATCATGAACATGAGAAATTTTTAAAAATTAGAGAAACCAGAAAAAAACACAATTGAAGTAATTGGTCCTTGAACCTTCATGAAAGAGGAACAGGAAAAAAGAATTATCATATTTTTACTATCTTATATATGGTCCTAAGTTCAATTTATTACATTATTTGGATTTAATTTCTGTCATAGTTGAAAAAGATATTCCACAAAGATAGACAATTCCAAATGGAAGAATATTTTTGGATTTGCTTACTGAAAGACATGGCTAACTTATTTACTAAAATATGATACTTGCATTTTTCAATCCCTTCTATTTATTACTTTCTATATTCCATATACTGTGTTAAAGCTTTTCAATTATTATCTTATTTGATCCTTGCAACTACTCTGAGAAGCAGGTACTATAATTAAAACCAAATACACTTGAAGAAATTGAAGCAGACAGAAGTTAAAAGAATTGCCCACAGTGAGTGGGAAGCACTATTATGGAAAGAGACCCTTGGAAGCAGAGAAGTGAAATTAGCACAGTTCTTGGCACATAGTAGGCATTGAATAAACGTTATTTATTGATTGATAATGAGAAAAACAGAGCCAGATAATCTAGCCTGAGGACTCTTCAAAGAGAAAAAAGGACTTCTTGGTCCTGTTGTTACGTAAATTGTGAGTTTTCTTTGCCATGAATAAATCCAAAAATTCTAATTTGCCTATTTCTCCTTTACTTTTCAATTTTTTCATTTTTGTGCTTATATTTATTTTCTATTTTATTTGCTGTTTGGGATCATTAATATATTATTTTTCTACTTTATAAAAGAATATTATTACATATTTTCTTTTTTATTTTCCTATCTGGATTGTTCTAGCTTACTCCTAGAAATGTTATATTTTTCTACATTATCTTTGTTTCCTCCCTATTTACTTAATATAAAAACATGGGTGAAAAGGTGTTAATATGTTAACAAGATGTTCAATCCGTTTGATCTCTTTTATAAATTAAGTATGACAACTTAATTGACTGACCAAACACATTGACTACATTGATGAGGTATTCAAAATACCTAACCTTTAGGAATTTGAGGTAATGTAAATATATGACCACTTTGTGAGGGAGATCTTTGCAGGGAGTAGGAAGGGACTTTCTTCCTTTGCCCTAACACTCTTTTGCCAATGGTATTAGACAGGCAATGTCATAGATATTTCATGTAGCAGTTTGAGCATTTTAAGAAACAACTGGAGAATCAGACACAAAATACATAAGGAAGTTGTTCTACCAAATGTCTTTTATTAGACAAATAGGACACCACCATTCTTCCAGGCAGCTAGCCATATAACTTAGTTGTCATCCTTATTTTTTCACTTTCACTCTCTCAATGACCTACATTTCGAACATCTCTGATATATTTCTGATTTTATCCCTAACCTATTCCATTGATCTACCATACTATTTCTTAGCCAGTACCAGATTGTTTTAATGATTACTGCTTTTTAGCACAGTTTAAGATCTGGTACAGCTTGGTCACCATCCTTCACATTTTTTTCTTCATTAGTTGATTTGATTATTGATTTTTTGTGTTCTTCCAGATGAATTCTGTTGTTATTTTTTTTTCTAGTTCTACAAAATAGTTTTTTGGTAGTTTGACTAGCCTGGCACTTTTTACCTAAATTCATTTAGGTAGGATTGTCATTTTTATTATATTAGCTTGGCCTATCCATAAACAATTAATATCTTTTCCTAATTGTTTATGTCTGACTTTGTGTGAAAAGTGTTTTTTTATTAAGAAAAATTTTCCATGGTTACATGATTCATGTTCTTTCCATCCCATACTCTCACACCCTTCCCATAGCTGATGCACAATTGCACTGGGCTTTATGTGTCATTGATTTCCATATTTCCATATTATTGATATTTGTACAAGGGTGATCATTTAGAGCAGTGATTCCTGAAGTGGGCGCTACCACCCCCTGGTGGGTGCTGCAGCAATCCAGCAGGGTGGTGATGGCCACAGGCACATTTATCTTTCCTATTAATTGCCATTAAAATTTAAAAAAAATAATTTCCAGGGGGCTAAGTAATATTTTTTTCTGGAAAGGGGGTGGTAGGTCAAAAAAGTTTGGGAAACACTGATTTAGAGTCTGCATCCTCAATCATATCCCCATCAACCCATGAGATCAAGCAGTTGTTTTTCTTCTGTGTTTCTACTTCCACAGTTCTTTCTCTGGATGTGAATAATGTTACTTCTCATATGTCTGTCAGAAAAGCAAATCATTGCACTGCTGCTAGTAGAGATGTCCATTACATTCTATTATACCACCGTGTATCTGTCTCTGTGTATATGGTTCTCCTGGTTCTGCTCCTTTCACTCTGCATCAATTCCTGGAGGTCATTCCAGTTCACATGGAATTCCTCCAGTTCATTATTTCTTGAAAAGTGTTTTGTAATTGTGTTCATATAATTACTGCATTTACCTTGGTAAATAGATTTCCAGGCATTTTATATTGTCTAGAGTGATTTTAAGTAGTTTCTCTTTGTAACTCTTGCTGCTGAGCTTTGTTGTGAAATAAATAGAAATGCTGATGATTTATGTAGGTTTATTTTGTATCCTACAACTTTGCTGATGCTGTCAATTATTCGATCTAGCTTTTCAGTTGATTTTTTAGAATTCTCTAAATACACCATCATATCATTTGCAAAAAGAAATAGTTTGGTTTCTTTGTTGCTCACTTCAATTCCTTCAATTTCTTTTTCTTCTCTAATTGCTAAAACTAGAATTGCCAGTACAATATTAAAGAAAAGTGGTGGTAATGGGCATCCTTGCTTTCTTTACTCCTATTCTTATTGAGAAGGCACCTAAATTATCCCTATTGCAGATGATACTCACTGATGCTTTTAAAAATACTGCTTATTATTTTAAAGAATGGCCTTTTTATTCTTATGATTTCTAGTATTTTTCATAGGAATGGGTGTTGTTTTGTCAAAGGCTTTTTCTGTATATATTGGAATTTATGTTATTTTGATTTTTGATATGGTCCATTATGGTAATAGTTTTCCTAATATTAAACCAGCCTGATATTCTTGGTATAAATGACCTCCAGATCATAGTGAATAACCCTTGTGATATATTGCTGTATTATCTTTGCTGATGTTTAATTTAAGCTTTTTGTTTCAATGACCATTAGGGAAATTGAACTATAATTTTCTTTCTCTGTATTTGGTCTTATTAACAGGTATTAACATCATATTTGTGTCATAAAAATAATTTTTAGGAGTCTTTCTTTGCCAAATAGTTTGTATAACATTGGGATTAATTGTTAATTAACTAATTAATAAATTAATTAAATGTTTCATAGAATTCACTCATGAATCCATATGGTTCTAGGGATTTTTTTATTAACATTTAATATTTATTTTTTTAGAAAAGTTAACATGGTTACATGATTTATGCTCTTACTTTCCCCTTCCCCCCCAACCTTCCCCCTCCCATAGCCAACATGCATTTCCACTGGTTTTAACGTGTCATTGATCAAGACCTATTTCCAAATTTTTGATAGTTGCATTGGTGTGGTAGTTTCGAGTTAGGGATTTTTTTAAGGAGTACATTTGTTCAATTTATTTTTTCAGAGATGGGATTACTTTTTTATTTTACTTTTAATTTTCTTAATTTCTCCTTTGATTTTAGGATTATCAATTTAGTCTTTTAAGTTGAAATTATTAATTTTCCTATTTTTTTACTTGCATGCAAAATTCATTGATCTTTTTCTCCATTTTGTTGATATAAACTTTCAGGGATATAAATTTTCCCCTGAATATTGCTTTGGCTATATCCCATAAATGTTGATATCTTATCTCCTTATTATCATTCTGTTCAATGAAATCAGTGACTGTTTCTATGATTTGTTCTTTGATCCATACATTTTGAAGAATTAGGTTATTTAATTTTCAATTAATTTTTAATTTTCCTCTCCATGAACTCTTATTGATTATATTTTTAAATTTCATTTTGATATGAAAAAGTTGATTTTTTAATTTCTGCTTCTCTGCACTTGGTTGTGAAATTTTTATGTAGTATAAAATATTCAGTTTTTGTATATGTGCCATGAGCTTCTGAAAAGATGTATTCCTTTTCATCCCTATTCAATTGTCTCCAGATATCTATTAAATCTAACTTTCCTAAAATTGCATTCACTTCCTTTACTTCTTCCTTATCTATTTTTTCATTAGATTTATCTAGTTCTAATAGGGAAAAATTGAGATCCTCTATTACTATACTTTTACTACCTATTTCTTCCTTAAGCTCCTTTAGTTTCTCCTTAAAAATCTGGATGCTATACAATTGGGTGCTTATATTTTAAGTGCTGATATTTCTTCATTGCCATTCTACATTTTAACAAGATGTAATTACTTTCCTTATCTCTTTTAATCAGGCTTATTTTTGCTTTAGTCTTGTCTGAGATCATAATTGCTAATCCTGCTTTTTTTGTCTCAGCTGAAGCCCAATAAAGTCTGCTCTAGTCTCTTACATATACTCTGTGTGTTTATTTGCCTCAGATGTATTTCTATTAAGCAAAATATGGTAGAATTCTGGTTTTTAATTCATTCTATCCATTCTATTTTGTGGTTGAGTTCATCCCATTTATATTTCAGATATGATTACTGTGTATTCTCCTACATCTTGATTTCCTCTTTTAATCCTGTTCTTTCTCTTTTCACTCTATCCTTCCATATCAGTGTTTTGCTTTTAATCACTCCGCAACTTACTTCTCCCTTATATAACTCCTCTTCCCACCACCACTCTTCTCATCTCCTTCCTACTTCTATATAGGGTCTTTTAATTACCCTTACCCCAACCTTTCCCTCTCTTATATTACTCCCCTTCCCACCACCCTCTTTCATATTCCCTTTCTACTTCTCTGTAATGTAAGATTGCGTTCTATACCCCAACGAATCTGGCTGTTCTTCCCTCTCTAAGCCAATATTAATGAGAGTAAGGTTTAAATATTTCCTGTCATCACCCTTATCCTCCCCTCCTCTATAATAGTATTCCCCAAACCCCTTGCCTCTTTATGTGACATAATTTACCCCATTTTACTTCTCTCTTCCCATTTCTCTTAGTACAATCTTTTTTTCAACCTTAGTTTTGTTTTTATTTTTACATATCCTAAACACTTTACTACCACAACCTCTATCTAGGTATACTTCTTTTAACTACTATCATAGTGATAACAATTTTTAATAATTAGAGATACCATCTTTCCCTGTAATAATATAGATGATTTGACCTTATAGAAATCCTTAATTATTTTCCTTTATTTATTTATCTTTTTATGCTTCCCTTGAATTTTGTATTTAGACATCAAATTTTTTGTTTTTCTAGTCTTTTTTTCAAAAATGCTTGGAAATCTTTTATTTTATTAACTGACCATATTTTTTCCCTGAAAGAATATAGGCAGTTTTGATGGGCAGGTGATCTTTGGTTGTAAACACTTGCCTTACTGAATGTAATATTCCAAACCTACCGGTCCTATTATGTGGAAGCTGCCAGATCCTGTGTAAACCTTACTGATATTTGAATTGTTTTTTCTGCCTGTTTTCTCCTTAGCCTTAGAGGTCTTGAAATTAGCTATAATATTCCTGGTGGTTTTCATTTATGGACTTATTGCAGGAGGTGATTTTTGGACTTTCCATTTTTATTTTACCCTCTTACTCAAGAATAGTAGGGCACTTTTCTTGGATGATTACTTCTAATATATTGACTTGCCTTTTGGGCTTGATCCTGACTTTCGGGTAGTCCAATAATTATTAAACTGTCTCTCCTTGGCTCTATTTTCCAGGTCAGTTTTTTCCAATGAGATAGCTCATATTTTCTATTTTTTCATTCTTTTGATTTTTTTTACTGTTTCTTCGTGTCTTGTGAAGACATTAGCTTCTATTTGTCCAATTCTAATTTTTAAAGACTTTATTTCTTCCATTAACCTTTTTTATTTGAATTTTCCATGGCATTCTTTTATTCATTGGGTTTTTATGCCTCCTTTTTCAGTTGACCAATTTTGTTTTTAAAGCTATTTTCTTATTGCATTGCTTTTATTCCTTTTCCCATTTTTCTTCCATTAGTCTTATTGGATTTTTAAATCTTTTTTTGAGTTTTTCAAGAGCTTGTTACCAATTCCTGTTTTTCTCTGAAGTTTTGCATGTGGTTGCTTGGATCTCATCATCTGCTGTTGGTTCTACATTTTGCTCTTTGTCCCCATAAAAATTTTCAAGGGTAAAATGTTTCTTTTCTTATTTGCACATTTTCCCAGACATTTTTTGCCTGTATCCTGGAGATTCTGAAAGCTGATGATTCTGTTTCCTCTGCTGGTTAGCAGGGCTCAACATTGTGAGCTAATTTGCCCTATGACTAGTTCTTCACCACAACAGTATTTGAAGTGCCAAGAGATATGTACTTCTGGGTGTCACTTCAAGCTGGTGCCAAGGCCTGGACTTCAATGGGTGGGTCTGAAGTACCGTTTTGTTGGTGTAGCCCATGTCCCAGAATCCTAAAATTAATCTATGTCCAGTAGTGCAACCAGGCCCAATAGGTGGGGGTGTGGTTGACCAACATCCCTCTGTGTTCCATTTTGCTTCTGGTTCCTCCATATCCTATAAAAACCAAATCTCTTTGCCTACATTTAAAGTTGTATTCAGCAAAGGAGCCCCTCCATCTTGTTGTTGTTTTTTAACTCCTGACATTTTGAGGTGCTTGTTAAATATTGGTTTGGAAGGATTATCAGAGTGGTTTCTGCTTTTGCTGGTACAAAGCTCCCATTTGACTCCACCTTCGTGGGCATGGTAACTTTAAAGTGTTACTAATTACTTTGAAATGATTTAAGTATTTTAAATAACTAACCCTAATGTGGTAGAGATAAGAATCTGTTCCTCCTACCCAAATCATTCAGAAATGAGACTTCAAAATCACTCCCCACCCCAAGCATTCTTCCATCTCCACCGGGTCCATACTGCTGAGCACTTCCAAATTATATATGGCTTTTTGCTCTTTCTCCATGTCATTTGTTAGATCTTCCTCAAGATGATTTCTAGTAATGACTATCTCCCAAGGCCCTATCCTGTGTTCTCTTCTCTTTTCCTTTCTATAACATTTAATTAATTAATTAATTTGTGTTTATCTTTTATTTAATTAATTAATTTGGCATATTTTTTCATAGTTACATGATTCATATTCTTTCTCTCCCATATTTCCTTCCCCCTCCCATAGCCAATGAGCAATTCAACTGGAATTTACAAGTATCATTGATCAAGACCTATTTCTATATTATTAATATTTGAAATAGAGTGATCATTTAGAGTCTACATCACCAATCATATCTCCATTGAACTATGTGATCAAGGAAATGTCTTTCTTCTGTGTTTTTTCTCTGGATGTAGATAGTGTTCTTTCTCATAAGTCCCTCAGAATTGTCCTAGATCATTGCATTGCTGCTAGTAGAGAAGTCCATTCCATTTGATTGTGCTGCAGTGTATCTGTCTCTATGTACAACATTCTCCTGGTCCTGCTCCTTTCGCTCTGCATCAATTGCTGGAGGTCATTCCAGTTCACATGGAATTCCTCTAGTTCATTATTCCTTTAAGCACAATAATATTCCATCACCAACAGATACTACAATTTGTTCAGTCATTCCTCAATTGAAAGACATCCCCTTATTTTCCGATTTTTTGCCACCACAAAGAGCACAACTATAAATATTTTTGTACATGTATATAATATTTTATTTAGTTACCTCATCTGGTCTCATGAGTACAACTACCTCATTATACATATGAGGAAAATGAGTCCCAGGAAGTTTGAGGTTTGACCTGTGTTATACAGGTTGAAAGTATCAGGTAGCATTTGAAATGTTTTCTGACTGATTTCATTTAAGTAAAACCTTATCAATTTTATATAATCAAAATTATCCATTGATTCTCCTTGAACTATTTCCTGTTTAGTCGAGGATTCTTCTACTACCCATATCTATGAATATTTCCTCCCATTTTCCTATGATATGACCTCTTATATATGAATCACATGTCTACTTGCATGTTATTGTGATATATGGTATGTAATTTTGGTATAATACTGATTTCTAAAAACTGACTTTTCAGTAACTTTTGATGTATTGTGAATATTTACCCAAATAGTTGGAATCTTTCCTCAACTGGTCTTATAGGTTGCTTGCTTTTTGTAATAAATTTTCTATTTTAATTTTGTCTGGAAGAGTGGAGGAAAGGCAACTTTTCAGAACTTAGCTACTCCAACCTGACTGTGGAGAAGAAGAAAGCCCTTTGGAGGGTTTCATCTTTGGAGGTACTCTATTTGACAGGGAATATCTAGAAAAGTATCTTACTTGCTGTGCTTTCCAGAAAGGTTTTATCTAAAAAATCCTGTCAGTTCACTTTGAGGTTTTACCTCAGGGTTCAGACCCCCTGGGGTGGACTTAGTCATTTGAGAGCAATCCTAACGGGTTTTGGAGAAAGCTTTTGGACTAAATCAAACTAACTATTGAGGGTCATAGGTAGGCAGCTTAGTCAGCTTTTGGGGAATACCTAGATAGAACTAGGGAACTGATAAGTTAGCCTGAAGACCTTAAGGCTCCCTCTTGTGAGGGATGTAGTGGGTTGTTGGGTAAATAACTAAATCCCTTAGAATTAGGGACCCTTTGTTCTGATCCTCAGTGTGTATCCCCTATTATAATAAAAGAGATACTGATTTCATAATCAATTGTCTCCAATGTGTTTTCTCAATTGGTCCAGTGAGAGAAAGTGATTTTGCTTCACTCTCACTAACCGGAGGTTAGAATATCTGGAGATTCTGGCTAGGTATTCAGGGGGATCCTTTAGTGGATCAATCACTATCCACTCTGGGTATAACTCTGGATCTGAGTAACTCTGGGTCTCTCCCTATAACTTTTTTACTACACAGCAATCATGGAATGGTCTCATCACCTGCTCTAGTTCTATGTAGTTAGAACAGATATCCCAATGACTTCTAAACCTGTTTTTAGAGATCACATGGTTTCTGCTTCCTGATTTCCCTGTAACATTCTCTCTCCAAATCCCTCTGGACTTTTTGGTCTCTTCTTATGAAAACCCAGATTAAATATAGAATCTTATTGAAATTTCCCCTTATCCTTCTTATTCACTGTTTTATCTGGTCTACCCTTTTAAATCTTGAATGGGATATTTGTGGAATATATGGGCTCTTCTAAAAGGCTTTTATATCTTAAATGAAAATACTTTTCTCTAGAACTTTAGTCTCTCTAATGCTTCATTCTCAAGTGCACTGTCTTTACTTTTTCTAAAGTACAATAGTTTACTTTTAGTAGAAAGGTGGTAAAATTCTACTCTCAACACAGCCCATTCTACCTACTTACCAAGGCATGTAAGCCTTGCCTACAAAGCCAATAACTGCAAGAAAGAAAAAAAATATGATTAGATGACGCAATCCATTTCTTCGATCTCAATTTATGTTAAATACAAAAGATAGTGCTAAAAAGCTTGTCGTATATTTTTCTTGTATAAGTTATTACTCAAAAAGACACATAATGACCACCTACACATATTTAGAATACATAAACACCAAAGAGTAACAGGAAACATTTATCCTGTTACAACAGAGGGAAAAAATGTTAACAAGATAAAGAACAAAATGTGGAGTGAATGAAGGCGAAAAACATCCTGGTGAGGTGGACTTTTGGACTGCTGAATGTATTTTGAAAAGAATGTATGAAACCACATTCTTTGATTTTAGCCTAGCTTCTCTGAAGGCATTTATCAACACATCTACAAGGGATCAGTTTTTAACTCGATAAAACAAGGGACTTACCATGAATGTCTCTATGTGCCTTGAATTCTGAAGTGATAGCCATTGATACCATCCAAAAGATTGATCTCATGTTGTTTTTGATATGGATGAAAGCAAGAAGTGCCTATCATTTCCCTAGAGAAAATATACTCAAGAGATATGGAGTTTGAACTTCAGGCCAAAGACTTTCAGATAACTACATATCCTGTAAGGCTAGCATTAATCCAAAAGATGATTAAATCAGAGCAAATAGACTCAGTTCAAACTCCCTTGCCTGAGACCATTTTTATTGCCAATATTCCAAGGTCTAGAGTGCATTTGACAAGTTTTAATTAACTTCATTAAGTTCAGTAGCGACAGCTAACAAATCAAATCAAATTATGTAATTTTACTAAACAGAAAGAACTCTCTCAATGACTCTAGAATAGGTACTGAATCTTAATGATTGATTTTTCCATGTATCTGAGTCCAAGGGAATATTTTCAAATTATGTTCAGAATTTAGCATGATACCCCATCAATAAATGCTCAGTAAACTCATTCTTTGAATTTGTTTTTATCCCTGGAGTTTTGTCTAGTGTCTGACACATAGTAGGTGCTTAATTAATGTATATTCTCTGATTTACTGAATTAAATTGAATTAGGGCTACTAGTGTCTGATGAGATCTTCATGTTCAAAGAATCAAATGAAATATTGTGTGAAGGGTAATATATACATATTAAAACTATAGAAAAATCAGATAATTTAATGTAATAAGCCAACTAGAGGAACAAGTAAAATGTTACAATTTATATCAGATATGAGAAAAGAAAAGAGCACTTTTCCAAGTGATAGTCATAACTCACTGAAAGCCTTCAATTATTTTTGTTGCATCTGACTCTTCATGACTCCCTTTGGGATGTTCTTGGCAAAAATAAAATAGTAACTTACCATTTCATTCTCAGATCATTTTATGGTTTAGGCAAACACGGTTATGTGATTTGTCCAGGGTCAAACAGCTAGTAAATGTCAAAAGCCTAATTTGAACTCAGGAAGATGAGTCTTCCTGATCGAGGCCTAACCTTTGTGCCAACTATTTATCCTTATCATTGAATAACTATTTTACTTAACATTTAAGATATTTTTCTTCTAATAACCTGAATTATCAATCTTGAATTTCCAGCTGAGCTATAAATTAAAATTTGCATTTTTGTCTTCATCACTTTATTCTCTCTCTCTCTTTCTCTGTCTCTGTCTCTAACTCTTTCTCTCTTTCTCACTCTTTCTCTCCATAATAAGTGATGCTTGAATTAAACTTTATGCAATTTCAAAGAAAGTCATCAAAAATTTCAGAAGGGGAAAAAACAGTCAAATCAACAATTTGACACAATATAGACAGAGTAGTCTGCCTGTTTCTTGTAGTTTACATTTTACCTGTTTGATCAGATTTACTTAGGGGAAATCTAACAATGAACATTATAATCATTCATCCAGAAACTGAACCATAGGAATGTATTAATATATTTAGCTCATACTACATAGAATGAACACAGATATGGTTATCTGCAAGCCTTTTCTTTAGTTACAAAATTCCTACCAGCCAAAACATTGGTAATACAGCCTATGAAGGTACTGCTAGAATATTTAGAAATTTTTGTGATTTTATGTCTACCATACATGGTTTCAAAACATGAAAGGGAAACCCAAAGAATTTTTAAACAATGAGATCTAGAGAACTATAGGAAAATGTATGCATGTTTCAATTTTTTCATGTATTTCAGTAGCAAAGGCTACAAGACTTCCCTCAAAGTCACTCATGACAAATTGAGTTTATATTGACATACTACCAGTATAAATTTATATAGAAAATCAATATCTGGGGTTCATGGGGGGTGCTGAAAATTTAATTGCTTTCCTCTAAATTCCCCATCATCCTTTCTCTGAGCTTCCAATAAAAAGTGAAGTCCTAATATAAGTAACTAGAAGGGGAGAGTTTATTATGTCGGGATAATTATCTTAATCTTCATTTAAATCTAAAAAATCCCCCTCTGATGGCTTCTGAGCTAAATCTATGGTGAGGAAAATAATCTCATCTGAGCATATTAGTGCCAATGACATGATGGAAAACTTTTTTTTTTAAGATTTACAATGTACTTTATTTCTTTTTAAAAAATATTTTATTTTTAAGAAAAATTTTCCATGGTTACATGATTCATGTTTTTACTTTCCCCTTTACCCCCCCCCCCATAGCTGATTGAGCATTTCCACTGGTTTTAACATGTGTCATCAATTGAGACTTATTTCCATATTGGTGTGGTCATTTCGCATCTACATCCCCAATCATGTCCGCATCAACCTGTGTGTTCAAGCAATTGTTTTTTTTTTCTGTGTTTCCACTCCTGTGGTTTTTCCTCTGAATGTGGGTAGCGTTCTTTTGATGGAAAACTTTTTAGTTGGAGATAGGAAGCAAAACTCATGATAAATAAAGTAGCCAAAATTTAGCTTTAGCATATATTTTACCACCCAAACCTACTCTGAAACCTTCAAACAAAACTTCCATCATCAACCTCATCCACAAGGTAAACTAGACAAATATTAATTTTGTCAGTTTTTGAAGATGAGTAAACTAATGTCCAGAAATATTAAGTGACATGAGTAAAGTCACTTAAGTAATTAGTGTGGGTTTGCATGGAAAAAGTATTGATTCTAGGAGTTGGAAATCATGAGTTCTCATTTCAATTGTGTGATGTTCAATAGGTCTCATAAATTTCAAATTTTAGAGAGATATTTTACTATACATTTAAGATACTGTTTTTATTTTATAATAATTTTTAAAGAAAGAGAATGTAAAAAGAGCAAAACAACATAGCCCCACCAAATATAATAATATATGCAACTCACCCCACCCCTGGTCCTCCCACCTTTCTGAAGAAATAAGGAAAAAAGTCTTCTCAAGTATTTTTTTTGGGGGGGGAACAAAAGTAATTCTTTGCAAATATGTGTCACTGATTTTTAATTTGGGGAGTTGTTCCTTTAATTTAAATTATTTTAGCTATCATATGTTTTATGTCATTTTCTTGTCTTCACTTTGCATCATTTCTAAGACTTTCCATGAATCATTATATTTATCATATTCATCATTATTGTGGCATATTAATTAATATTACATTATGCTTATTGACTATGTGCACATGTGTGTGTATACATTCGGGCACAATGCCCTCATAATTATTATATGCATCGACCTGTGTCCTTCTGGAGAAGAAGTATGAATAGATATCTCTAATACTCCTGCCCATGCTGCTCCAATGTAAACTCTAATTCCTGCCAAGAAGGGAAGCAGGATATTGGCACCAAAAACTGGTCACCCTACTTTCTTCAGAAAAATAAGATTATTGGCCTAGAATCATATTTGTTTGCCCCATAAATATTTTAATCAAAGAACATTATTTTAAGGTTTAAACTGAGTTTTTCATCACTATTCTTTAATGGAGAATGAATGTTTCAAGTTATATGTCCAAAATATAACTTCATTGCCACCAAATGCCACCTCTGCAAACATACTCAAGCTAATAGAAAACAAAGAGTATATAGATAAAAATACAATAGAGGGAATAAAGCAGAGATGATAAGCTTTTCTACTGGGAGTAAGTCATCTTAATTTAAACAAGGAGAGAACTGCCCATTCAATAGACCTATGGATATCTCTAGACCTATGGATATCTCCACCCTCTGACTCTTTCTCTTCTTTCCTCTCCTGAATATGTACCTTTTAAAGCTTCCTAAAATATATTAAGTAACAGTTTTCTTTGTTGTAGCAATACCTGGAAATTTAGGGGTGTAAGAGGGAGTTTTTAGGTATTTATAGATATGTATTTAAAATGTGGTCACCAAGAATCAACAATTCAGATTGATTCCATAATTAAAATAGACCCAAGTCAGGATCCGGTTTAAGGTAGTTTATTTACAATTAGGAAGGTAAAAGGTAGGTAAATAGAGTGAGAGGCCAGACCAGCCCTGGAGAGGCCTGGACAGAGAGAGAGGGTTAAAAGACTAATTAAACTAGGTTACAAGCCACAAGACCTTAGAAATAAGAGAGGCTATAAGCCTACTTAAGGCAGAGTTTGGAAACACCAAGGTAGGCCAAGGAAGTCAGCCTAACTTACCCACGTGACAATTCAGAGTAGAAGCATTCTGAGGTCTCAGTGGAGCACCTTCAGCACCGAGTCCAAAGCTGGAACCCCCACTACCAGCTTGTAACCCACATATTCAAAGAGATAGTGTCTCTCGTCATTTCCTGTGGTCCCACCTTTAATTCAAGTGGACCAATGGCAGCCTCTACACTGATTTGGACTGCCCAAAGGGCAGTCCCTTGTTCTTGATTTGATACTTATTGTCACGTGTGATCAACTATCTCCCCTTCCTACTGATGGAGGTGGGGATGATATAATCTAGATGTCGAGGGTAAGTAGATTTTTGACTATGA
Organism: Gracilinanus agilis; assembly: GCF_016433145.1. NCBI lineage: Eukaryota > Metazoa > Chordata > Mammalia > Didelphimorphia > Didelphidae > Gracilinanus > Gracilinanus agilis. The sequence goes on from NC_058133.1 coordinate 216,237,305, forward strand.
ATGGGCTAGAGTTAATTTCATGTACACAGGGGGTACCCATGAACTGAAGAATAACTAAATAATAAATATCATCTTAAACCACTTATGACCCCAATCTCTACCTATGAATAATTCTTCTAACTACCATAATAATGAATATAATTTTTGAGAGTTACAAATAACATTTTTTCAACATAGGAATATAAACAATTTTACCTCATTGAAGTCCTTATAGTAAAAAATAAGAAAAAAATCCCCTCTCTTTCTTATTTACCTTTTCATGTTTCTCTTGGTTTTTGTGGTTGGATATCAAACTTTACATTTAGTCCTGGTCTTTTCTGTGCAAATTTTTGTCTATCTTCTATCTTGATGAATGCCCATAATTTCCCCTGGAAGTATATTGTCAATTTTGATGGGTAGGTAATCCTTGGTTGTAGACCAAATTCTCTTGCCTTTCTGAATATCATATTCTAAGCCTTGTGGTCCTTTAGTGTTGAGGCTGCCAGATTCCATGTAATCCTGATTGGTGCTCCCTGATATCTGAATCGTCTCTTTCTGGCTTCTTATAATATTTTCTCCTTAGCTTGGAAGCTCTTGAATTTGGCAATTACATTCCTGGGGGTTATCTTTTGAGGATTTAATGTAGAAGGTGATCTATGGACTCTTTCAATGTCTATTTTGCCCTCTTGTTGAAGACTATCAGGATAGTTTTCTTGGATAATTTCTTTTAGTATAATGTCGAGAAAGAACAAAAGCTTCCTAGATCTCTTGGCAAGTAATATGCCCAAGTGAACCTGAGTAATGATATTAAGGTTATTAGATGTTTCTTCTTCTTTCCTTTTCTTTGCCTCAATCCAAGAGACTAAATAGTAACCCAATAGCCTTGTTAGCAGCTTTGTAAATTTAAAAGTTTAAAAGCTTCTGGATTCCTCAAAGGGTGATAACTGGCAGTGAGAGGAGATTTATCCAACACTACAATATGTGGAAAAAAATCACTCTCAAAAGGAGGAGGAACTCAATTTTTGGCTCTTTTTGCCAAAAGATATGGAACTTGAAAAAAGGTGTTTGCACAGAGATGAAGGTGAACTGCTTATTCACAAGTCTCACAAAATGGTTTATGTTTTGGGGTTTTGAATATCAACCCTGTAGGAGATTATGCTAGGAGTTATGTTACTAAACAGTGGAAATCAGAGTTATTACTTCTCTGAGGGAGGACTTTTTGCAATTTTCTAAGTCTACTAGAGCTCTTCTGGCATTTCAGATGTCCATATATTCCATTGATACTAGCAGTTTTACCAGCAGACTTTTGATAGTGTTTATGCTTTTAAATTTTATTTTCTATTATGAAATTAATAACTACTAATAATACACTATAGAAAGAGTAGAAAATGGTATTATATGTGAAACTGGACTTTTATAGAACTTTTTAAAAGTACAGATAACATTTAATATAATAGTGGACAAAATACCCTGCTTTTCTTTGCCTTTCTTTAATAGAAATGGTCAATTGTTCACATGTGGCAAAAATCATTTTCTGTGTAATTCTGATCAAAGACCTAGCTGTATCTTCTTCATTGTGTTTCTTTCCTGATAATAAGTGACCAAAGATAATCCTACACTGGATATTTCTAGGATTGATTGGCAACCTTGTTACTTTGAGAGCTGTGCTGTTGTTTCTTGAATCCCTTTAGTGCTGACTGCTCTATGGGATGTACCCCCAATGCAGATCCTGCATTATTTCTCCAAGAAAAAGACAACCAGAGAAGGTACAGGAAGTGCATCTTCTCTGACTTTCCAGAAAAGCTGAATCCTCAGGGAGACAATGCAGAGTTGAGGTGGATATGAAATACCAATTCAATGCTTCATATTTTGATGTTTTGTTTATTTATTTTTAAACCATTACCTTCCTTCTTAGAATTGATACTGTATATTGGTTCTAAAAAAGAAGAGGAGGAAGGACTAGACAATGGGGGTTAAGTACCTTGTCCAGGGTCATACAGCTAGGAAATGTCTGAGAGCAGATTTGAACCTAGGACCTCCCATCTCAAGGCTGACTTTCAATCCAGTGAGCCACTTGACTGCCCCTTGATATTTTAATAACATATTCATCTCCTGAGTGAAGATAATAGTAGTTCTGAGACTTACTTTTTAAAGTCTTTGCTGATGTATACAAAAGTCTCATTTCTCAGATATATAGAGAATTGAGTAAAATTTATAATATACTTCATTCCCCAATTAATAAATTATCAAATGATATGAGCAGGTAATTCTGAGATGAAGAAAGTAAAAATGTATTTAATTATATGAAAATGTTCCAAATTGCTATTGATTAGGGAAATACAAATTAAAATAACTCCAATGTACTACTTCACATCTATCAGGCTGGCTAATATGAAAAAAAGAAAGTGAAAAATGTTGGAAGGGATGTGGGAAAACTGAGATAATAATACACTGTTACTAGAGCTATAAACTAATACAAAAATTCTGGGGAGCAATTTTGCTTTTTACATGTTGATAAAACTTAATAATCCCTTTCTGATTGGGATCCATGTTTTCTCTATCCCTCTCTTCCTACTCTCCATGAGAGAGAGGGTAATATGATATAGGATATATATGTGCTATCATGTAATACATTTTTCCAAGTTCATCATTTTTATAAAGAAGACAAATCACTTATACAAGAAAAAAAAACTCATGAAAGATAAAATGAAAAATTTTATTCTTTTATTTGCATTCAGACTCCATTAGTTCTTTCTGTGGTCATGGATAGCTTTTTAAGCATGAGTCTCTTAGAGATGTCTGAGAGTCTTGCACTGCTTATAATAGTTGTCATTCACAACTGATCATTGCTCATTAATGTTGCTTATATGTATAATGTTCTCCTTTTTCTGCTCCCTTCACTTCTAATGATTTAATATGTCTTTCCAGGTTTTTGATTGTCCTATTTATCATTTCTCATGGCACAATAGTATAGTATTCCATTATAGTCACATGACACAAATTGCTCAGTCATTCTCCAATTGATGGACATCCCCTCGGTTTCCAATTCTTTGCCACCACAAAGAGAACTGATATTTTTGTACAAGTAGATTCATTTCCCTTATCTTTGATGTCTTTGAAATAAAGACCTAGCAGTAGAAAGGCTGGGTTTGTACAGTATGTACAATTTTATGGCTTTTTGAACAAGGTCCCAAATTGCTCTCCAGAAAAGTTGTATAAGTTCACAGCTTCTCTAACAGTGTATCATTATCATAATTTTCTCCCTCCCCCAAAAATGCATCATTTTTTTCTGTTTTTCACTGTAGAATGGTTTGAATGTTGAAGCATTTGATTATTTCACTTTTTCTTTATGAATTTTTCTTAAATTTGTGAAATGTTTTCTTTCAAAACATGATAAATATGGAAATATGTATTTCATGATAGCATCTGATTATCTTATGGCCTATTGTTTGCAATTGTATGAATGGCATGAGAGGATGGGGTAAGGAGAGATTTAAGATCACAAAACATCAGAAAACTAATGTAAAATATTGTTCTTTATGCAATTGGGAAAATTAAAATTAAAAAGTGGAAAAAAAAGATTAAATGGCTTATCTGAGACCATTCAAACAAGTGGATGAGAAAGAATTTGAATCAAAGTCCTCTGACTTTATATATAATACTCTTTTCACTGTGCAATATTGCCTATTTTACTTTTTCATAGAGTGGTCATTGTCATAGTTATTCTTTAAATAAAATGAAAAATTCACAAACCTCAATACACTAATCTTTCCGAAAAATACCTTAAAACTAAAGTATGATTTCTCATAACTTATATGGATGTAGTTCTTTTAAACTCCAAAAGTGCTTTACTCATTGCATTCCTATATGTATTTGGCATATTTGTTGGCTATGTGGACTTCAGTAAGAAGTATCTCCATCACTAGAACATTGGTAAAAATCTGCTTTCCAGTAAGAGAAGTGCATGAAATTAGAAGTAGGTATAAGAGCATGGGCTTGGCTCCTGATAGGTTAAAGAGCATTTGGTTTAAAAAAAAAATATATATATATATATATATATATATATATTACCTCCCCTAAACCCAATTGTGGATTTATCTCTACGTGACCTTTATGGCTTGGAAATGTGATCCAGTGGTGCCACAAAATTAGGAAAATCCCTGTCATGATATAGGTATTTTGCTAAATATATGAGATTAGCTCAGTTATAAGAATTTAGTCAAGTTGGAGCAAACTATATCTAGAAACGTAGTGGTGATATTCTCTCAATTTACTTGATGAGGAGAGGAGGAAAAATCTTCTCAAGTGAGGAAAAGTTATACATATTCACATTCAAAAAGGTCCAAATGCTACAAACATTTTTTCCCTCTCTCTCACAAAAAAATAAGTTTAAAAATCTTAGCTGTTTTTCCCCTGGGACAAAATTTTTACTCAAAGGTGGTTCAACTGTGGAAACATTTACCAGCTGCAGGTATAATGCAGTGTCTGTTGTCAGCCTCACTGTTTCATTGGTTTATTTCTGGAGGATTATTTGGTTGGCTGTGGTCTTATATCCAGGCCATAAGAGGGAAAAAAGGAGCCTATGAGGTGTGTCTCCTGCTATAGAATAGTGATTTGTTATGTGTTTTTCTGAGTTAAATATAGCAGCCAGTCATCTTACACAGGCTGATATTATATCCTGCTTACTTTAAAAAAATGAAACACTTGTTTGGATAGATGAAAAAATCTAACTAAAACCTCTAGCACCTCCACCAACTCTAATCACCCATTTCCCAGTCATCATTTGGGTGCTTATAAAATAAAATTCATCAATCAGTCAATATAGAATAAAAAAAAGAGTAAATAACTCATCACCAATCAACTATTTAGTTTATTTTGAGATTATCTTTGTACCAGGGATATCCATTCCAAAGGAAATGTCACTGTTGGAAATCAGGGGACAAGGACAGAAAATGAATTAGTGACCTCTGGAAATCCCCCCTCCATCCTTTCCTCATATCAAATGGCTCATTGAAAACAAATCAAATGTACTTTAACTTCATGGGCACAGTGATATAAAAATGAAATAAATTTAATTCTTCACTAATGCTTTTGCATTCTCAAGAAAAGATAAAAGGTATTCCTTTGCAATGTTTTGAGGCAATTCTAGTACATGATCGTTTTGTTGTTCTGACATTCCCAAATGACCCAGATACCTGTCAAATGCCAAGGCAAACTAAGGTTGTTTATTCTGTGTGTCAAATTGACTTGTTTCCAATTGCGGACTGAATGAAGTAAGTGGCAAGACTAGGAGTCTGGAAATTAGAATTTGATGTATGCTTTTTTGAGCTAATTCTCACATATATAAATTTATCCTCTATCAGTAGAGACACTTATTACTGAGATCAAATAAAATTTGAGCACAGTGCTGAGGTCGTCTAGATTGACAAAAAAATATGGTGATTTTGATATCCATTTTCCAATTTCCCTTTCTTTTCTGAAGGTGCTTTTTAAAGTGAGCTTACTTGTGTATTTCCACTAGTATGAATACAACATATATTGGTCCCTAGCATAGTGGTTGGGCACATAGTAGGAATTAAAGAAAGTTGTATTGAATGATTGATTATGCTCTGACAAAATGGCAAATAATAAAAAAAATCTTGTGACTACATAACAATCAGTGATAACAATGTAGGCCATATTTTTATGTTTTAAAAATTTTAGGAAATAAATTTTATTTTTTTCTACTGAAAAATTTTCCAATTTTATTATTCCAGTGAAATCTCACTGGGGTACTCAGTTTCCTTTAGATCTTCCTTGATTCCTTTCTCTTGGTTTGCATGATTAATTGTTTCATTTGTTTGCTTAATAAACATTTAATTAATTTAAGAATCAATTAAGAAATTATTAATGTATTGCTTTGTGATAGTCACTGCGAGGCACTTAGAATACAAAGACAAAAATGAAGAAGTTTCTGCTCTCAATGAGCTTATTTATTATTTTTGGAATTATTCATTATTTGGAGAAGCAACACATAACATAGATAAGTAAATATAAAATTTATATAAAATAACAGTGATTTGAGGAATGAATTTTTAGTCAAGAAAGCTTCATATAGGATGTAGGCATTTCAGCTGAACTTTGAAGAAAGCTATGGAGCTGAAGAGGGAGTACCTTTGAGATGCAGGAGACAGCCTGCAAAGTCACAGAGATGGAGATGAAATGTTATGTATAGGGACCAATGAGCATACCAGTTTGATAATCTACAGTGTAGAAGGAAGAATAACAATAGAGAAAAATATTTTAGAGTCACATTAAGAAGGATTTAAATGCTAAACATAAGACTCTCTCCTTTTATCCTAAAGATGATAAGTTGTCATATGTGCTTTTTGAGCAAGAGAATGACATGATCAGACCTGAGTCTTTATCATCATAAAAGATGGGAGTGAAGAGAGGAAAGACAGGTGACAGGGAGACCAAATTAGGAAGTTAGTGTAATAGTTCAGGTGAGAGATAACAAGCCTCTGATGTTAGAGGGGAATCTTTCAATACCATTTTTTTTCAGAAATATCAGCATACACAGAGTTAATGACGCACCGGGATCCTGTTTATATAAAGACAAATTGGTTTTCATGTTGTTGTTTTTCTGAAAGTGGTTTTGGTTTACTGGCTAAGGCACCAAGGTTACTTTGGTCCTCATGATTACTTAGGCATTGAGGAACACCAGCACTAATCTCTGTATCTCTGAAAAACATTCAACAGAGATATTTATTTTCCCTCAACAAGATTTCATTTGGCTATTATCCAGCTTCAGTCTTTCCCCTGTACTGCTTGTACTTTCCTGAAGTTGTCCATTTTCTCTGACTGCCTGTATTCATGGCTGTGACCCAACTCCACCCATGGTGAGGTAGATTCACCTATTGATAGAGACTACCTCTTGATGGAGATGGAATTACTTTCCATTTATTTCACACAAACCCCTTTAAAGAGACAAGCTCACATATTTTTGAGAGTCTTTTATTTTTGTTTTATTCTGTTTTGTTTTGAGGGAGCAAGAGATGTTTTGTGCCCTATCTGTTATTGATTGGACTGACTGCTTCTTTTCACCCAGAAGTAGCAGTGGTGGGAGTGAGTGAGATTATTTTTGTGAGAGAAAGACAGAAACAGACACTGTGAGTAGGGAATTAAACATATATGAAATTATCACACTCATATAAAGAGTGGAGTTCACAACTTTGGAGCTGGAAGGGATATTAGAGGCCATCTACTCCCATTTGCTCATTTTATAGATAAGCATCCCAAGGCCTAGAGAGTATAAGTGACTTGGCCAATGTTACACAGGTAATATATGGCAGAGTATCTGATTCTTATTCCTCTGATTCTAGCATTACCCTCTTTGCACCACACCACACAATTAATTAGAAATTAATTTTCAATAAAACTGATTTATTTTAATTCATTCAATTAACATATCGGATGAATTATTTTGTCAGCCGTATCATATTTGTCAGCTGTCCTTGCAAAATAATGATTCAGCCTGACCCTTAATCAAATGAAGAACAATCCTTCCCTTCCTTCTCTTCCTTCCTCCCTCCCTTCTTCCCTCTATTTCCTCCCTCCCTCCCTATCTTCTTCCTTCCCTCCTTCCTTCCTTCCCTCTTCCTTTCTTCCGTCTACCATATAAAATAAATAAAGCCACCAGCACAAATATTAAAAAGCTAAAGAGTTATAGATACACTTGTAAAAGAAGTGGTGTGCAGGAACACACAGTAGCAAACCTAGGATTCTCTGAAATTCATCCAACTGTTTGCCAGCAGGCACAGGCCAATAACACATAAGAAAGTGAAAATGTGATTCTACTAGATATGCTGACAGATCTATATCAACTATAGAGGTAGCTCCAACTATTCTGATCCAGATGCTGGATGGGTAGAATATTTTTACTTTTTGACTAATATGTTAATAATAAAACTCAGTGCTGCTGTGACAATGTGCTCTTACACTGTCCCCTCTGCCCTATATATGCAGGTATGCATTGGCTTTGTACAGTCTTCAGAAAACCTGAAAAAAGTAGTTGTACTTTTTTTCTCACATTGTTTGTAATTGCCTTGTCATTCCAAAGAAACAGAGCTCTTCAGCAGAAAGTGACATATGTTCTCAGAAATTGTCCAAATAACTCAATACACAATGAATGGAATTCAACCTCCTTTGTATTTGTAACAATATTTTCAGTTTTAAACTAGATTCTATATTGGTTAATTCAGTGAAGAATCTAGGCAACTGTCTTCAAAATTCTGAAACAAATGCATACCATTGCTTCAAGGTTACATTATATTGGGTGAAAGTACATGTGTTTAGGGAATAATAACCTTGAGATTTCATTACAAATTTGCTTTTATATCTTAATTTCATAAAAAATAAAATTTTACATAATCTAATATATTCTTCATCAAAGTATCTGTTTTTTGTAATAGAATTAATGTTCATATTATAAAATAGATAATTCAAATTAATGATTGTACTTATTTAACTAATAGATTTTTATTGATAGTACTGTGAAATGTAAGCCAAATTAGTGTTTCCATTGTTATAATTAGAAAAAGTAACATTACCATTAAATTGTTGTTACCTGTGTACTATAACTTAAGGATTTTTCCCTTTCTTTCTTTCTTTCTTTCTTTCTTCCTTCTTTCCTTCCTTCCTCCTCTTCCTCTTCCTCCTTGTCTTTCTCCTCCTACTACTCGTCCTTCTCCTTCTTCTCAGGTCAACTGACCCAACAGCATTAATTAAATAACTACTATAGATTAGACACTTGTGCTAGACACTCAGTATATAAAGGACAAAAATAAAAATCATTTCTTGATGTGAAAAAGCTTATATATTACCTTTGCCCCATTCTTTGACCTTACCAAAGAAAATAGCTCCTCTCTCTTAATTGTGTTCATATAGTATAAAACTTTGTTCAAAATAACACTAATCAATTAATTGTCCAATTGGCATTTATTAAATAGGTTAAATATGGAAGGGACTGTACTAGGCAAGGAGACACAAAGACCAAAAATCAACCAGTTTCTGCCCTGAAAGAACTTAGATTTGACTATTAAAGATTTATGCAAAATAATAGGCTGGAGTGAGGGTAGAGGAAGATACCATCAAAATGAGGGAACAAAGAAATTTCTTTATATATAAGGTAGCATTTGATTTGAATTTTAAAATAGGGGAATTTAAGAAGAAGTGTATCCCAGGGATCCAGGAAAGTCGTTTCAAAGTTGCCCTCAGAAAGAGGAGATAAAATGTCTTATGTGATCAATATTAAGAAGGCCAGTTAATTAGATGGTATAGAGAGTAAAAAGGAGTGATATGCAATAATGTTGGAAAAGTTTAAGGACAAGTCATGAAAATTTTTAAAATTAAAATAGAAATGGTCATTTGTCAGAGATGTATTGTGTAAGGATGGAATTTGTGCAAAGGGGGATGGGACAAAAGGAGCCAGAGAAGGAGTGGCTGACAGTTGGTGACAATTGGTAACAGTTGAGACCAGAGAGGATTCTGGGAAATATTCCAGAGGAGGAAGGAGGAAGGAAGGACTTCCTGGTGGAGGACTGAGAGAGGGAGGAGGAGAACATGTCAGCTTGAATCCAGTCCTGAGGATCTTTCTTTGGACACTGAAACCCTGATTCCCTGGTCAAAGATTCCTTCGCATCTCACCCAGGAAGACTTCAATCAGCGAGACAGCTAAGTTTTTGGACTTCATTTTGGGAGCAATCTCTTAGGCTCCTTCTCCCTTTACCCAACCTTGCTGAGAGACCCTTCCCAGTCTTACTTACAATTATAGAAAAGGCTAGAAAGAGAAACAGAAGGAGAAGGGGTGGGAGATGCTTAGGAGTGGGAACCCCAAAGGTTCCCACCTGAGTGATGGACCCCAAAGGAATAGAGAAGAGGGCACTCAAATCCCTCTGCCCTTCACTCCTTTCCCTAATCCTTGAATTGTGATTAATAAAAGCCATTCATTAGTCAGATAGCATTCCAGAGTGCCTGAGAGACAACAAGAGGGAGGGGAAGCACAGGTTGGTCTGGCTGCCTCCATCTTGAAGTCAGACCACCCCCTGTGAAGTTGGCTAACCTGGGGGAGGCTTGCATGAATCCCACCCTCATTCAGAATCAGATTGGGGTCCCCCATACTTCATCTTATTGGGAAGCCTTGCCTCCAACTCCTGTGGGATAGCTTGACTATCCAGGTCACCCAGTTTTGGGGTGATACCCCTCTCAAAGTCTCCCATTATATATTTGTATATTTGGCAGGAGGGGAGAGCTAGGAGAGGGTCTCCCTCATAAACTCTCTCTCTCTCTCTGTCTCTCTGTCTCTCTCTCTCTCCCTCTCTCTCCCCTTCTATCATAACATTGGTCAACTGGCTGTCATTATTATTATAATTGCCTGAAAAAAACACAAATGAATATTTTACATTGTATTTTTATTAATTTTGTTAATAATTTTTCAATTACATTTTAATATAGCTAAAGCTACACTCAAATGTTTTGCTTGATAAACAGCAGACATTTTGTCATTATTTTGACACCTTTAGCATATGGAACCATTAGAGTTTATTGGGAAGGAGAATGACAAGGTCAGGCCTGCATTTGAGCAACATCATTTGGCCAGTTGTGTTGCAGAATGGATTACAAAGGAGAAAGAAAACTATTGCAGTAGTCTTGAGTATAATGCTTTTTCTTTTTATTTTTAACCTTCATCTTCTGTCTTTGAATCAATACTATGTATTGTTTGCAAGGCTGAAGAGTAGCAAAAGCTAGCTCAATGGTTCCCAAACTTTTTTGGCCTACCGCCCCCTTTCCAGAAAAAAAAATATTACTTAGCCCCCTGGAAATTAATTTTTAAAAATTTTTAATAGCAATTAATAGGAAAGATAAATGCACCTGTGGCCATCACCATTCTCCTGGATTGCTGCAGCACCCACCAGGGGGTGGTAGCGCCCACTTTGGTAATAACTGGGCTAGGTAATTAGGGTTAAATGACTTGCCCAGAATCAAATTCCATTGTTTTTTATACTGACACTATGGAGATATTTTGTACAAATTCCACTTGAATAACTTGAAAATATATGTGTAGGTTCCAAAAATATGTATTTAGCTACTAATTACTAAAACTGCCTAGTGATCTAAGATCTTTTTATATTCTATATTCATGCTACAGTTAAAAAAAATCAAAATTGGATTAACTCAAATGACTGGCTGGTAAGTGGGAACACAGGAAACCAGAATCGTTCTGCTTGTACAATCCAAACATAAACAACTTTCTCTTATATTGACTCAGTGTATAGGACACCAAGTTATTTTATATTACTGAAATTTCTTTCATGAAAAATGCATGGAATGGCACTCCCTTCACTGGATGCCATGAATGTTTATGTTCAAAGCTCAATAAAGCACTTAGGAAATAATAAGTCTGGACCTATGAACTTTTATTTAGAAAAGTGTTATGAAAATGGGACTGGTACTAAGCAAAACTGAAATTTGTCCTGGGTATTCCACTGTAAATAGTCCAACATTTCTGTACCTCAACATTTTCTCTGTCCCTCTCCTCCAAATACAAACTCCAGGTATTCTGTTCCATTGCACAAATAACAGAAACCACACTTTTGGCAAGTAGCACAAAACATGTCCTTACTTGTGGGAGGGACACCACCCTATGGTAAGGAAATAGAGACACCCTAGAACATCAGCATGAGAACATTGCTAGAGAGATTGCCATCTGGGTTGTGAGGTAGTGTGAAGGAGTTCTCTGCATCTTATGTTCTGCTAGCTAGCTATTTTAAGTAATTACTTTTGCTATCTTAGTAATAAGTGCTATTATTTCGATGTTGTTAATTAGTACAAATAATGTCAGGACATTCCAATTCTGACACTCATGAGGGTTGTAGCCATCTTATTTTGACATCCTGAAGAAAAGTCCAACTTCACTGAATTACACTTATAGCACTGATTTGGGAGTAGGCAGCGTTAATATCATTGCCAATTCACAGATGAAGAAATGGAGGATCAGAGAAAGGAAATCACTTGATCTTAGTCATATACCTAGTAAGCATTCAAACCGAGAATAGTCCAGGACTCTGGTTTTAATTCCATAAGTCTTACCACTGGGCTCCTTCTCAAATATGTATCAAACAATGTTATTATTTTTAAATAATCACTTCCTTTTTTTCCTCCAATTGTGAAAATATTTAAAAATTATATGTTCATAAACTTCTGAATTGATTTTCCTTTTTTTAATTAAGAAGGTTCTGCTTTTTAAAAAACCACAATTTCACTTGTTTTTATTTTAACTTCAAGTTCATCTGGAAGCACAAGAGATCAAGAATATCAAGGGAAATAATGCAAAAAAAAATGTGAAGGATAGGGGTCTTGCAGTACCAGATCTTAAACTGTACTATGAATCAGTGGTCATCAAAACAATATGGCTAAGAGACAGAAGGGTAGATCAGTAGAATGGACTAGGGGCAAATGACCTTAGCAAGCTAGTGTTTAATAAACCCAAGGATCCCAGCTTTTGGGACAAGAACTTACTCTTTGACAAAAACTGCTGGGAAAATTAAAATTTAAAGTATGGGAAAATTAGGTTTAGATCATTTTTATTTCAACTGAATTTTCATTCAATTAAATTTCAATTCAAATGAAAAAAAATTTAAATTATCAAGCAATTATTTTCTTCCTCATACCTCTTTTTATTGGAAAAAAGTAAAAGGAAAGAAAAACTCCTGCCAAACCATGCACAGGTTTATCACTTTTAAAATAGCCATGAAAGGTAAATCTAGTGACACTCCCTACTTTATTTGACCCTTATTTTATGTTCCCCAAAAATATGTTTCATAATTCAGGGCAAAACAACATAGATAAAAGCATATGCTAAAGTAAAGGGGAAAATGTTAACATCATTGCAGTTAATAGTTCAGCAGGGTTTTGCCATCAAGTCCCTCCCCTTTTAGAATTTATTTGCAAAATGATATTGAAAAAAAATTACAAAAGGAAAGCCAGATATGATGCAGTATATATCTGGAATGGGATATTCAGTGGTGTAGGTAGTATGAATATAATAAAAAGTGAGAATGATTATTTAGCTAAATTCTTCTCTGAATATAAGGAAGGTACCTTGATCTTCTGTAAGCATTAAAAATACTCATAAAAGTTGTGCAGCCATGATTCCAATAGTGTGGCAACCAAGATGACTTCATTCGGTGGAATCTATTTCAGTTTCTTGAAGCTTTTAGAGGCAGAATACCTCAGGTATTACCCTGACTTGATCTTAGACTGACTTTGTTAGGGTACTCTAAGCCTCAGTTTTGTCATCCTTTAAAGTGAGAGTTTTTAAAGGGTTTGAAAGATAATAATAAAACCTAAAATTTATATAAGCACTTTAAATTTAGTTTAACGCCTTCGTAAGTTATCTCATTTGGCCTTCATTACAACTTTGTGAGAAGTGAATGCTGTTATTATACTCATTTTACAGTTTAAACAATTAAACTAAATTAAAAAATTTAAAAGAGGTTAAGTAACTAGAATAGGGCCACATAAAAGTATCAAGGTTGGATTCAAACTCAGTTTCATTTTGTTTTTTTTTTTTCTAAATCAAAGTCCAGCTCTCTAACCCATGTAACTCCTAGAAGTTAAATTCCCTCCCTATTCAGTGATTATCCATTGGTCATTGTGTTTCTTCTGTTCAATGGGACTGAACAATTATTTAGTGTCTGACTATTCATAAATGCAAGTGAAGTTTTCTTGGCAAAGATAGATGAGTGGCTTGCCAGTTTTTTCTTTCACTCCTTTTGCAGTTAAGAAAAGTTGAGCTAATCAGGTTAATTGACTTGCCCAGAGTCACACAGCTAATAAGTGCCTGCGGCTAGATTTGAACTAAGAAAGACAAATCTTCCTGTGTTTAGACCTACCACTCTATTCAGTTAGCCACCTAGCTGCTCATATTGACCATGTAGGCCACATAAGTTCCAAGATATTTCCTGGAGGAAAAGAAAAGAAATCATTAAGTTATCATTTGCTAGTCTTCATATATAAAAGATACTATAGCTCAAACCTCCTATATGATAAATACTTTGTTATTTTTCCATTGATGGAGATGAATTTCTTTGAAGTATCCATTCTGTCTTCCTATGCTAATCAGTTATGAATATTTATAATATAATCCCTTTTTTGCCCATTTTATATTAGAGGATGAAGAATGTGGCCATAGAAAGATGGGAAGCCAAAAGGCCCTTCATGTTATCAAAGTTTGGTTTTATAATAAAAATTCTCTAACCATCTGTTACTTCTTCATAACCCACTGGAGGATGAAGTCCCTTTTCCAAATTTCCCTTGCCTACCATGACACAGGACTTGGATGGTACCCTATTTGCATGCTTGGCCAAGTTGGTGTGGGCTGGCCAAGTCAATGTGTTACCATGGGCCTTGCAGTGGCAGTCATCTGCAATAACACATCTCAGAGACTTCTTTGTCAATCCTAAGGTCACTAGTCCACTGCCTATGAAGTAGCGTCTCCAAGGTCAGAATTAAACATATGTCTCCTGAAGAGCACATGAGGTATCTTCCACAATGTGAAGTCATCTTCTGGCTTAACACATGTCTTCTAAAAGATTAATCGTGCTTTCTTTAGAAGTGAAGCAGAACTGAAAAGTATGTTGCTGTCATCAACTTTTATACTATGAAAAAAAGTACTAAACAATCTCTAATATAAAATGACTAGTGAAAACATGTCAAAAGATATAGATTTTTTTTCATACAGCCATATATATGGTTTAGGGAGAGTGACCATAAACAATCAATTTAGTAAAAATAGATTATTAATATAAAAGCACACATTTGTTTGTTTTAAGACAAGATGAAATTAAATCTACTTTTAATGGCTTTACACTCAAGAAGCACCCTATGCTTATAAGAATATAGCCTTCAAAAGGGTTTTCATGTCTAACCGGAGAAATGGAGTTTGTTTCTATAAATATACACATTGCTCTTTAAAAAAATAAATACCCCCCACTATCCCAAACTCTATATGCTACAACTCAAATTCTATTATTAGGAGGAGCCTTTAAAGAAGAGTTTCACAAACTCAATACATAAGCAGATCTGTCTTTGAATAAAGTATGCACCAAAGGTGAAAATAACAACAACAATAAAGTAAGTATGGGAATATTTTTCCCTTTCAATTATGTATTGAATTTCCTGAATTTTTGTCATCTGGAAATAACTTGAACCACACTGTAGATTGATGTTAATACATAAGATGGAGGTTTAAACTATGGATAGTTATTTTCTGGGGACAATTGCACTTGGTAAAAAAAAAAAAAAAAAAAGTAATGGCAACATATCCCATCTTCCACACCCTCCAAGAAATTTAGTAGTTTCTAAATTTTTAGCAGGTAAAAAAAAGATGGGGTCATTATATATGGAACATGAAGAAATTCTACAAAATATATAGCATAAGTAATGAATACACAAAATGCATTTTTACTATTTAAGGTCACAAAAAATAATATACTTGCTAATGTAATTCGGTTAAGTGAGGGTGGAGAGGACTGGCCAATAAACTCAGTCCTTACAAGCAATTCTAATTGACTACAAAAATTGAACTATGGTACCTTCCAGAGATTCTCTTGGTCTTACTTTTTTTGTCACCTGGCTACAGTGTAGTATAGTGAAAGGTTCTGCTGTTAATCTCTGATGATTTAAAAAAATGATTTCTTCCTACTGGGGCTGCCACAATATGTCCTGTGAGAATTCATTTCTATTTTTTCTACTTTCAGGTGAAGGAATTATTGGATAAATCAATAACTATATGCTTTGAAAAAATTAATTCCCGTTGGAGAGAGAACATTCCCAGCATGGATTACAATGAGGAGAGAAATAGAAATGTTGTGCTCAAGGGACAGTAAGTCAGCTGTTCCTTGCTGGATCTGATAAAAGAGACAGTGTTGCAGGGTAGTTAGAGACATCAGATTGAGTTCCATCTCTGACACATGCTGACCTGTGTGAATGGGGCAAACTCACCTGAAGGGCCCCAGGCAAACTTCAGAGGAAAAGTTTGCAGAGAATGGAGGGGTGTGGGTGGAGAGGGAGGGGGACTCTACTTTGGCAGAACAAGTGCTAAGCAGATACTTGCTAAGCTGAAAACTTCATAGGTCTAGTAAAAAACATAAGCAGTGTTTGTACTCATTAGGGGAATTAGAGAATGTCAGTCAGTCAGTCATTCAAATATTTCTTAATCATCAGCTTTGTGCTAAGCTCTAGGAAAACAAAGAAAAGAAGAAAGTCTTGCTAAACCCCTGTCTTTGACTTTCTCTCTTCTTGACTTTTGATCCCTAAGACATAACCTAGGCCTTTAAGAAAAGGATTCCCAATGCTCACTTGTTGTGCTGAGAATAATACATTAAAATACTTTTTACTTCTTCATCAAAAAAAAAAATCCCCCAATTACATAGAAAAATATTTTCAAAGAATATTGAATCTCAGATTCTCTCACTCCCTCCTCCCTCTTTGAGATGGTAAACAATCTCATATTTTTTACATATGCAATCATGTAAAGCATTTTCCCATATTAATTCTTTCATGGAAGGAATCCAAAAAATAAAAAAGTGAGTTAAGTTTGCTTCAATTTCAGTTATTTTTCATTCAGGATTCAGATTCAGTTATTTCTCTAGAAGTAGATGGCATATTATTATTATGTTTTTATCCTGAGTCCTGTGGGAGAGTCTTGGATCATTGTATTGATGGGAATAGATGTTATTTATTGTTCATTATAAAGTATTCATGTCACTGTACAATGTTCTCCTGGTTCTGCTTATTTCACTTTGCCTCACTCTCCCCCCAAAAGAACTGCATTAAGTATTTTTGTACATATATGTCCTTCCCACACCTTTATTTAACTTCTGTGGGATACATACCTAATAATGGTATGACTGTCAAAGGCTCTTCCTGTTTGTCATTTTTACAACACAATAGCATCCCATTAAAATGAAATACATACATACATACATACATATATATATATATATACACACACACATATATATATATATATATAATTTACTCAGCCATTGCCCAATTGATAGGTATCCCTTCACTTTCCAAATCTTTTGCACCTCCCCACCCCCACCCCATAAAAAGAACTACTTTAAATATTTTTGTACATATAGGCTCTTCACTTTTATTTTTTTAATTTTTTAATTTTTTGTATTGATTAATTAATTAATAATATTTTCCCATGGTTACATGATTCATATTTTTCTCTCCCCTCTTCCCTTTCCACTCCTGGAGTCAATGAGCAGTTCCATTGTGTTTTACATGTATCATTGTTCAAAACCTATTTCCATATCATTAATATTTGTAATAGAGGGATCATTCAAAGTCAACATCCCCAATCATATGCCTGTTAAACCATGTGATCAATCATATGATTTTCTTCAGCATTTCTACTATCACATTTCTTTCTCTGAATGTGGATAGAATTCTTTCTCATAAGTCTCTCACAACTGTTCTGGATCATCACATTGCTACTAGTACAGAAGTCCATTACATTTGATTGTGCCACAGTGTATCAATCTCTGTGTACAATGTTCTCCAAGTTCTGTTCCTTTCACTCTGCATCAATACCTGGAGGTCATTTCAGTTCACATGGAATTACTCCAGTTCATTATTCCTTTCAGCACAATAATATTCCATCACCAACAGATACTACAATTTGTTTAGCCATTCCCCAATCTATGGACATTTCCAGTTTTTTGCCACAACAAAGAGCGCAGCTATAAGTATTTTTGTACACATATTTTCCCCCATTATCTCTTTGGATAAAAAACATCAGAGTTGTTTTGATTTTCATTTCTCTAGTCAGTAATAACTTAGAGTATTTTTTCACATAATAATATGTAGCTTTGATTTCTTCAACCAAAAAGTCACTGTTCATATCTTTTGACCATTTATCTATCAGTTGGGGAATGGTTCATGTTCTTTTTTTAAACTTTCTTATATATTTTTTCAATTACACGTAGAAACCATTTTTTACAATTGTTTTTGACATTTTGTCATTCAGATATCCACTCTCAGCTCCTTAGTGAACTCATTCAACTCTCTCCTATTCTGAAATCCCTTGCTCCCTTGTCCAGTTGCAGTTTGTACCCTGTTAAATCCAAATCCCAATAGCCCTGTCCTCATTCTAACTCCAAGGATAATAATTGCTAGTATATAATTTGGTTGTTGAAGTATGGGTACAGATATCATGGAGATGGTTCATTACAAGGGACACGAATAGGCAATTTTCAGATAAAGAAATCAAAACTATCAACAAACACATGAAAAAGTTTTCTAAATCTCTTATATTTAGAGAAATGCAAATCCAAACAAGTGTGAGGTGGCACCTCACACCTAGTAGATTAGCTAACATGACAGCAAAGGAAAGTTATAAATATTAGAAGGGATGTGGCAAAATAGGGACATTAATGCATTGCTGGTGGAGTTGTAAATTGATCCAACAATTCTGGATGGCAATTTGGAACTATGCCCAAAGGGCTTTAAAAAACTATCTGCCTTTTGATCCAGCCAAAGCACTGCTTGGTTTATACCCTAAAGAGATTATAGAGAAAAATATTTGTACAAAAATATTTATAGCCATGCTCATTGTGGTGGCAAAAAAGTTGAAAAATGAGGGAATGTCCTTCGACTGGGGAATGGTTGAACAAATTGTGATATCTATTGGTGATGGAATACTATTGTGCTCAAAGGAATAAAGAACTGGAAGACTTCCATGTGAACTGGAACGACCTCCAGGAATTGATGCAGAGTGAAAGGAGTAGATCTATTAGAACATTGTAAACAGAGACTGATACTCTGTGGTACATTAGAACATAATGGACCTCTCTACTAGTAGCAATGATCCAGAGCAAGACTAAAGGACTCATGAGAAAGAAAACTAGTCACATTCAGAGGAAGAACTTTGGGAGTAGAAACACAGAAGAAAAACAACTGCTTGAACACATGGGCTGATGGGGATATTATTGGGGATGTAGATGCTAAATGATAACTCTAGTCCAACTATGAATAGTATGGAATTCAGTCTTAATCAATGATACATGTAAAACCCAGTGGAATTGTGCGTTGGCTATGGGGGCTTGGGAGGATATGGGGGAGAGCAAAAGAACTTGAAAAGTAACTATGGGAAAATATTCAAAATTAAAATTAAAAAAGGAAAAAAGAAATATATGAGCTAAAAACATAGGGGAAATTAGTAGAGAGATTAAAGCAGAAAAAAAAGAATATTTCACCACTTACTCTACCATGAAAAACAATCATCCCCTTTAGTCCCCTCTTTTCTCCAATTAAAGACCTATAATTCCTTCAATAGCACCCTTTATTCACTCCTTTTTTGTTTTAATCTCTAAGGAAGATGTGTCCTTTCTCTTTACCCCTCTATGTATATCCTTGGCTGCATCTCTTTGCATGTCCTTTTGGAGCCTGACCTTTCTATTTTCTTTCTCACTCTCTAATCTTCAATATCTATTTATCCAATTACTAATTTTATGTTGCTTAATAGGGAAAGAGAAATAGGAGGGAAGTAGAATATGGATGGTTGGACAGTGGCTTGGGCTTTCTGCTATGTCCAGATTTCTCTCATTCTTTAAAAAAAGAAAACCGTTTACTAGACACAGCAGAATGCTTAAGCTATTATCTAGCCATCTATATCCTACTTCCCTCTAATTTCTCCTTTCCTATTAACTTCTCAAGTTCTTACAATCTGACTTCTGACCAAAACCCTATCCAACCCCACCAAAATTATCTTTGTCAGGTGTGGCAGTATTATTCCCAAAGATTGTTTTTAACCTTTATGACTTCCATTAAAACACTGTGTTTAAACATAAAAATAAAATTTACATTTTAATATTTGACCTTACTCTTCATCTTTAAAAGAAACCTCTTTGGGATACACACTTTGTAATGATATTGTTGAGCTAAATTGTTATTTTATAGTCATTTGGGCATAGATCCAAATTACTCTCCTGACTGACTGAATCAGTTTACAATATTCTACTCCAAGTTTTGTCATTTTCCTTTTCTGTCATAATAGTCAATATGATAGAAGTAGGGAAGTACCTCAAAGTTGTTTTAATTTGCATTTCCCTGAAGAATAGTGATTTAGAGCATTCTTTTGCATGACTATAGAGAGTTGAGAACTATCTTCATATCCTTTGACCAATTATCAATTAGGTAATGACTTGTATTCTTATATATTTAATTCATTTCTTTCTATATTTAAGAAATGAGTCCTTTATTAGATAGACTTGCAAAAAATTGCACTGTTATGACTGTATGTTATTTTTCATCCTACTTACCCTTCTTTGTTTACTTAATTACTTACCTACACCTCCCCCTAATTACCCTGTTTTCTATCCTTTCTATCTTATCAGCTTCCCCTCCTACTTTCCTGTAAGATAGCATTCTATACCCAATTGATCACATAGTTCTTCCTTCATTGAGCAAATTCTGATAAGAATGAGGTCCACAAACTCTCCCTCCCTTCCTCTCCCATCTTTCCCTACACTATGAACATTATTATATATCTTTTTTATATGCAATAATTTGTTTGTTTGTTTTTATAATTTTCTCTAACTCTTCTTTGGTTTTAAAATCTTTCCTTTCCCAGAGATCTGACAAGTATACTATTCTGTGTTCACCTAATTTACTTACAGTTTCCTTCTTCATATTTTAGTCTTTCACCCATTCTGAATTTATCTTGGTGTATGGTGTGAGATGTTGATCTAAACCTAATCTCTCCCATATTGTTTTCCAATTTTCCCAGCAGTTTTTGTTAAAGTGGATTTATGTCCCAAAAGTTGGGCTCTTTTGGTTTATCATACACTGTCTTGCTGACATCACTTACTCCACGTCTATTCCACTGATCCTCCCTTCTATCTCTTAGCCGGTACCATATTGTTTTGATGATTGCTGCTTTATAGTATAGTTTAATATCTGGTACTGCTAGGCCACCTTCCTTCAGGTTTTTTTTTTTCATTATTTCCCTTAATATTCTTGATCTTTTGTTCTTCCAAATAAACTTTTTATAGTTTTTTTCTAATGTAGTACAAAAGGTTTTTGGTAGTTTGATAGGTATGGCATTAAATAAGTAAATTAATTTGGGTAGAATGGTCATTTTTATTATGTTAGCTCATCTTACCCATGAGCACTCAATGTTTTTCCAATTTTTTTAGATCTAGTTTTACTTTTTTGGAAAGTGTTTTGTAGTTATGTTCATATAATCCCTGTATTTGTTTTGGTAGATAAATTCCCAAGTATTTTATATTTTCTAGGGTAATTTTAAATGGTGTTTCTCTTTCTACCTCTTGCTGCTATTATTTGTTGGAAATACATAGAAATGCTGATGATTTATGTGCATTTATTTTGTATCCTGCAACTTTGCTAAAGTTGTTGATTATTTCTACTAGCTTTTTAATTGATTCTCTAGTATTTTTTAAGTAGACCATCATATCATTTGCAAAGAGTGATAGCTTAGTCTCTTCCTTGCCTATTTTAATACCTTCAATTTCTTTTTCTTCTCTAATTGCTACTGCTAGTGTTTTTAGTACAATAGTAAATGAAAGAGGTGATAATGGGCATCCTTGTTTCACACCTGATCTTACTGGAAAGACTTCTAATTTATCCCCATTGCTTATGATGCAACCATTCTGGATGGCAATTTGGAACTATGCCCAAAGAGTGATAAAAGAATGTCTGCCCTTTGATCCAGCCATACCGTTGCTGGGATTGTTCCCCAAAGAGATCATAGATAACAGACTTGCATGAAAATATTTATAGCTGTGCTCTTTGTGGTGGCAAAAAACTGGAAAGCAAGGGTATGCCCTTCAATTGGGGAATGGCTAAACAAATTAAGGTATATGCTGGTGATGGAATACTATTGTGGTAAAAGGAATAATAAACTGGAGGAATTACATGTGAACTCGAAAGACCTCCAGGAATTGATGCAGAGTGAAAGGAGCAGAACCAGAAGAACATTGTATACAGAGACTGATATACTGTGGTAAAATCGAATGTAATGGACGTCTGTACTAGCAGCAATGCAATGACCCAAGACAATTCTGAGGGATTTATGGAAAGGAACACTACCCACATTCAGAGGAAGAACTACAGGAGTAGAAATACAGAAGAAAAACAACTGCTTGGACACTTGGGTTGATGAGGATATGATTGGGGATGTAGACCTGAAAAGACCACACCCATGTAACTATCAATAATGTGTAAATAAGTCTTGACTGACCACACATAATAAAACCAGTGGAAATGCGAAAAAAAATGCAATAATTTGATCCATTTTATTTTCCCTTCCCCCTCCTCCCACAACATTCCTCTCTCTCATGGCTTAATTTTATTTTATTTTTATATCATCCTGTCATATTCAACTGTCACACTCATCCTCTTTCAATGTATATAATCCTTCTATCTTCCCTAAAAATGGCAAAGTTCTTTGATATTAAAAGAATCATCTCCCCATGTAGAGATATGTATAGTTTAAACTTATTGAATTTCTTTTGATTCTCTTTCCTGTTTACCTATTTTATGATTCTCTTTAGTCTTGTATTTCAGAGTCAAATTTTCCATCCAATTCTGGCCTTTTGATCAGGAATGTTTGAAGGGCCTCTATTTCATTGAATATCCATTTTCCCCCTGAAAGATTATGTTCAGATTTCTGGGTCAATGATTCTTGGTTGAAGTCCTAGCTCTTTTGCCTTCTGATATATCATTTTCCAGGACCTGTAATTCTTTATGTGTAGACGCTGCTAAATCTTGTGTTATTCTGACTGTGGCTCCATGATTTTTGAATTCTTTATTTTTATCATGAATATCTAGCACAGTGGCTAGCACATATTAGGTATATATTTAATAAATGTTTGGTAATTACATGAAATTATAGTTACAATGTTAAAGGATTTAAATCTATTTTGCTTGTATAGAAATGTTATATCACTTGATTTATTAACATTCTAGGAAGATAATAAGTTATAGGATTATAGATTTAAGACTGAAAAGGACATAATCCAACCCTCACTTTTTACAGGTAAGAAAAACAAGGTCTAGGGAAGTTAATGACTCCCTCCAAATATCACAAGTATTAAAGAGTGAAAGCAAGATTTTATCCTTCTTCTCATCCATATATAACCATTTCTTAAATCTCTACAGCTTACAGGGCATTTCATCTTAATAATTAGGCATATAGTATAGTTATCACTGAATAATGTTTAAAATTATAATCAACTCTGTGAGTGGAAAAGTGATGTTTATTTTAAAAAGAACTTGAATTTCTATAGCATAATTTTGATTTTTACATGATTAAATATTTTAATTACATCTTGATATAATCACCCAAGTTTTCTTACTTCTTTATATATGTAACATCACATTGCTGGCACACAGTCATATAACTGGTAAATATTAGAAATGGGATTTGAAACTAAGCCTCCCCAACTCCATTGTTAGCACCCTCTCCATGACCTCACCATTGTCTCTACTGCAGTAATTAATTGATATTTATATGACATTTTTTTTAAAGTTTTTTTTTTAAACCCTTAATCTCGGTGTATTGTATCATAGGTGGAAGAGTGGTAAGGGTGGGCAATGGGGGTCAAGTGACTTGCCCAGGGTCACACAGCTGGGAAGTGGCTGAGGCCGGGTTTGAACCCAGGACCTCCTGTCTCTAGGCCTGACTCTCACTCCACTGAGCTACCCAGCTGCCCCCTATATGACATTTTAATGTTTCCAAAAACCTTTAAATACATTATCTCATTTCATATTCACAACGGTTCTGTGGCATAAGTGAGATTATTAACCCCATTTTACATACGAGAAAACTGAGATTCAGAAAAACTAAATGAATTGTCCTGGTGAGACAACAATATAAATGTCAGATTTTGGAAAGGGAAAAACCTCAATAAGATCAAGGTTCTGAGTACAGTTTTATCTTGTGTTAATTAAAGCACCTAAGGTATTTTCTTCACTTTGAAATTGTTGGTGAAGGGCTATCTTCCATAAATGAACCAAAACTTAAGTGTCTGAACTCTAAGATAAAAGATGGTCAAGCTCATTCTCTCTTATAGAGGAAGAGGTAGTCTCTTAGCTGAGGACTCCAACTGAAACCATTCCTAAAGCCACACATGAGACCAGCAGAGCATCCTCTAGCAACGGTCACATAAGACAGAAAACAACACCCAGCAGGAGCAAGACTATGCCCACATTTATGGCAAGGTCAACATATTTGGTAGAGATTGAACACTTTACTAGGCTGATGGATATCAGGTACAACTAGATCATTGTGATCACATAATCAGAAGATAATTCATGGTCCAGAAATAGCAGAGGTATAATTTTGTCTTCCTCGAATTTACCATGGCTTCATGTTTTCACATGTGTACCTTTCCTTGTATGTGGGGTGAAGAAGGTTTCATAAAGGAGATAGTATTTGAATTATAGCTCAAAGGCTGAATAAGAATTAATTTAACAGGCAGAGCTGGCAATGGAGGTGGGAAAGGAGAATGTATTCCAAGAAGAGGAAACAGTGAGAGTAAAGTAAGGAAACCCAAAAAGCAAAAGGTATACTTAGGGAACAGCAAGAAGCTCATCATTAATCATACCCAATTACAAAAATAGGTTTGGTTTGAATCATGATTTATCAGGTTATCTTATAGCACTAAAAAAGCCATCATTTAAATTAGAGCAAATATTATATATTATTAGGACTTTGTGAAGCCACTTTTTTATTCAGAAATTTCTTGAATGAAAAATTAAAGACTTTACCATAGTGCATCTTTGGAAACAAGTGTAATTTTTTATTTTCTTCTCATTTTAAATTACATATAAGTTCCCCTGAGGAAATTATTTTTTTTTCAATTTTTGTTTTGCTTTAAAATTTAAAATCTTATAAAAAATGTAAACCTTTTGACCCAGTAAAACACTACTAAATCTGTACCAGAAAGAGATTTTTTAAAAATGACATAGGGCCCATTAATAGGTTTATTTCATAGGTTTTTAAATTTATAGGTTTATTTTAAATTAATTAATAATACTGTATATTATATGATATTGTATTGTATTATATTATATTATATTGTATTGTATTGTATTATATTATATTGTATTGTATTATATTATATTATATTATATTATATTGTATTGTATTGTATTGTATTGTATTATATCATATCATATTATATTATATTGATACACATATTAATATATAAATATATAAACATACTTACATTTATAAATAAAATATATAATTATATCAAATATTCTATGTAAATAAATAATAATTTGAGTAATAATAATTCATATTATTAATTTAATTTATAGTTTTATTAATAAAACTTTTATAGGTGTGATTTTTGTGATAACAAAAAATCAGAAACTAAAGGGATGTCCCTCAATTGAGTAATGGCTGAACATATTGTGGTATATGATGGTGATGGAATACTATTCTGCTACAAGGAATGATGAACAGGATGATTTCAGAAAGAACTTATAAGACCTACGTGAACTGATGCAGAGTGGAAAAATCAGAACCAGGAGAACATTATACAAAGTAATTGAAATATTTTGAAACAATCAAATGTGATAGACTATGTTACTAACAGAAATACAATGATCTAGGACAGTTCTGAGGAACTTGTGAAAAAGAATGCTATCTACCTGGAGAGAGAGAGCCATTGGAGTAGAAATGCAGATGAAAACATCAGACGTATTAATTGTTTATTTTGATATATGATTTGGGGTTTTGGTTTTCTAAAATTATTCACTTACAAAAATGAATAATATGGAAATAAATATTAAGTAAATAAATTTAAAACAATAAACCCTTCATAACACTTATCTTTTCTATCTTTGTAGTTTTGTTGCAAATTGCTTTAAACCAAAATTCTATGGTCTCTAGGCTGCTTGCTGCTCTTCATAAATGATGCTATTTTCTTTTTGTATCTTTGTATTAATGGTGACCTATTCAAGTTATATAGTCATCTCTTTGAAATCTTTGCTTCCTTCAACACTCAATTGAATTACTATCTTCTATGAGAGTTTATTCTAATCTTCTCTGCTTCTATTGCCTCCCTCCCAATATGAACTTCCACTTATTATTATTTTTAATCTTCTGAATACATATTCAGATAATATATAGACATATTGTCTTTTCTCAGAAAATATAAACTCCCTGAGGAATTTTTTGGGGTGTGAAGTTTTTACCTTTGTTTTCTCAGAGATTCATTTTTTTATGTTTCTATATGTATAACTTAGTTTGTCCATTATAATATAAACTCCTTGAAGGCAAAGATTTAACTTTTACTTTTTATTTTTAGTTTTGATCATAGTGCTTAGCATGAGATAGGATCTTAATAAATGTTACTTGATTAATCAATAGAACATAATGAAATACTCATTTATTGATCATTCTCAGTTGAGTTCTTTGTTTTTTATCTTTGGGTAATTAGAAGAATTTTCATCTCTTATTGCTTTTATGAAGTCAATACCTTTTCTGTGTTATCATTTTGGTGAATATAATTATTTTCAAACTGGAATGTAGGTTCTAACTGAAAATGTCTATGTCTGTATTTGAGGTTCAAATCATTTGATTTAGGAAAAGCATCACTCATTTTTTTCTAATAGAACAAGCTTGCAAAAGGACCATGATGCATTTTTCATGTTGAAAAAACCTTATCCAATTGCATTTTATCAATTAAGTAAAAATGAATAAGAAACATATGGATTGACTTTCTTATAAATACCTGATGGTATTAAAGAGAGTACAGCAGTCCAAAAAAATAAAGATTCAAGGCAAAATGCATTTGGTCAAACTCCAAATGCTTAAAAAAAA
>NC_058133.1:216282448-216312178 GCF_016433145.1 Gracilinanus agilis
GGACAGGAAAATCAAAAACTAATTGGAAATTAAATAATATGATTCTTCAAAACCAATTTGTCAAAGAAGGAATCATAGAAACAATCAACAATTTCATTGAAGAAAATGACAATGATGAGACATCCTACCAAACTCTGTGGGATGCAGCCAAGGCAGTACCCAGGGGGAAATTTATATCCTTGAGTGCATATATTAACAAATTAAGGAGGGCAGAGATTAATGAATTGGGCATGCAACTCAAAAAATTAGAAAGCGAGCAAATTAAAAATCCCCAGATGGAAACTAAATTAGAAATACTAAAAATCAAGGGAGAAATTAACAAAATCGAAAGTAAAAGAACTACTGAATTATTAAATAAGACTAGAAGCTGGTACTTTGAAAAAACAGATAAAAAAGACAAAGTACTGGTCAATCTAATAAAAAAATGGTAAGAAGAAAACCAAATTGATAGTATCAAAGATGAAAAGGGAGACCTCACCTCTAATGAAGGGGAAATTAAGGCAATCATTAAAAACTATTTTGCTGAATTATATGGCAATAAATATAACAATTAAGGAGATATGGATGAATATTTACAAAAATATAAGCTGCCTAGATTAACAGCAGAAGAAATAGAATACCTAAATAATCCCATATCAGAAAAAGAAATTGAACAAGCCGTCAAAGTACTCCCTAAGAAAAAATCGCTAGGGCCTGATAGATTCACAAGTGAATTCTATCAGACATTCAAAGAGCGACTAATTCCAATACTATACAAATTATTTGATATGATAAGCAAAGGAGTCCTACCAAATTCCTTTCATGACACAAATATGGTACTGATTCCATAGCCAGGGAGATCAAAAACAGAGAAAGAAAACTACAGACCAATCTCCCTAATGAACACAGATGCAAAAATCTTAAATAGAATACTAGCAAAGAGACTCCAGCATGTAATTAAGAAGATCATCCACCATGATCAGGTGGGATTTACACCAGGAATACAACGATGTCTCAACATTAGGAAAACCATCCACATAATTGACCATATCAACAGTCTAACCAACAAAAAGTCACATGATTATCTCAATAGATGCTGAAAAAGCCTTTGACAAAATACAGCACCCATTTCTATTGAAAACACTGGAAAGTATAGGATTAGAAGGACATTTCCTAACAATAATACATAGTAAATACCTAAAACCATCAACAAGCATCATATGCAATGGGGATGAATTAGAAGCTTTTCAAATAATATCAGAAGTGAAACTAGGATGCCCATTATCACTTCTATTATTTAACATTGTAGTAGAAACACTAGCAGTAGCAATTAGAGAAGAAAAAGAAATTGAAGGTATCAAAATTGGCAATGAGGAGACTAAGCTATTTTGCAGATGATATGATGGTCTACTTAAAAAATCTTAGAGAATCACTAAGAAGTTTGTAGAAATAATCAACATCTTTAGCAAAGTTTCAGGATACAAAATAAAAGCACATAAATCATCAGCAATTCTATATATTTCCAACACATCACAGCAGCAAGATGTATAAAGATGTATAGGATGAGCTAACATAATAAAATTGACCATTCTAGACAAATTAATTTACCTATTTAGCACCATACTTATCAAACTACCAAAAAACTTTTTTACTGAATTAGAAAAAACTATAACAAATTTCATTTGGAATAACAAAAGGTCAAGAATATCAAGGAAAAATGAAAAAAAATGTGAAAGAAGGTAGCCTAGCAGTACCAGATATTAAACTGTACTATAAAGCAGCAGTCATCAAAACAGTATGGTACTGGCTAATAGACAAAAGGGAGGATCAGTGAAATAGACTTGGGGTAAGTGACTTTAGCAAGACAGTGTATGATAAACACAAAGAGTCCAACTTTTGGGACAAAAACCCACTATTTGATAAAAAAAACGGCTGGGAAATTTGGAAAACAATATGGGAGAGATTGGGTTTAGATCAACATCTCACACCCTGCACCAAGATAAATTCAAAATGGGTTAATGACTTGTATATAAAGAGGGGAACTATAAATAAGTTAAGTGAACACAGAATATTATACCTGTCAGATCTCTGGGCAAGGAAAGATTTTAAAACCAAGCAAGAGTTAGAGAAAATTACAAAATGTAAAATTAATGATTTTGATTATATTAAATTAAAAAAGCTTTTGCACAAACAGAAACAATGTAGGCAAAATTAGAAGGGAAACAACAAATTGGGAAAAAATCTTTTGGACAAAAAACTCTGACAGGTGTCTAATAACTCAAATATTCATGGAGTTAAATCAATTTTATAAAAAATCAAGCCATTCCCCAATTGATAAATGGGCAAGGAACATAAATAGGCAATTTTCAGATAAAGAAATCAAAACTATAAATAAGCACATGAGAAAGTGTTCTAAATCTCTAATAATTAGTGAAATGCAAATCAAACAACTCTGGGGTATCATCTCACACCTAGCAGATTTGCTAAAATGAAAAGGGAAACTAGTTAATGTTGGAGGGGATGTAGCAAAATTGGGACATTAATGCATTGCTGGTGGAGTTGTGAACTGATTCAACCATTCTGGATGGCAATCTGGAACTATGCTCAAAGGGTTATAATGAATGCCTGCCCTTTGATCCATCCATAATATTGTTGGGTTTGTCTTGACCAATGACACATGTTAAAAACCAGTGGAAATGCACATCGGCTGTGGGGGAGGATGGGAGGTGAAGGGGAAAGTAAGAGTATGAATAATGTAACCATGTTAACTTTCCTAAAAAAATAAATATTATTAAATGTTAAAAAAAAGAATCTAAGATAATTCCAAAGGACTAGTAACAGAAAAGACTTTTACCACCAGAAAAGTCACTGATGGAGTCTGAATGCAAACTGAAACAGCATTTTTCACTTTTTCACAAAATCTTCATTGTTGTTCTATTATAAATGATATGTTCTTTTTTATGATATGAATGTTAAACTAGAAATGAAGAGCACTGTGAAAATGAAATGGATAATTTTGAGTGAAAAAATTGAAAAGGTTTTATATAAAACAACAAATTTTACCAGATTAGAAAGGAAGCAGACATTTGGGATAAAATTACAGACAAGGTAATTTAAAAGGTAATACCTTTTATAGGTCTCATATCTAAAATATATGGAGAGTATATTCAAATTTAAAAGTATAAGAGTCATAGGGTCATAAAAAAGTAATTTAGGAGAGCTCAAAATAGTTTACCTATCACGCCCAAGAATAAGGGAAGAATTTATGACAAAACAAGACATAAAAAGCATTATGAGATGTAAAATAAATGACTTTGACTACTTTGATCTTTTTAAAAAAATTTCTGTACATATAAAGCAAAGCAACCAAGATTAAAAGCCAAATAAAAAATTGGGAAAATCTTTAGAGCAATTATCTCTCTGACAAAGGCTTCATTTCACAAGTACATAGAGGATTTAGTCAAATTAATAAAGATACAAAGCATTTTCCAAGTGACATGCTCAAAGGTGATGAACAGGCAATTTTTAGATGAGGAAATTAAAACTATCTTTGCTCATATGAAAATATACTTAAAATCACTATTGATTAGAGAGATACAAATTAAAAGAAATCTCAAGTAAATATCACAGCTGTCAGACTGGCTAATGTGGCAGAAAGGAAAATGATATATGCTAAAGAATATATGCTAATACTTGTGGAGCTGTATTCAGATACATTCTGGAGAGCAATCTAGAACCATGTCTAAAGGGTCATCAAACTACCCATGTCCTTTGGTCTGGCCATACCATTACTTGGTCTATATTCCAAAGTGATTTGAAGATAGAGAAAAAGACCCTTCTAGTAAAATTAAAAATATCACCTCTTTTTGTGGTGGGAAAGAACAGAATGATTAAAAAAGTCGTGGTCTGTATTTGTAATAGAACATAATTTTGACACAAAAAAATGACAAAAAGATGATCACAAAAACTGATGCAAAGTGAAATGAGCACAACAAAGAAAATATTACACACAGTAACAACAATAATATATAATGATCTACTATGGATGACAACTATTATCAAAAAGGCAAGGATACAGGACAACTCTAAGAGACTCATGACAAAAAAGATATCCACTCCCATAGAAGGAACAGACAGAGTCTTAATGGAATTTGAAACATAGAATTCTTTATTTTTATCGTGAATTTTTTTCTCATGTAATCAATATGCATCTTCAATCAAAACAAGATGAAATATGTATTTTGTGATTATGTGTGTATAAGCTATATCATATTGCTTGCTTTTTCAATGAAGGGGAAGAGTGAGAAGGAGATTTAGAGCATGGAATATGAAATATCAGAAAACGAATACTGAGAAATTGTATTGACATAATCTGGGAAAAAAGCAAAAGTTATTTTTTTAAATGAGTTATTCCCCAATTGATAAATAAGCAAAATATATGAACAGACAATTTTCAGATGGAGAAATCAAAGACATATATAAAATTATTCATTTACTTCCAATTAGCCTTCTATATCATTTTTTTGGTCATGAATTATTCCCTTATCCATTTTTCCATACTTGCCTAATTTATTCATACTACTACTCTTTATGTTTAAATCATTTGTCTATTTTAACCTTATCTTGGTTAATTGAGAAATATACAACTATCTCATTTCTGCCATAATCCTTTCAAGTTTTCCAACCAATTTTTCCAAATAGTGAGTTTTTTACCCCAAACCTTGAATTCTTGGGTTTAAACAATACTCAATTATTATGGTTATTTATTGCTGTCTATTGTGCACTTGAGAGAGCTCATTGACTCAGATAATAAAGCATTGAACTTGGAGTCAGGAAGATCTGAGTTCAAATCTAAAGTTAGGCAATGATTAGCTTTGTGACTCTGAGGAAGTCACTTAATCTCTGTTTGCCTAAGCCACTGGAGAAGGAAATAATGAACCATTCAAGTGTCTTTGTTAAGAAAACTCCATATAGGGTTTCAAAGAATTGAAAACAGCTGAAGAACACAGATGTATATCTAATCAATTAGACTGATCAAACAGTATTTCTTAGTCAATACCAGATTGTTTCTATGATTATCACTTTATAATACATTTTGAGATCTGGTACAGCTAAGAAATCTTCCTTCATATTTCTTTTTTTTAAACCCTTACCTTCTGTCTTGGAGTCAATACTGTGTATCAGCTCCAAGGCAGAAGAGTGGTAAGGGTAGGCAATGGGGGTCAAATGACTTGCCCAGGGTCACACAGCTGGGAAGTGTCTGAGGCCAGATTTGAACCTAGGACCTCCTGTCTCTAGGCCTGGCTCTCAATCCACTGAGCTACCCAGCTGCCCCCCCTTCATATTTCTTTTTAATTAATTGCCTTTATATTCTTGACCTTGTGACCTTCCAGATATATTTTGTTACTATTTTTCTATCTCTGTGAAATATTTTTGAGTAGTTCAATTGGCTTGGCATTGAATAGGTAAGTTGATTTAGGTCAAATTGTCATTTTTATTATATTGTCTTGGAGTACCCAAGAGTAATTATTATTTCTCCAATTGTTTAGATTTGTCTTTATGAGAAAAGAGTTTTATATTGTGTTCACATAATCCATGGATTTATCTTTTTTTTTTCCTTGTTGGCCATCTTTATTTTTTAGGATCAGCCCTGAAAAGTGTGGAAAAGGCTGATCACTTCTATCAGTGTAAAGGAAGCATAGAGTGAACTTCCATGTGACACTGAGAACTGAAAAATTAAAAAAAAAACAGACTGAACTGATCTCAGGAAATGAGTCTTGTTTTCCTGACTAAAAGGAAGGAGCCTGCCTTAAGGGATGACAAATAGATCTCTTTGTGACAAGGTAGGAAAGAACCATTTTGTCACCACAATACAGATCAGGTCCCAACACAGCACACTGGATCCCAGGGGTCCCAGGTATCTGCCTCATGATTTAGGCCCAGTGATGCTTGATAAAGCTCATCAACCCATTGGTGGAGGCATCATGAATGTCAGCTTTATCAGAATCCAATTCAGGCTCATTTTTTTCCCCAGGTCCACTCCCCACTGATCATAAGTATTAACATCCCAGACAACACCCTGAACAAA
Source organism: Gracilinanus agilis (assembly GCF_016433145.1). Classification (NCBI taxonomy): domain Eukaryota; kingdom Metazoa; phylum Chordata; class Mammalia; order Didelphimorphia; family Didelphidae; genus Gracilinanus; species Gracilinanus agilis. The sequence goes on from NC_058133.1 coordinate 216,288,516, forward strand.
GATCTTGTACTCATACATAGCCATTAAGGCTCTGAGAATGAATGGAGTGAGCTTTGTGAAGACAATGGAATTAGTAGAACAATTTCTCTCAATGACCTTATGTGGCAGCAGTTTCTCCAGGGCATCACCATGTTTACCCGCAACCTCTAACTCCTTGTGTGCCTCCTATTCTCTCTTCATATTCATCAGTCTGAGCTAAAAGAATCTTGGGATAGATGCCATTCCATATTGACATTTCCTCCTTAGCCTTTTCTGACCCTCAGGACTTAGTTTAATTAGTATATTCATTACATCTCATGTGATGAGGTTCTTGGAATAATCCACAAGAATATGTCCATTTTGAACGTCAAGATTCAGACTGAGGTAGTTGGAGTGGTCCTGGTCTGTCTTGAAAAGGCACCATGAGTTGAGTCCAGACCTATGCTTTTGGTGCTACTGAACTACCTCCAGGAAGTTGGGGTCCTGGCTGAAAGCTGCCACAGGAGAGGCACCAACCTTAAAGGATTTATCAGCAAATGCTGTTTCGCTGTAATCTACAAATGGCCCCTGGATTTATCTTGGCACATGGACTCTCAGGTAATTTATATTATATTCATTTATTATTTTAAATGAAATTCCTCTTTGTTTCTTTCTCTGTTGGGTTTTGTTGGTAGTTTATAGAAATGATAATGACTTATATGGGTTTATTTTATCTCGTGCAACTTTATTGAAATTACTGATTGTTTCAATTAGTTTTTTAGTTAGGTTTTTTTTAATTCATTAAGTATACCATCATATCATCTCCAAAGAGTGATAATTGTATTTCCTCATAATCTGTCCTAATTGATTTAGTTTCTTCTTCTTGTTTTATTGCTATAGAGCAATATTGAATATAGAAAGGTAAACAATTTAATTTCATTGAGTCCCTCTTTATTTCTCTTTCATGTTTACCTTTTGGTTCTTTTAAGCCTTGTCTTTGATGGAAATATTTTCTATTCAGCTCTACTCTTCATTAGAAATACTTGAAAATCTATGATTTTATTAAATATCCTATTTTCCCCTTAATGGATTGTACTCTATTTTGGTAGGCAGATGATTCCTAGTTATAACAACTCCTTTGCATTAAAAATATCATATTACAATATTTTTGCTTCTTTAACGTGACATTGATAAATATTATGTGATCTTAACTGTGGCTCCAACATATTTCAATGTTTTCTTTCTGACCACTTGAAGTAGTTCCTATTTGTTCTCTGAGTTTTAGAATTTGGCTATAATTTTACTGGGTGTTTTCTTTGGGATTACCTTCAGTTTTTAAGCAATTAATTCTTTCAATTTATATTTTCTCCTATGCTTCCATGATATCAGAGAAGTTTTCTTTGATAACTTTTAAAAATATATCTAGGTTCTTACTTGAAGGTAAAATCTTCCATAAATTTCATCTCCACAATTAGAATGATAGCTCTTTGAGATAAGAGACTGTTTTACTTTTTTTTTCTGTTTAGATCTCTAATGCTTAGTGTATTGTTTAGTACATAGTAATAATATAATAAACATTTTATTCATTCATTCACAATTCAATTCTATCAAAGTATATTGACAAAGCTTGATCCCAAAAAGGAGATAAAAGAAGACATCCATTACCATACTTCCATATCTTCTGAACAGAGGGAAAATATGGCTGTGGAACATCTCATGTAATTTTAGACTTCTTCTGTTATTAGATTTGTCAAATTGTGCATTATGTGCATGATTCACATCTATTTCATTCTTTCTTTCAGAGCAGTGATTCCCAAAGTGGGCACCACCGCCCCCTGGTGGGTACAGCAGCAATACAGGGGAGCGGTGATGGCCACAGGTGCATTTGGAGGCAGTGAATAGCTGTAAGGGGATAGTGATAGTATGTGATATTTTTTCTGGAAAGGGGGTGATAGGCCAAAAATGTTTGGGAACCACTGTTTTAGGGAGATAATTCTTTTGGGGTTGAGTCTGACTTAAGTGCCAATCAAAATTAATTTTAATAAATATAAGGACATTACAATAAAATAAAAGTTTTCTGGTGCTGAAATGACAGAATAAGGAAGCCACCCTTCTAAACCTTCCCAGGAATTCAGGACTGGTTCAGTGTTAGGAAACCCATCATTATAATGGACTCCATCAATATTTTTTAAAAGCCAACATAAACTATATGAGTATCTCAATAGATTCAGACAAAGGTTTTGACAAAATTATAGTTTTTGACTAGAAAGCATAGGAGATTTCCTTAAAACAATAAATAACACATATCTAAAATCATCAGTAAGCATTATCCATAATGGAGATGAACCAGATTCCTTCCTAATAAGATCACAGTTGAAGCAAGGATATTCATTATCACCACTATTATTCAGTATTGTACTAGAAATGTTAATTATGGCAATAAGAGAAGAAAATGAAGCAAATACATTAGAATAGACAATAAAGAAATAAAACTATCAATTTGCAGATGGCATGATGACACTTGGAGAGTCTAAGATTCAACTAGAAATGAGTTGAAATTATTAAAATCTTTAACAAATTTGCAGGATATAAAATAAATTTAAATAAGTTATCAGCACTTCCTTATATTACCATCAAAGCCCAGCAACCAAACAAATCCATTTAAATTAACACGATTAAAAATATTTTTCAGAAAAATAGTCATATGTAAACAATTGAAAAAAATATTAATTACTCATGGTCTTGTTGAACCAATGTAATACCGAATGAATTATCCAAAAATTATTTAACATAATTAGAAAAAATAATAGCAAAATTCATATGGAAGAACAAAGCATCAAGAGTATCTAGGGAATCAATAAAAAAATGTGAAAGTGACTTGGTAGTATCAGATCTCAAAAATGTATTACAAACCTGTCATCATTAAAACAATCTCATATTGTCTAAGAAATAGAACAGTAGATTGTTGTGGTACATTAGCTACATAATACAAAGTAGCAAATGACTATAGATACTTTAGAGCTTGTTAAACTCAAATATGCAAACTTCTGGGAAAATATACCACTATTTGACTAAAATTTCTGGGAAAACTGCAAAAGGATACAGAAAAGATTGAGTATAAATCAATATCTCATGCCCTATCCCAAGATAATGTCAAAATGGATATGTGATTTAGACATAAATAATACTACCATTAGCAAATCAGAGGACCATATAGTAGTCTAATTGTCAAATCTAGGGATGTGGGAACAATTTAGGAGCAAACAAAGATAGAGAGCATTATAGGATGTAAAATGGATAACTTTGATTATATTATACTAAAAAGGTTTTGCACAAACAAAACCTGTGAAACCAAAATTAGAAGAAAAGGAGAAAAGAGGAATTATATCATGTCTCTAACCGTGGCCTTATTTCACAATTATATGGAGAACTGAGTCAAATAACTGATAAATAGCTAAAAGATATGAAGAGGCAGTTTTCAAATGAATAAATCGAGGATATATAAATTACATGTAAAATGTTCTAAATTGCTCTTAATAAGAGAAATGTAAATTAAAATAACCTTAGACCTGTCAGATTAGCTAATGTGATAGAAACCAAAAAAATATGCTGGAAGAGATTTGAAATGCACTTTTTTTCACCCTTATTATAGGATGCTTTTATTTTATTTTTATATGTTATTTTTTAATAATTTTTATTTTTTAGAAAAGTTATTATGGTTACATGATTCATGTTCTTACTTTCCCCTTCATTCCCTGACCTCCTCCCCCCACCCCTGAAGCCTATGTGCATTTCCCCTGGTTTTAACATGTGTCATTGATCAAAACTTATTTCCAAATTGTTGATAGTTGCTTTGATGTGGTAGTTTCAGGTCTACATCCCCAATCATGTCCGCCTCAACCCATGTGTTCAAGCAGTTGCTTTTCTTCCATGTTTCTTCTCCTGTAGCTCTTCCTCTGAATGTGCGTAGTGTTCTTTTCCATAAGTCCCTCAGAATTGTTATGGATCATTGCATTGCTGCTAGTACAGAAGTCCATTATATTCTATTTTACCACAGTGTGTTGGTCTCTGTGTACAATGTTCTTTTGGCTCTGCTCCTTTCACTCTACATTAATTCCTGGAGGGTTTTCCAGGTCACATTGAATTCCTCCAGTTTACTATTCCTTTGAGCACAATAATATTCCATCACCAACATATACCACAGATTGTTCAGCCATTCCCCAATTGAAGAACATACCCTCATTTTCCATTTTTTGCCACGACAAAAAGCTCAGCTATAAATATTTTCATACAGGTCTATTTATCTATGATCTCTTTGGGGTACAGACCCAAAAACGTTATGGATGGATCAAAGGGCAGGCTATCTTTTATAGCCCTTTGAGCATGGTTCCAAATTGCCATCCAGAATGGTTGGATCAGTTCACAACTCCACCAGCAATGCATTAATGTCCCAATTTGGCCACATCCCCTCCAACATTCATTACTCACCCCTTCTATCATTTTAGCCAACCTGCTAGGTGTGAGGCGATACCTTAGCGTTGTTTTGATTTGATTTTCTCTAATTATTAGAGATTTAGAGCACTTTCTCATGAGCTTAATGATAGTTTTGATTTCTCTATCTTAAAATTGCCTATTCATGTCCCTTGCCCATTCATCAATTGGGGAAGGGGTTGATTTTTTTATACAATTGATTTGACTTATTGTATATTTGAGTAATTAGACCCCTGTCAGAGTTTTTCGTGATAAAGATTTTTTCCCAATTTGTTGTTTCCCATCTGATTTTGGTTGCATTGTTTTTGTTTGTACAAAAGGTTTTTAATTTAGTATAATCAATCATCCCATTCACATTCAGAGTTATAATTATCAGTTGTGTATAACCCAACATTTTGGTATCCTCTATTATTTCTACCCCTTCTTCTAAGGCTATTTCCTTTTAAACCAGTAATTTGTTTTAAACCAGTCCCCCTTATCCCCTCCCTTGATTTACTTCCCTTTCTACCCCTTCCCTTGTTATTCCCCTCTCTTTTTAAAGACCTAATGAATTTCCTCTCCCTTCTCCTCCCCTCCCATTTTTGACCTCCCCACTCCTCTGCTCCCCTTGGTATATCCCTTCTGACTTTCTCAGTAGGGTTAGATAGAGTTCTATATCGAAATGGATATAGCTACTCTTCTCTCTCAGGGTTAATTCCACTGAGAGTAAGGTTTAACTATAATCTCTTAATGCTCTCTTCCTCTCCTTCTTATAATAGTATTCATTCCCTCCCCATCCCATGCCATCTTTGTGTGTAATAGAATAGCCTATTTTTCTTATTCAGTCAAGTTCCTCTTCCTGTCCTCTACTATTCACCCCCCTCTTTCCCACCCACCTCTTCATCTTAGACCATTTAATACTCCAATTTCTCCCTGTGTATAATTCTTCTAACTACTATAATAGTGAATAGAGTTTACTACAGAGAATTACACATAACATTTCTCCATGTAGGAATACAAATAATTAGGTCTTATTGAAGCCCTTAAAGAAGCAAATTTAAAAATAAGAGTTTTCTTTCTTTCCCCTCTGTTTCTTATTTACCTTTTCACGTTTCTCTTGGTTTTTGTGGTTGGATATCGAAATTTCCATTTAGTCCTGGTCTTTTCTGTGCAAATACTTGGAATTCTTCTATCTTGTTGAATGCCCATACTTTCCCCTGGAAGTATATAGTCAGTTTTGATGGGTAGGTGATCCTAGGTTGTAGACCCAATTCTCTTGCCTTTCTTAATATCATATTCAAAGCCTTGTGGCCTTTTATTGTGGAGGCTGCCAGATCCTGTGTGATTGGTGCTCCTTGGTATCCTAATTGTCTCTTTCTGACTTCTTGTAAATTTTTTTTCTTTTACTTAGAAGCTCTTGAATTTGGCTATTATAATTATATCCTGGAGGTTGTCTTTTCACTGTTTAGTGTAGAGGGTGATCTGTGGATCCTTTCAATGTCTAAATTGCCCTCTTGTTGTAAAACTTCAAGGCAATTTATCTGAATAATTTTCTTTAGTATGGAGTCCAAATTTCTGTTAATTTCTGCTTTTTCAGGAAGACCAATTATTATGAAATTATCTCTTCTAGACCTGTTTTCTTGATCTGTCAATTTCTCAGTGAGATAATTCATATTTCCTTCTATTTTATCAGTCTTTTGACTTTGCTTTATTTGTTCTTGTTGTCTTGAGAGATCATTGGTTTCTATTTACCCAATTCTTGTCTTTAGAGACTGGTTTTCTGCTGTATTCTTTTGATTTTCCTTTTTTATTTGGTCTATCCTGTTTTCCAGCTATTTGATTTTGGTCTCCAATCTGCCCATCAATTCTTTTGATTTTGGGGCATCTTTTTCTAATTGCCCAATTCTATACTTTAAAGACTGGTTTTCAGCTATAATCTTTTGGTTTTCCTTTTGAATCTGGTCTGTTTAGTTCTTCAAGTCTTCCAGCTGGTGATTTCTGTTCTTCTATTTGCTTAGCAATTATTTTGATTTCTGAGCCTCACTTTCTAATTGCAAAATTCTGCCTTTTAAACTGCTATTTTCTTGCCAGATCCCTTCCATCTTTCTCATTATCTCAGATTTGAACTCTTCAAGAGCTTGTGACCAGTTTTAATTTTGATGGGAAGGTTTGGATATGATTACTTATTTGTTCTCCTCTGCTCTTTGCTCTGTTGTCTGGATTTTTTCTGTGTAAAAGTTGTTGAGTGTTAAAGATTTCTTCTTGATCTTACTCTTCTGAGGTTCTTGTCTCTGGCTTGCCATTGTTAGCCCAGTGCCCTCTCAGCTTTATCCTCATGTCCAGGGTCTGTCTGTGCTCTTTGGGCTCCTGAGGTTTCAGGTCTAGTTGTTCTCAGGGTCAAGACTCCTGGTTGTCCCCTTGCTTGTTCCTCTGCCTGAACCTCCTTTAACAGTTTCAGGGCACTGCTTCCACAGTTGTGCACCCCTCTGCACTGGGTCCTCCCCCAAGTTCCGAGCCTGCATTCAGTATCCGTGTCTGCAGCTGTGACTGTGCCTGCTCTCAGGGTATGTGTTCAAAGTCTGCATGTTCGTTAGCCTCTTGGGGTCTTAAGTCTTGCTGCTCTCAGGAACAGGCCCTGGTGGTCCCAGGTAGCTGTCAAGGACTTAATGGATGCTCCAAACTTGCTTTAGCTCTTGTGTACTGGCTTTGGGCTATAGGTGGTGTGAGGTGGGGAGAGGGTTGCTCAGCTCATGTTTTAGTGAGAGCTATTTTACCCCCTTATATCATGGAAATGCCCCAATCCCAGGTATCTTCAATGCTGCACCCTGTTGTGGGGTCCCTTGATTCATCTGGATTTGCTTTTATGTCCCTTTGAGGATTCCTATATGTTTTGATTAGGAGAGGTTAAGCAGCTGCTTTTTACTCTGCTGCCATCTTAACCTGGAAGCCTATAGGATCTGAAATGAACATTTTAAATGCTGGTGGAGTTGTGAACTGATCCAACCATTTTGGGATAATGATTTGGAACTATGCCCAAAGAGTTTAAGATTGTGCATAACTTTTCATCCATCAATAACACTACAGGATCTGTATCTCAATGAGATTTTTAAAAGGGAAGAAAGGATCTGTTTGTGCAAAAATATTTATGCCAGTCTTTTTGTGAGGCCAAAGTATTATAAACTGAAAGAATGTCCATCAATTGGGGAATGAGTGAACAAGTTGTGTCATAGGATTGGAATGATACACTATTGTTCTATAAAAATGGTGAGAAGAATGATTTAAGAAAAGCCTGGAAAGATATTTGTGAATTGATGGTAGATGAAGTGAGTAGAACCAGGAGAAAATTATTAACAGTAACAACAATATCATATGATGAACTTTTTATGAATAGTTTAGTCATTCATAGCAGTACAGTGATCCAAAAAAATCCTCAGAGGACTAATGATGAAAAGTGCCATCTACCTCCAGAGAAAGAATTGATGGAATCCAAATGCAAACCAGGACAGTATTATATTCATTCACTTTTCTTTTGTCTAAGTTCTCTTTCATTAAAGGACTAATATGGAAATATTTTTATACTATTAAACATACAAAACCTATATCATATTGCTTGCTGTCTCAAGGAAGAGGGAGAGGAGGGAATAAAGAAGAAACTGTGAGAAATCCATACAAACTTTTAAAAAAATAAAGGTTTAACTTTTTTCCATTTGAGGAAAAATACAAAATTTTTTAATAAAAGAAAATTGAGTATTTCACCTCCTTTCATTCTTTGCAAAGCAGGGATGGGGAGGACAGATACATGGAACATTCAGAATTTTGTCAGCATTTTGATTGTTTAATAATTTGGTTAATTTTTTTCCCCTTTCTTTTTATTCTTTTACCTAAAGTCTGGTACACTGAAAGGAGAATGGGTAGAGTAAGGATATATCAGAAAACATTTTTCATGAAAAAAGATATCTATGCAATTTTATTATTAAAAGAAAAGAAAATGTAGCTGTACAAACAAAGGATCATATATCAAAATATAGAAGAAGCTTGAAGATCATCCCTTAAACTCCCTTGTTTTATATATGAAGAAACTGAGTATCAGGCTGGTGATTAATTTTGAGTCAATTAGTCTTTTAAGAAAAGAAAAAATGGTTCCGGGTTAAGATGGCGGCAGAGTAAGAAGCAGCTCTTAACCTCTCCTGACCAAAACACACAAAACTCCTCAAGGGGACATAAAAACAATTCCAGACGAACAGAGGAACCCCACAACAGGGCACAGAGTGGAAGGTACATGGAATCGAGGCATTTCCATGCTATAAAGGGGTGAAACAGCTCTCACTAAATCGTTGGCTGAGCAACCACCCCACCACCCACCCCCTCCACACAGAACACCTATAGCGCCGAAGCCAGCTAAAAAGACATAGAGCAAGTTTGGGGCACCCACCAAGTCATTGGCAGCTCCGGGGCCTGTTCCTGAGAGCAGCAAGATTTAGGATCCCAAAAAGCTAACAAACACACAAAATATCTGTGCGCTGGAGCAGGACTCAGAGAGCGGACACAGGGCGCAGAGCATGGGCTCAGAGTGCAGGCATGGGCAGAGGCGTGGGTGGAGGCAGACACAGTCACGAGCTAAAGCTCTGAAACCTTGAGTGGGGAACCAGTGCAGACTGCTATACTACTGTGAAATCAGAGCCCTGAGACTTGTAAAGAAACATCCAGCAGAGGATCAAGCAAGGGGGTCCACCACAGGGCTTGACCTTGGAAAAAAACAGAACTCAGACATCAGGAGCGAAAAGACCGCGGACAGACCCTGAGCTCAAGGATAAATGTGAGAAGCTGCTGGGCTAATGATGGCTACTCAGTTTCAGGAAGTTCAGAAGAGAAAGATTAACAACAAGAAAAAGAAGTCTTTAACACTCGACAACTTTTACACAGAGAAAATCCAGACAACGGAGCAAACAGAGGAGGAGAACAAATGAGCATCCAGACCCTCCTCAAATAACGAAAACTCCTCAAAAGCTATGGAAGAGTTCAAAACTGAGATTTTCAGGAAAATGGAAGAGATATGGCAAGGAAATAACTGTTTAAAAGGTAGAATCTTGCAAATGGAAAGTGAGGCTCAGAAACCAAATGAACTGATAAGCAAATTGAACACCAGAAATGTCCAGATTGAAAAGGAATACCAGAAGATTATGGTCGAAAACCAGAAGATCATAGCCGAAAACTGAAAGATTATAGCCTAAAACCAATCCCTAAAGGTTAGAATTGAGCGATTAGAAGCTAATGATCTCTCAAAACAACAAGAACAAATAAAACAAAGTCAAAAGACTTAAAAAATAGAAGGAAACATGAAATATCTCAATGAGTGACAGACCAAGAAAACCGGTCTAGAAGAGACAATTTGAGAATAATTGGTCTTCCAGAAAAACCAGAAATTAATAGAAACCCGGACTCCATACTAACAGAAATAATTCACCAAAATTGCCCTGAAGTCCTACAAAAAGAGGGCAATATAGACATTGAAAGGATTCATAGAACACGTGCGACATTCGATCAAGAAAAGAAAACAACCAGAAATATAATTGCAAAATGCAAGAGTTTCCAAGCAAAAGAAAAAATCTTACAAGAAGCCAGAAAGAAACAATTCAAATATCAAGGAGCACCAATCAGGATCACACAGGATCTGGCAGCCTCCACGCTAAAAGACCGCAACCCTTGGAATACGATATTCAGAAAGGCAAGAGAGCTGGGCCTGCAACCACAGATCAACTACCCATCAAAATTAACTATATATTTCAAGGGGAAAGTATGGGCATTCAACAAAATTGAAGAATTCCAGGTATTTGCACAGAAAAGACCAGGGCTAAATGGAAAGTTTGATATCCAACCACAAAAATCAAGAGAAACATGAAAAGGTAAATAAGATACAGAGGGGAAAGAAAGAAAACTTATAATTTTTAAATTTGCCTTTTTAAGGGCCTCATTGAGATCTAATTATCTGTATTCCTATGTAGAGAAATATTATGTATAATTCTCTGTAGTGAACTATATTCACTATTATAATATTCACTATTATAGAAATCAGAAGAATAATTCACAGGCTGATGGTGGAACACTAAATAATCTAAGATGACATGGGGGATGGGAAAGAGGGGGTGAATTGCAGAGGACACCAAGAGAAAATTGAGTGAATAAGAAAATAGGATATTCTATTACACATAAAGAGGGCATGGGAGTGAGAGGGGACAAATACTATTATAAGAAGGAGAGGAAGAGAGCATTAAGAGGTAATAATCGAACCTTACTCTCAGTGTAATCAACCTGGAGAGGGTAGAGTAACTATACTATCCATTGGGACATAAAACTCTTATCTAACCCTTCTGAGAAAGTTAGAAGGGATAAACCAAGGGGAGCAGGGTGGTGGGGAGGTCAAAAAAAGGGAGGGGAGAAGGGGGAGAGAATTGATAAGGCCTTTAAAAACAAAAAGAGGGGGTAGAAAGGGAAGTTAATCAAGGGAGGGGATGAGGGATAGCGGCTCAATAGCAAACCACTGGTTTAAAAGGAAAAAGGATAATGAAAAAGGGGGTAGGAATAGGGGAGGATTTGAAAATGTCAGCAAATGCACAACTGATGATTATAACTCTGAATGTGAATGGGATGAAATCGCTCATAAAACGGAAGCAAATAGCAGAGTGGATTAGAAACCAAAATCCTACCATATGTTCTCTACAAGAAACATATATGAGGCAGGTAGACATACACAAGTTTAAGGTTAAGGGCTTGAGCAAAATCTTTTGGGCGTCAAATGAGAAAAAGAAGGCAGGAGTGGCTATTATGATTTCTGACAAAGCCAAAGTAATAATAGATATGATTAAAAAAGACAGGGAAGGTCATTACATCCTGATTAAAGGCAGTATAAACAATGAGGAAATAACACTGCTCAATATGTATGCACCAAGTGGCATAGCACCCAAATTCATGAAGGAGAAACTGGCAGAGCTCAAGAAGGAAATAGATAGGAAAACCATACTAGTGGGAGATCTGAATATTCCTCTCTCAGATCTACATAAATCAAACCAAAAAATAAATAAGAAAGAGGTAAGAGAGGTGAATGAAGTCCTAGAAAAATTAAATTTAATTGATATGTGGAGAAAAATAAATAGGGACAAAAAGGAATACACCTTCTTCTCAGCTGCACATGGCACATTCACAAAGATTGACCATGATATAGGGCATAGAATCATTGCAAACAAATGCAAAAGAGCGGAAATAATAAATGTAACATTCTCAGATTATAATGCAATAAAAATAATAATTAGTAAGGGCACCAGGACAGGAAAATCAAAAACTAATTGGAAATTAAATAATATGATTCTTCAAAACCAATTTGTCAAAGAAGGAATCATAAAAACAATCAATAATTTCATTGAAGAAAATGACAATGATGAGACATCCTACCAAACTCTGTGGGATGTGGCCAAGGCAGTACTCAGGGGGAAATTTATATCCTTGATTGCATATATTAACAAATTAAGGAGGGCAGAGTTCAATGAATTGGGCATGCAACTCAAAAAATTAGAAAGCGAGCAAATTAAAAATCCCGAGATGAAAACTAAATTAGAAATACTAAAAACCAAGGGAGAAATTAATAAAATCGAAAGTAAAAGAACTGTTGAATTAATAAATAAGACTAGAAGGTGGTACTTTGAAAAAACAGATAAAATAGACAAAGTACTGGTCAATCTAATAAAAAAATGGTAAGAAGAAAACCAAATTGATAGTATCAAAGATGAAAAGGGAGATCTCACCGCTAATGAAGGGGAAATTAAGGCAATCATTAAAAACTGTTTTGCTGAATTATATGGCAATGAATATAACAATTTAGGAGATATGGATGAATATTTACAAAAATATAAACTGCCTAGATTAACAGCAGAAGAAATAGAATACCTAAATAATCCCATATCAGAAAAAGAAATTGAACAAGCCATCAAAGAACTCCCTAAGAAAAAATTGCCAGGGCCTGATGGATTCACAAGTGAATTCTATCAGACATTCAAAGAGTGACTAATTCCAATACTATACAAATTATTTCATATGATAAGCAAAGAAGGAGTCCTACCAAATTTCTTTTATGACACAAATATTGTACTGATTCCAAAGCCAGGGAGATCAAAAACAGAGAAAGAAAACTACAGACCAATCTCCCTAATGAACATAGATGCAAAAATCATAAATAGAATACTAGCAAAGAGACTCCAGCAAGTAATTAAGAAGATCATCCACCATGATCAGGTGGGATTTATACCAGGAATGCAAGGTTGGTTCAACATTAGGAAAACCATCCACATAATTGACCATATCAACAGTCTAACAAACAAAAATCGCATGATTATCTCAATAGATGCTGAAAAAGCCTTTGACAAAACACAGCATCCATTCCTATTGAAAACACTGAAAAGCATAGGAATAGAAGGACCTTTCCTTAAAAATAATAAACAGTATATACCTAAAACCATCAACAAACATCATATGCAATGGGGATAAATTAGAAGCCTTCCCAATAAGATCAGGAGTAAAACAAGGATGCCCATTATCACCTCTATTATTCAACATAGTACTAGAAACACTAGCAGTTGCAATTAGAGAAGAAAAAGAAATTGAAGGTATCAAAATAGGCAAGGAGGAGACTAAGCTATCACTCTTTGCAGATGATATGATGGTCTACTTAAAAAATCCTAGAGAATCAACTAAGAAGCTTGTAGAAATAATCAACAACTTTAGCAAAGTTGCAGGATACAAAATAAATGCACATAAATCATCAGCATTTCTATACATTTCCAACACACTAGAGCAGCAAGAAGTAGAAAGAGAAACACCATTTAAAATCACCCTAGACAATATAAAATACTTGGGAATCTATCTACCAAAACAAACACAGCAATTATACGAAAACAACTACAAAACACTTTCCAAACAAATAAAACTGGATCTCAATAATTGGAAAGCCACTGATTGCTCATGGGTAGGACTAGCTAACATAATAAAAATGACCATTCTACCCAAATTAATTTATCTATTTAGCATCATACCTATCAAACAACCAAAAAACTTCTTTACTGAATTAGAAAAAAACTATAACAAATTTCATTTGGAATAACAAAAGATCAAGAATATCAAGGGAAATAATGAAAAAAATGTGAAGGAAGGGGGCCTATCAGTACCAGATATTAAACTATACTATAAAGCAGCAGTCATCAAAACAATATGGTACTGGCTAAGAGATAGAGAGGAGGATCAATGGAGTAGGTTTGGGGTAAATGACATCAGCAAGACAGTGTATGATAAACCCAAAGAGCCCAACTTTTGGGACATGAATCCAGTATTTGATTAAAACTGCTGGGAAATTTGGAAAACAATATGGGAGAGATTAGGTCTAGATCAACATCTCACACCCTACACCAAGATAAATTCAGAATGGGTGAACGACTTGAATATAAAGAGGGAAACTATAAACAAGTTAAGTGAACACAGAATAGTTTACTTGTCAGATCTGTGGGAAAGGAAAGACTTTAAAACCCAGCAAAAGTTAGAGAAAATTACAAAATGTAAATTTAATTGTTTTTATTATATTAAACTAAAAAGTTTTTGTACAAACAAAAACAATGTAGTCAAAATCAGAAGGGAAACAACAAATTGGGAAAAAATCTTTATAACGAAAAACTCTGACAGGGGTCTAATTACTCAAATATACAAGGAGTTAAAGCAATTGTATAAAAAATCAAGCCATTCCCCAATTGATAAATGGGCAAGAGACATGAATAGGCAATTTTCAGGTAAAGAAATCAAAAGTATCAATAAACACATGAGAAAGTGTTCCAAATCTCTAATAATTAGAGAAATTCAAATCAAAACAACTCTGAGGTATCACCTCACACCTAGCAGAGTGGCTAAAATGAAAGAAGGGGAGAGTAATGAATGTTGGAGGGGATGTGGCAAAATTGGGACATTAATGCATTGCTGGTGGAGCTGTGAACTGATCCAGCCATTCTGGCTGACAATTTGGAATCATGCTCAAAGGGCTATAAAAAATGCCTGCCCTTTGATCCAGCCATACCATTGCTGGGTTTGTACCCCAAAGAGATCATAGATAAACAGACTTGTATGAAAATATTTATAGCTGCGCTCTTTGTGGTGGCAACAAATTGGGAAAGGAGGGTATGTCCTTCTATTGGGGAATGGCTGAATAAACTGTGGTATATGCGGGTGATGGAATACTATTGTGCTAAAAGGAATAATAAACTGGAGGAGTTCCAGGGGAACTGGAGAGACCTCCGGGAACAGATGCAGAGCGAAAGGAGCAGAGCCAGAAGAATATTGTACATAGAGACTGATATACTATGGTAAAATTGAATGTAATGGAACTCTGTACCAGCAGCAATACAATGACCCAGGACAATTCTGAGGGATTTATGGTAAAGAACGCTACCCACATTCAGAGGAAGGACTGCAGGAGAGGAAACATAAGAAAAACAACTGCTTGAACTCATGGGTCAGGGTGGACCTGATTGAGGGTGTGGACTCGAAACTACCACACCAATGCAACTACCAACAATTTGGAATTTGGTCTAGATCAAGGACACATAACAAAACTAGTGGAAATGTGCATCGGCCATGGGTGGGGGTAGTACGGGGGGCGAAGGGCAAAGGAGGAGCATGAATCATGTAACCATGTTAAAAGTGAATATTAATAAATGTTTGAAAAAAAGAAAAAAAATAAACTTGAAGAGCATGTTATGTAAACATAATTTTATATAGGAAGACACTGAGTCCCAAATGTGGGAAATAATTTACTAAAGGTCTCACAGTTAATAAGTAGCAAAACTTTTGTCTTTATATGCTACGTCTATTACTCTCTCTTCTATATATATCATGTGCCACACACTTAGGTCTCTCTGGACTACAAAAACTAGTCCTTTTTCCACCACAACATCCAACATGAGTGAGTCACAAAGTACTATACAGGAGGATTTTGGGGTTTTACAGTGGGGATTAATTTTGACTTCTTAACTGTATTTTTTTCTGAAATGGTGTTCAGCTTGAGCCAAGTTTATGCCAGGGTAGCCATCTACATTTATCCAAGTAGCATCAATTAAATTATGACTGTCTCCTCAGTTCTTTATGTGACTAATGCTAAGAATGTTGGAGGTGTCTGGACAGAATTAGAGATAAAATGAAAGCATTAGACTTTTTTATTCTTTATTACTAGATTATTTATGTATTTGCTCTCATGATGGTTAAGACATAAATAAGTAGAGAAATAAGTATATGAGGAAAATTTACTTAGGAGAACAGTAGCATAGATGTCATCTATTTGAGAGGGGGTGAGGTAAAACAATGCAAATTCTACTCCTAATAATGTAGCCTATTACCCAGAAAAAATTTCAGAGCAGTTGTACCCCTAACTTCTGGAGAAAACTGTGGGGACTGTAGTTGTCTTATGAAGAATACATGGAATCAATGAAAGCATTCCCAGTTAAAGTTGAAGTGGGTAACTTGCTCTATATTAGTGTATAGGGCAAAGTTCCATTCATTACATAATGCTTAAAGCTTACAGAAATTAAGTTGTTTCAATTTACCAATAGCAGCAACAACAAAAATAAACCATGAAGTGTCCACTATATGCATGACACTAAATTATGTGGCTGGGATATAAAGAAACAACAAAGGCACTGATCTTGGGAAGCTTCCCTGTGCCATCTGAGGAGGAGAGGGGAAGGTATGTTATGGATTTGGTCCCATGGTTATACTTTAACATATTTATGCCTCAACACCAACAGATTGTGTAACAAATTCATGACATTGTGGATGAATGAAAATGCAATTCAACAAACTTCTGAGAGAACAATTTAAAACAAGCACCATGAAACAGTAGGAAGAACATATGTTTTGGAGTCAGAAGAATTGATTTTAAATTCTGATTTTCATTTATAATTTTTGTCACTCCACCAGCCAGACTGAATTTTCTCACATGAAAGATGAAGTGGTCCCTTTCTTCATGAAATCTTTAATTCTATAATTAATTTGCATGTTAGTATCAACCAGATATGTAAATGACATAAAATTTTCCTGTAAGCCAGCTAAGAAGATTGATTTCAGGACTGATAAAATTGATATCCCACCTTCGTTATTCTGAGAAAATCACATTGGTTTAAAAAGTAAAAAGAAAAAATGTAGAATGTCATTAAATTTTATAAATCATATTATGTGAAAGTAAGTGGAGATCTCAGAAATTTTACTGACAGCTATTTTTTCACTTATCTGTGGTATTGCTCTTTGCTTTAGTTAAATGAAGATACTGATTTCAATTTGTCAGTCTCTAAAACAGTGAAATTGACCTTAAGCTAAAGGTTTAAGACCATATTAATATGGGTGACATTGAGGAAAAATGCACTGGATTTGCAATTAACAGATTTGAATTCTAATTCCATCATTAGCACTCATATCTAGGTTTATCCTTCCAGTTCTATGATATTATAATATGACTAATATTATATTCACATCTAGACTATTGTTTATACTATAGTTATGCTTTGCGAACACCAAATTGTAAAATATTTGACTCAGAAGGTACTTTAAACATCACTTAATGCAACCACAGTTATTTGCAAATGAAAGACCCAAGAAGCAGAAAGAAGTACTTAGCCCAAAGTCACACAAGGGCCAGGTTTTGACCTTGGATCTTGGTCTTCTGAC
Source organism: Gracilinanus agilis (assembly GCF_016433145.1). NCBI lineage: Eukaryota > Metazoa > Chordata > Mammalia > Didelphimorphia > Didelphidae > Gracilinanus > Gracilinanus agilis. The sequence goes on from NC_058133.1 coordinate 216,305,688, forward strand.
TCTGAGTTCATATCTCTTTCCATTACATCAAATATCTCCCACAGGATCTGGTCTTTGGCAAGTAAACAAATACTGATGAAACCTGTTAGGGTAACCCATTCATGTGGTTAATCTGGATCGATGTTTCATATAACAAGCTGCTGGGTGTGCCTATAACTTTACTGTTTCGAAAACATTACTCAAGCTCTTTGGCTCCTATAGCTATAATAGTATTAAGATGCTCAAATGCTGTGAACCTATGTTTAGTCCATGGGACAAAAATACATGATGGTTTACTCTTTTATTTTCTTTTAATTTTTAATCTCACAAAGGTGAATGAAAAGATTTGGTCCTAAAACTGTGGATCTATGATAATTTGTATTTAGAGATAGAGACATGTTATGGGGAGGAAACTTCCAAGGGTTAATTTTCTTCTTTTTTCATTGTCACATTAGACATAATGGAGAAGTTCTCTTCTCAAGTTTTCATTGCTTGCAATATTTCTCAAAAGCTGATTTTTTCATCATTTCATTCAATTTGACACTTTCCCCCCAAGTGAAATAGTTGAAACAGCCCAGGTTTTATTTTAAGGCATACTATCTGTGACAGCTCTGGAAAAATACTTGAATTCCACTGAGATTTCTTTAAAAACCCTACAAAAATAATTACATCTTATTAAAAACACTAAAGTGGTTTAAACTGGTATATCAGGAGGGGGCAGGAGGAGGAGGGAGCCAGAATTGTGTAATAGGGAGAAGATCCAATGAAATTTTATCTCAAACTAACACACTTTGGCAACTTTTTTTTCTTTCTGTAAATTCTGTCTGTGACTATATTGCCATTAAGCCAAATAGATGTCTTTCTCAATCATAATCAGAGTTATAAAATGGCTAATAGCAAGCCACTGGGACTCCAGGCAAAGACAGGAAAAGGAGCATGAAATTTTAACAGTTTCCTTGGCCACCATGATACATATCTTGATATTTTAAAATAATATTATTGGAGGGAGGGGTCCAGATGTTGTTTTGTTGTGTAAGACATTCCCAGTATGGAAAATTCATTCACTCAGTGCCAATGAAATAATTTGTCTGCAAATAATAGTCTTAGAGATTTGCCTGAAGCATTGAGAAGTTAAATGACTTATCCATAGTTACACAGTCAAAGGTAATATTTGAACCCAGGTCTTCCCATAGCAAGGTTAGCCCTCTAACCACAATGTATTTTTATTTCCCTATAATAATATTAATTATATACGACAATGTTCTAGATCTTTTTCTTTTGTATGTCTAAGGGTCCTTGATATAGGACTTCTTTTTCCCCACAAAACTTGTTCTCTCAAATCAATATTACAATGGCCAAATTAGTCTTAGGTTCTTGTGTTTATCTGACACACAACTGCAATGTGACAAATTTACCATACTATTAGTTAATCATCAGTCAAGATACAGTGAATATCACTTAATGCCAGTCCTTGAATTTGGCAATGTATAACACCTTTCCTAAGGATCTAAATATTCCCTAAACTTCCCTGGAGTCCTAACATTTATGAATTATGAATACCTAGAAACACAAAGGACTTTTAAATTGTGGCCATTTATTTTCTTGTTTGAGCATATCACTCAGTAGTGGAATGCTAATCTAAAAATCAATAGAATATATTCTGGGTGATTTTAGCCTCTCATTTTTGTACTGCTACATTCCACAACTCTCTTCATAAATCTATAAGTATCAAGAAAAGAACTCCAAACTCAACCATTCTAGTCCCACATTTGTTAGTCTAGTTAATGTTGACACAGGAATGCAATTCATAGAAACAAACATGGAGACTGATCAAACATTAACTGAGAGTACATGGGATCAGGGACATTTTAAACTTGGAATCAAATAAAAGAGACAGGGAAAGACATTGTGGAGAATCAGTGATGGAGAATAATAAGCTATCTTTTTCCCATAGTCCAATAGACAAAAGTGACCAATATCTATAGTTTGTTCCCCAACAGTTATTAATTTTAAGAGCTTCCATTGACATCCAAAAGAGTTTTTTTTTCTTTTACAGTAATGGTTGTGTAGTATGGTAGTGGAATCTCTTGGTTGTCTTACACTTTTCTTTTGGCATGATTTGGTGGGAGCAACATTTACTAATGTAGCATGAATATCCTGTGTATGTATCACAGGATAGCAAGAGTAGGTATCTATCAAGGCTCCTAAATATTGGTAGTCTAAGGGAAGTTGTTATGGTGTTCAAACTAAATTCCTGATCACTATTTCTTAATTTGAAAAGGGACACTCCAAGTTTATATTCAAGTCTTGACTCTCTGCCAAATAGTAAATAAACTATTTATCCAAGTCAATAAAAAAACGGAGAAAGTATATATAGGAGAATATATACAATATAATACAGATTAAAGGAGATCTCATATCGGACATGAACTATCTCAGCTCAACTGAGAGAGAAGTCCAGATCTCACCCAAAGGGAAATCTACCACTGTCTCTAAGGTTTGAGGACACAATGTGAATGAGAATACAATGGAAGTTCTGCATGCTGGCTTCTTCCCTTAGTCCTCTATTTTCACTTATCTGAAGAGAAGCTGGAATCTTCTCTCTCAAAGCTGGAAAAGAGAAAAACACTAAAAGGACTGAAGAGCTTAGATTTCATCTCTCTCCCTTCTCATGAAGATGGGAACATCCCTCATGTTCTGAGGCTTTGAGAGTCTCATACCAATGGACTTTGGGACTCATTTTCATTAACAATCTGTTTGGGATCTATGGTGGTAAAATGGGAGTGTCCCTATCATATAAGCATTTTTCCTCTCAGAAGGCAATAAAACAATTCTTAAGATTTATTCATCTTGTAGACTAAAGTTCAACGCATTGATAAACATTTCTACTTGCCGAAGGCATAAAATTCCAACACACCCATTATTAGCACTCATCAGGGTTTGTGGATATTCTACTTCCACGTAACTCATCTCATCCTTCTAGTCAGGTTGACTAAAATGGCAAATGAAGTTAGATGTTGCACCCAACTGAGTCAATGCTGTATGTTTGCTGAATATTCTCCCTATGCCAGTGATAGCAAACCTCTGACAAGCGCATAGCCATTTTGCATACAGAAAAGTAGGGAACTGCATGACAAGGATGAAATATTTGCTGTAGTGTAGTTTAGACACTCTGTACACTATAGATGACAATTCTACGTATATTAATACACCTATTTTGGTTTATTAAATACAGTTATATATTACAATCATACATTTTTGTTACTTAAACTATAAATATCATGAAATTATGTTTTTTTTTCTCAAAGTGATACACCACCTGAGTTATGCTTGTTTTTTTAGCAAATTTTGACACACCAAGCTCAAAAGGTTGCCCATCACTGCCCTATGCTATTGGTGACTATATTTGCTTCAGTCAAGGTAATAACATCTATGACTACCTTATTTTGTTCCAATCTTAAGTCTGAGTTACTAGAGAAACCTATCAGTCCTAGCTTCAGAGATATAATTACCTTGCATTCCCTTGCTCCAAACTCTATCAGTCTTCCCATGACACCATGCTGCTCTATCTATTACAGAATCCTGGAAAACTATTAGTTAGTGTCTGTGGTACTGATGATATTGCTGCTGTTGCAGCAGCTGCTGCTGCTACTGCTGCTGCTGCTGCTGCTGCTGCTACTACTACTACTACTACTACTGGTACAACAACAATTACTATTACTACTACCAATGTTTCATTTTGCAAGGGGTTCTTAATATGAGATTTATCTTACTCAATAGCAACCTTATCATACCAATGCAAAATGCTCATGTGATAATGGCATCCCTCTAAAGAAAAAAATGAGATTAAAAAAACGCTCTTATAGCTAGGGCCAAGAATACATATTTTCAGACAAAACCTTCATTTGGGATGTCTTGGTTTTCAGATAGTTCCATTTCTGAATCTCTTTTATATGCCTGTACAAATTATCTAGAAGTGGGTAAGATAGCATACTTGAACAAGATACTTAAAGGCTTTCATCTGTGTAGCAATTAACTCATAGTCTTCTGAAGATTAGACATTGGAAATTTTAAAACCAAGAGTTCCACAATAAATATCGATTTGCTGACAAAAATGTTCTTGACATTTTGGATTGCTTAACTCTTTTCCAAAAATAAAATAAATGAGAATCCCAAATGATGATTAAAATGGTTTCCCTGGACTGGGTGTACATTTTAAATTATTTTTTCCAACATGACAGATGTGAGAAAGTGAATTTCAAAAACTGAGCAGTAGCTGCCCCTGACATGAAAGGAATGGAGCATGCCATTCACAAATAGAATAAGGCATTTCCTCCAGGAAGCATTGAATGGTGTGTTCTCATGTGCCACAGTTTACCTCTGTGGGCATTTATGTTGTGTGTATAATTCTAAGCTGGAGAGTCCTGAAAACATTGAATTTGTGGGAGTAAATTGCTTCGAGCACTATGAAAATATCATGAGACCATGTGGTTTTAAAACTCTTTTTCACTGTACTGTGTTTGCCGATTATTTCCAGCTGTTTCTTCCCACTAAGAACACCTTCACAGCCTGCTTTTTATTGTAATGGTTTGTGAAGTGCCATTAGTTGTTCAGGTAAATGTCTGGTAGGGATGATTTCAACTCAAAACTGAGCTATCACAGCTCCTCCCCCAATCCCAGACTTCAAGTCCAATGTTGCTGCTTTTTCTTGGTTTTAAATTTCCACTGTGAGTAGGAAGTAGAAATACAGGAAAATCTCATTAATTGGAGACTCTGCTCATTCAGTCTTTGTGATGATATAGCCATGGATGGTTTATTTTTGTGTTAACTTATAAAAAAAGGAGTTTCTGAATAATTTTTTAATGAAAACAAGATTGCAGAAGAGATTTTTAACCTACTTAAGGGAGCAAACTGCCTACAAAGCATTAGTCAAATCTACTTGCATATAATGGACTAAATGCAAATCAATTAAATGAATGCCATCAATTAAGCAAAAACTATGACCTTTACTGAATAAGGCTTAGTTATCCATTTACATCATTGTATAATGCAGTGCTTCCTTTATATTTTAATTCAGTTTATTTATTTTTCATATCCTTTTTTACATTCCATACACCAACCCTCACCAGTGTCCGAATCCATAAGAAATCATTATTCTATGTTAAAAACCAGCCTAAACTCCTACTAAAATCAAACTTGAATATACAAAAATGTGTCAATACCAAAATGAGACCATTAACTACTTCTGAAAATTTATTTCAGATAAAAGGCTGTTTTATTACTTTTTTGATAATATATCCTTCTTACTCTCATTGTCTTTGAAATTATGTAGCTTAAACCAGAATATTCAACTATTTCCCTGGTTCCAGGGGGAAAAAAGTGTGAATCTAAGAATTTTGTTTAGATTAGCACATCTTGTAAAGTAGAGGTGGTTCTGTCTTTATGTGTTAGGTTTCAGGAATTCCTGAGGAAAAAGTCAAGATAGAGAGAAACTGGAGAACTATCTACATTATCACAAAAATCAGGTCATCATAACTTCATGGTATTATTTGGAATCCATTTTAAGACATTTCATGCACTTTTCCAAGTGTTTTTAGGAATACAAAAATATACTGTGTAGCCTAATACACTATATATATATATATATATATACATATATATGTATATATATATATATTAGTACTGATCTACTCTGCTTCATCAGGTAACAGAACTAAATATACTTGAAGACATTCTTATATGCAAACACTTAAGCACTATATTTACTTTTCTATATTATGAGTGAACCACATGAACACATACTCCACATATGCATTTTCCCTAAATTTAGTATCCACTCTACCAGAAGATGCTAGATGGATGCAAAAAATAAACTTCTTACTTGAGAAGATAATTTTAGCAACCATGGTGGGCAGAATATTAATAGACGCTAGAGTTCATGGTTCTCATGAAGCCACTAAAAACATGGTCTCAGTTATAAGCAATTTTAAGTGGTTTAAAATTTGGTAGATTGCTTATAAAACGAGAGCTTCTGAGACATTCCAAGAGATTGGTCATCTCTTACACCTCTTTTTAAAAGAAATTTAGTAGTAAATAGTGTCTTCTCTTTATAAAGTGCTTTTTAGAGAAATTGTGCTGTAGGTGGGCTAGTACTACATTTTTTTACAGGGGTTGTATCACTTCCTCTCAGATTTAGACAGCAAATACCAAATGTCACCTACCAGGTGAGGGTCTGCAACTCAATTAAGTTTGAAGGGGCTTATTGCCACAATTTTAGTCAACAGCTGATTAATTTTGGGAGACACAGAAACTCATGAAGATTATCTTCTACAATGTGGAGGGGTTTTAATATGTGTCAGGAGATTACCTAGCCACAAGAATAAAATGTTCCTTACGGGATTTCCCAGTCCTCTTTTTTTTTAAGCATGTATTTTTTATTTTTAAATTTTTTAACTTTAGTAGCTTTATTACAGCAAGGTAGAGATAGTAAAGGAGGAAATGTAGGAAGGAGG
>NC_058133.1:216316189-216334513 GCF_016433145.1 Gracilinanus agilis
ATATATATATATATATATATATATATATATATATATATATATATATATATATATATATGTATATATATATATTTACTTGGAAGCTCTTAAATTTGGATATTATATTTCTGGGGGTTTTCTTTTCAGGGTCTAGTGTAGAGGGTGATTTATGGAACCTTTCAATGTCTATATTTCCCTCTTGTTGTAGAACTTCAGGGCACTTCTGCTGAATAATTTATTTTAGTATGGAGTCCAAATTTCTATTAATTTCTGCTTTTTCATGAAGATCAATGATTTTCAAATTGTCTCTTCTAGACCTGTTTTCTTGATCTGTCAATTTCTCAGTGAGGTATTTCATGTTTCCTTCTATTTTATCTTTTGACTTTGCTTTCTTTGTTCTTGCTGTCTTGAGAGATCATTGGCTTCTAATTGCTCAATTCTGGCCTTTAGAGACTTGTTTTCCTTTTCAATCTGTTCTATATTATTCTTCAAGTCTTCCAGCTGGTCATTTCTGGTCTTCAGTTTGCTTATCAATTAATTTGATTTCTGAGCCTTACTTTCCAATTGAGAAATTCTGCCTTTTAAACTGTTATATTCTTGCCAGATTTCTTCAATCATTCTCGTAATCTCAGATTTGAACTCTTCAAGATCTTGTGACCCATTTCCATTTTTTGGGGGAAGGTTTGAATGTCTTTGTCCTCCTCTGTTTTTTGGGTTTTTTCTGTGCAGAAGTTATCAAGTGTTTGATATTTTTTCTTAGTCTTCTTGTTTATTTCTTGATTGGCCTTGATTGGCATCATTATGTTTTATCTGCCAGAAGGCTGAGTAAAGCAATCCGATTCTCTTTGTATGTAGTTAGGGAGTAGTTTTTTCCTGAGGCTATTCTGTGAGTCTCTTGGCTTCTCTGGGGATCCTCGTGGGGTCTCTGGTCTAGCTTTTTTCAGGGTCAAGCCCCCATGCTCCTAGCCAGCTGCCCAGAGCTTGGGACTTGGCCCATGCTTGTTCCTCCACCTGAGATTTTCCCCTGAGTCTGAGCATGCTGGGCACTGCTGCTGCCTCTCTCAGCCCCATTCTGGTGTCCAAGGTCTTAGTTTCCCAGCCTCCTGGGGTCTCTGGTCTAGCAGTTTTCAGGGTCAAGCCCACATTTGCTCCTCCACCTGAAATTTTCCCCCAGAGTCTGAGTGGGCTGGGATTTGCTGCTGCCTCTCTCAGCCTCACTACTGTGTCCAAAGTCTTATTTTTCCAGCCACCTGGGATCTCAGTTCTTGCTGCTCTCAGGGGCAAATTCCTGGTAGTGCCAGATAGCTGCTATTATATTAAAAGGAGGTACTTCTATCTATTAGATGTATATGAAGATGGAGTACAGAGAAAGGATAGGATGACACTTCTCCTTTGTAACAGTTGCCCAGGCAGAATCCTTTACATCAAGGTATGCTATCCCTTCAGGACCCACCTGGGGTTAATTTATTTTAATTATTGGGCTCTTCAGCTGAGGTAACGTTGGTAATCTGACTGCGTGACTCCCTTCCCAAATAAGCTTTGGTAACCAATTCAGGAAAGTACTTTCAAACTTTGAATATATTTGACACAGAAGGATAATGGTGTGTGATAGAGGTAATGGGAGACCCTACTTTAAATTGATAATAATGAATCTGTAACTGCAGGCAATGAAAGAATCAAGATGATAGCTTCTCTCTGCTACAGCCTGGCCAGGGCTACACCAGAGCAGGCAAACTGCTGTGAAATCTTCAGTTTCTTCTTTAGTAGATCTTAAGCCTAATCAGTTGAGATATCCACCCTTTATCCACTCTCTTCTTCTTCCCCTGCCCACTTCCCGGATCCCTCCCGAGCCCTGGGAAGCCTAGATGACTAAGATGATTTACTTCCTAATATCTAGGGGCAGTAGAAACAGAGATGGTGGTCTAATACAGGTTGATGAAGGTACAGGAAACACAGGAAGAGCTTGCAGGGTTGAATTTGCAAGTCTCTATCTCCCCAAAGACCAGGATCCACTGATCTCCAGCCTCAGAGACAGGTCAAGACCCAAGAACCTCTCCCAGGGTTCTCAACTGCCCTCTCCTGTGTCCGCATGCCTCTCTGGGAACATTCCAACATCCAACCGATCTATCTGTCAATCACCGAGTGAACTTCAAGCTCCCAGAGATTCAATATAACACTGCCTAGGGGCTAGATTTTGTGCCCCCACTTGCTTTAACTCTGGATCACAGACTCTGACTCTGGTACTGTGGGTAGGATGGGGGAGGGTTGATCTGCTCAGTTTTTATGGGAGCTATTTACCCCCCACTTATAGCGTGGAAGTGCCCAAATCCCACGTACATTCAATACTGCGCCCTATTGTGGGGTCCCTTCTTTCATCTGGATTTTGTTTTCTTGTCCTTTGGATGTACTCTATATTTGTTGGTAAGGAGAAAACGTTGCCCTGCCTCTACTCTGCTACCATCTTAACCCAGAAGTCTCCTTTAGCAGATTCATTCTTGCAAAAATATGCAACACCCTTTGAAGACCCCAAAAGCAGCTTTAGCAGTCTGATAGTGATTATTCAATGTATGAATGACCTATATGATCCATCTTAGAATTAACCATGTCCAGTAATTAAGCAACCAACCTTCCAAACCCCAGAAGAACCTGAGCCAAGTGAGGAACCAACTAGATGCCAAGTCAGCTGCTTGAGCTATCTTAGTGGCACACTGAACCTTCTGGAGGTTCTGGAGCAGCAGAACTATTCATCTATCACTGATGCCATACCCTACAACAAAGTTCCTGAAGACGTTCTGAAGGAATAAAAATGGCATTGACGCCTTGTAGTTCTTGAATTCTGAGTTACTTTGGCTCCAACTTTTACTACCTTTATTCCTCACTACTATTGTAATGTAATTATGTGTCTGCTAGTCTTAACATATAAATATACACCCCAGATTGAATCCCATGATTTTTTGGAAATGCTTAGTAAATTCTTGTTCTTTCTATGTCATTTATGTAAAATATTTGGCTAAGGAACTAACAAGGTCTACTTGCTTATTATTTTGGGGAAGTACACAGAAGGGTCCCTTTTTTCATCTGGATTTTTTTCTTTTCCTTTGGATGTATACTTTATCTGTTGGTAAGGAGAAGAAGTGGCCCAGCTTCTACTCAGCCACCATATTAACCCAGAAGTCAGGACAAGCCCTTTATATTTGTCTTTTAAGATCATTTCTTTAATCAATTTGCAAAAATTATGTGTAGAAAATGGAAAACCTAGAATTCAATATAACACAGATATATGTTTTCTCAAGCACTTCATCAGTTCTTTATAAAATATATATTCATTGTGGAGAATTTCTGTTTAACTGCTTCTTTTCTATGTAACCAACTCACAGAATGATGTGGTTTTCTCAAGGCACCTCAGCTACACTATCACTTGCCCATAGACTATTCTGGGGTAATGGGGGAATGTATCTCAAGTATTGGGTACTAGAACTCTATAGTCCACTTCCATGACAACTTTCCTCTGTATTTTCAAGATTTTATATTGCTATTATGTAGAAAATACAGGATAGTTCTTTGGTCTTCAACATCTGATTCTCTACCCTTTGGCAACGGCAGAAGATTGGAGAATTGAATCAGTTAATAAAGGGGTACATTTTTTTCATCTTAATCTTTGAAACCCTCTTGTATAAATGGCTCTTACATAGGAAGTATATTTCCTATGAGTATCTCTGCTATATGATATGAGCTTGGGGCTTGGTTCCCTGAATATCTTTTCTTTTTCCCTATATTGTTCTTTACTAAACAAATGTACTTAGTGGTGTCTTTGAGATGAACTGTTTCTAACTGTTCTATTTATAGTATATCTTGATTTGTGGTATATCTAAATAGAGGGAGAGACAGACACGGAGACAAAGACAGAGACAGAGACAGAGACAGAGATAGAGACAACAAATACAAAATAGTAAAAGGCACCTTGGAAATCTTTAAATGGATCATAAGATTTTTTCTGTATCACAAGGAATTTATTTTAATCTTTGGAGAATGCCTTTCCTTTCCTTCAAGTGAGAATTTAAAAAAAAAGATTCTCATCTCTTTCAATGGTTTCTTCCTGGGGGAACAGAATAAAGCTTACTTAAGTACGTTAATGGGAGTCTCTTCATTAGCTGTTATTCTTTGAGGACATAAACTATATATTTATCTTTCATATTTTTTCTTTTCACAGGACATAATCCTTCCCCCGGATACTGCCCTGTCACTTTACACAGATGTTGTTAGTAATCTGGGTTCAGGTATGGAAAAATAGAAATGTGGGAAAAGTCTTTGGTATCTTTCTTTTACATTTCTCCTATCAGTACCCTTTCTCCACTTATTAGAATACCTCTTTTCCCCTACGTGTTTTTCCAATAAACTATCACTTTGAAAACACCAATAAGTTATCCTTCCTCGTTTAGGCACAAATTTTAGAGATGAATAATAAATTTCCCATGTTCCTCCTTGTGACAAATATAACTTGTTTCAAATTAATATGTATTACCTATTTGAATAGAGAGTTTTGAGAAGGTCCAGTAAACAAAATCTAATTAATTTATAGAGAAATTTGACTGAACAAATGGATGAATCCTCAGATGGGGATTGGGTAGGACAATTCAGCAGCAAATATTAGAAGTCCAATGGTGTCAAATTGTGAAAGACCTTGGGATTTTAAAATGATCATTTTGGGAGAGAAGAAAGAAACAGAGAAGTTCAAGGGAGGGAAAAAAGTGTTATGTTGTGAGAAAATTATTCTAGGGAAATCTTATAGGCAGAATCTAGATATGCAATTCAAAGAAAGATTGTGATAATCATATAGGAAATTATGGCATAGTGTACAGAGAATTATTATAAGAAATAGAGAGAGGAATTCAAATACAGATTTTGAAATATGTTGTCTATGTGATCTTTTAAAATACAGTCTCACAAAAACTTACTTTAGTACTATTAATTGAATAGAAGATTCTGATTTTCATGAGTAGAGACCAATTCCTCACCAATAATTCCACAAACGGATGAAACCACATCTTAGAAAAACAAAGAACAAAAAGGAGTTCATTAAGTTTTATTACATTTGTTATATTAAATACATTATTTTTAAATATGTAAATATATTTAATAATACATTATATTAAATATGCTCGTTAAGTAAATATTATTAGCTTCTACTAAATTCCATGTTAGAACTGTATTCAAAGAGCTAACTTTCTAAGTCCTGAATTAAAATTTGCAGGGCATTAAAAAGTTTCAATGTGAAATCAAGTCAGTTAATTAAAGACAAATAGAATAAATATTATGTCTCCTTGAGGGAAGTGTTAGCTATCAACATTATTGAGGCACTAAGGGAACTAAGAAAATGAAGTCTGGTACTAGACTGGGTCATGAAGAAGGTGAATATGAATTGAGTTGAACCGAGTCTTTAAGGAAGCCAAGAAGCCAAAGTGAGGATGGAGAATATAATTAACATGGAGACAGAGTTGAGGGATGGAATGTACTGGTGATACAATATGTCCATGAGAATAACTTTAAAAAAGAAAGATAAGAGAGACCAAGGTGGGAATAGTTTTAAAAGCCAAACATAGGATTTTATATTTAATATTGGAGGTAAAATGGACCCATTGTAATTTTTTGAGTGGGGAGAAGTGAAGGAACATAGTTGAGGAACAAACTAATTTGTCAGTTTGATCAGTTGAATATATGGGTGCACTACTACTATAAAACCTCTTTGGAAAGGGTACAATGAAAGAGAGAAAAGAGAAATTATGGAAATCACAGGAATGAAAAGTAGTAATCACTTTTAATCCCAATATGGCCATAGAAAAAATCATTTCATTATGATGATAATTGGGCCTGGGCACTCTTCTTCTGCCTTATATTTTGTAATGCTTTTTTTTGCAGGGGGGGGGTAAGAATTAGCTGTTTAAAAAAACATGGATTCTTAGAGGAAAAAGTTTTACATCAGAGAAATGAAATTCTGATGGAAGAATTTCAAATAAGGCTTTTCCTTCCTTCCATCCTTCCATCTTTCTATTTTTTTCTTTCTCCTTCTCCCTCTTCCTCTCCCAGCTGCCTATCTCCCTCTTCTTTCTTTTTCCTTCCCCCTTCTCCACCTTCTTTCTTGTTCTTATTCTTGTTCTTGTTCTTTTCCTCTCTTTCTCCTCCTCCTTCTTTTTCTCCTCCTCTTCCTCCTTGTCCTTCTTCTCCTTCTTCTTCTTCTATATCTCTGTCCATCTCTCCATGTCTGTCTGTCTGTCTAACAAACACAAACACACACATGCATACACATATGCACACATATCAGGAAGAGGAAAGATTTGCATCCTTTTCAAATCATCCATGTATCTGTCTTCATAATTTCTGCACTTGGGTAAATGTGGCTATACCCATAGGAAAAAAAATATTCTGAAACATGTACACACAAATGAGTTTTCTTTATTCTAAAAATATCTATTTCTCTTTTCTTCAGCAAGTTTACCTTATTTCTACCAATAAACATTTTTCATAGGATTAGGAGATTAAAAAAAAAAACCTCAGATGAAATCCTTCTGAAGTGGGGGTAGAAAACAATTCTGGGTTGTGGTTTAGGAACTTTGACCAGTGGTACAATGTATATTGTAGTGTTAGTGATTTTCTCATTTCCACAAAAGGCCCTACTGCACTTGCAACGGGAATATCAAGTGTTACCATGAGTTTCTGCAGCTGTGAGCTATTATTTCCAGTGGCAGTAGAAATCCATAGAGAGACCTCCTGGGATATTTTGCAGAATGCTGTGGTGGGCTTAGTATTAACCCTTGCCACCACTGTAGCTAAGACTTCCGGCAAAGGGCCCAATTTTACTGGCCAACTGGTGCCAAGTCCTAGAAAAAAACAGACTTGATCTCAAGCAAATTCTATTTGGAGATGGAGAGCAAGTGGCTTTTAATACCACATGAGGCCCTATGGAAGCCTTTTGTCTCTATTTGACAGTTTCACACCCTACAATGTCTGTTTCATAAAAGCTGAAAGTTTTCCATAAGGAAAACATGTGATGAGAAACAAAGGAAAGTGAAGAAACAAATGCTTCCTCTCTTAAAAAGTTGGCAGTTGAAGAGTTTGGTGAACTCCCTCAGTATCTGCCCAGCTATTTTTCTGTTCAAGAAGTTTCATGTCCAAAATGGGCTATTGCTTCATCTACATGAATTTTTGTGTTATTAGTTTTCATCTGTTCATTTAAAACTGTCTTTTTTTCTAAAAAAGCATCATCATTTCCAGAACATTTGTACCTATGAAAACAAAATTCATGGAAGTAAGTATGTGTCTATATGTATTTTAATATAGTAATAGCTGCATTACTATAATTGCAATTGTTAGAATGGAATCTAACTATCTCTGACAGTCAATAATCATTTATTAAACCCCTAACATGTGCCAGGTACTATGCTAAGCTTTTGGGATGAAAATACCACCCCCAAAAAGGAAGTAAGCAAGAAAGTTAGTTCCTGTCCTTAAAGAGTATTCAATATAATGGGGGAATACAAAACTTAATAGAAAACTGAAAAGAAATTGCAGAAATTCCAACCAGGAGGCATCATAAAGAATTCAATTTAAGAAGCACCAAAATAGGGTATCTAGGTTTGTCTGTATGTCTATCTAAAGATTAAACATTGAGTTCCTGAACATAGAGGTACTAAAAATTACATACACATATAGAGATATAGGTGGCAGATAGACAGAAAGATAATATATATATAGAGAGAGAAAAACATACTGATAGATAGTGTAATACAGAAAATGGCAGGGTGGAATTCCTGCAAGATACAAGGTCAAGCCTCACCCAGAATTCCAGGGGACCTTTGTGATGAAGACACTTCTGAGAGAGATACCAGCTAGAATTGATTTGGACCATGGGTCACACTTTCCCAAAACATCTTGCATGAGATTTACAAGACCTTGGGGATAAAGAGAAGCTTACATTCAGTCTATCACCCCTCATCCTCAGGGCAAATTGCGGTCTGCAGTAAGAAAATTAAAACTCTGATCAGAAAAGTGTATTCTGAAAGCCATCTGAAATGGGTACAAGCACTCCCCATTGTTCTCTTTTATTTAAGAAGTCAACCCTGTAGTGACACATGATTGTCACCATATGAACTACTGTATGGTCATGCTCCATGGCATAGTTCATCCCAGAAGTCAGCTCTCTTGTCACACCTTGGAGCTGAATGTCAGCTATATAAATATATAAAAGCTTTGAAGAAAAGACTGAATGAATTGCAAAACTTGGCTTGTTAACCCAGAGAGTTTCTTTAGACTTTAGCTTACATCAGCTTAAACCAGGAGATATGGTCTACATAAGGAATTTGCAAGAAAATCTGTTCTAGACCTTAAATGGTAGGGCCTTATCAAGTACTATTAAGTACCCCAAAATGTGTTAAAGTTGAGAACAGAGACCCCTGGTTTCATATCACATGTGTGAAGCCTGTAAAAGAACATGCTGTACATGAAGAACACCATGATACACCAACTGGATTAGAGCAAAATGAAATGAATGCATGGCCAGATCCACAGCAAACAGAATGTACTGTCCAAGAAGAATAAACTGCTTGAAAGTCCAAAGAGAAAAAAAAACTGCAAAATTTTTTTGCAACACAAAATTAACACAATTACATCACAACGACTAATGTTCCTGATTAAGAAAGTGACAAGCCAACCACCCGGCAAGATGATAGACAACAGACAAGTATGCAGGTAGTATAGATGAAGAAACAAACACAGAAGCTACAAGCTGCAGAAATTTACAGCAAAGGCAGCACAAAGGAATGGACAATCACTAGGGGTTTGTAGTCTTTATTAAGTACTGTGCAGGAAGAGGACTGGAAGGAAGAAATACGTAAGGCTATAATATCATGTCATAAACACACATTGCACAAATGAGACATCACATGGTAGCTTGCATGCCACACTACATATGCTACACAAGGAGAATTGTGGTTCTCCAGTGTACCCAGAAGACCTGTGCAGTAAGGGCTAAGTATGTGCATGCATTAGCACTCATTAGTTCATTGGACATAGCACAAAACTGATTGTTCACCTTTTGACAGAGACTTCATGTAGATAAATGAGAGTTTCTAGTATGTACATATGTATTATATGTACATATCACATGTGACTATCTGTATGTAAAGGAAGGGTATCCTAGGATCTCTAGCATGCCAAAGATTCATTGTTTGTTTTTTGATTTGATAGACATCAAGGGGACTTCCACCTGTAGAAAGGCATTGTGGATAGCCTGTATTATAATTACTAACACATAGTATAGAGTTACTAACAGCTTAGGGAAAGGTAGCTTTAGGGACTTTTGAAATACAGAGTTAGGGAAAGTCACAATATATGTGAATAAGTAATATATATAGCCTGGTACATACTTATAACTAACAAAATAACATTAACATACTAACAATTTAGTACTTAAGAAGTATTAATACCATTAACATAGCTTGAGTAAGGTACTAACATGAAAACTTAGAGTTAAATGTATAGACAGTTCTATAAAGCTTTGCTTATGGAGTTTTACCATGTACCTTTTGTTGTGAGTTAGGAGCAAGTTAAGAAGCACTTTAGTTTTTTTTTCAATTTTGCATTTGAATGTGTTTCAAAGATCTTTACATTGCATGCTTTAGGGATGGTGATTGTAACCTGTAATCGTTGTGGATTTGGTTTTATGGTTGTGTTACTCTGTTACATTTGTTATTATGCTTGTATTTATGCCAAAAACCCATTTTTTTTTCTTTGTGTACCTTCCTTTCCCCTCCTTAGTTAGGGGTAGATAGTTATATAAGCCATAGCAATAGCAAGAATAGGATTAAGGTGTTAAGAATAAGAAATTGCTTAGGAAGTTGCTTAGTTATAGCATAGAGAGGGTAAACTGTGCTGTAATATCTTTAGGCTGCAGAATTTCCGTTGGAAATTCCACTAGAAAAGGGGGAATACTGTAATATAGAAAATGGCAGGGTGGAATTCCTGCAAGATACAGGGTCAAGCCTCACCCAGAATTTCTGGGGACCCCCCCTGGAGAACTCTGGGTGAGAGGACAGTTGGAAAGGAGTTAAACAGTTGATTCCTGCGGGTTGAGGTGAGCAGGTCACTCTGCTTGCTTTTCCCAAGGGTTTACCTTGGTGGCCATAGTGGCAAAAGCCATTGTGGTTTCTACTCAGGAGTTTGCCTGTCTAGTGGAATTTGACCTTTCTGGCAACAACTTAATAGTTATTTAGTTATTTTAGATATTAGAAATGATTATTATAAGCTTTGAATGCCAGCTAGATATAAAGTCTGCCACTCCCTCCTGGTGGGGAGGGGCAGTTTCTACCTAACAGTTTAGGGCTTCCCAGATCTTATCCAAATCCTTGAGACCCCCTCCTTGCCTATCCCTTCTTTCTTTTATCAATATATAAATTACATCTTTAAATAGTTATGGCTGACTATTATTGAGGGCATACTCACAGCTACTATAAGTTTGGATTCTTTCTGTTGCCTGCAAGGAAGTCAGATCCTCCTCAGTTCTTGATAACAAATTATCAGCTTCTCCTTTGTCCCTCAATCAAACCTGTGAGGAATATAAGTGGAGAAAGTGAACATCATTAGACATTTGCTTTGCTGAGCCTTGTCAGAAGCCAATGCCCAGTTTCCATTTTTAACTGAAAAAACCAGCTGCTGGGTGGGAGGGGTTGAGAGCAAGGAGCACTTAACTCTCCCTACCCAATCAAACCTGTGTGTGTGGGGAGGAGAGAGTCTTGCAGGCTCTTAGCCCAGGCCAGTCCATCAGCTTCCCAACATCCCTGTTATTACAAACATAACAATAGATAGATAGATAGATAGATAGATAGATAGATAGATAGATAGATAGATAGATAGATAGATAGATAGATAGATGATAGACAGACAGACACACACACACACACAGATAGGGATTGAATCTCTGATTTCTTTGATCTAGAAAACTTATAGTAAGGAAAACTTTCAACCAATTAAAGGCAGCATTTTATGCTCATAGTTAAAACTCATAGTTTTAGAGAGTTGGCTAGAGCATTATGAGGCTAAGTGACTTGTTCAGTCATACAGGCAGTATGTATCATAGTGAAGTTGAACCCAGTTTTTCCTAACTTCAAGTTCAACTCTACCCACTATGCTACTTTATATGTCACATAGGTATATTTTTCATTGCTTTTAATATATGAAAAAAATACTAGCAAGTGTATTTTGATTCCAGCTCAGGAGGAGAATAAGAAAATAAAACAGTAGTAAGGAAAGACATTATTTTTATGCCTTTTTTGTTTTTCTTTTTGGGGTATTTTTTTTGCATTTGTATATGTGCTCCCATGTGTTCAAATTGATAACTAATATATATGTCTCTTTTTATCTACGATCACATTTATCTATAGCTATAGTTACAATTCTATGTATCTAGATGTTAGAGCAAGACGTGGTGCAGATGTGGCCTCGGACCACCAACTCCTGGTGGCAACTTTTAGAGCCAAGTTGAAATCATTCAACGACCTTTCAGGCAGATTACAGCATAAGTTCAACGTGCAAGACCTAAAGATCAGAGAGGAAAAAGAAGCATTCAATTGCAAAATCAAGAACAAGTTCGCGGCCTTGACAGGACTCATGAGAGAGACAGTCGAAGACCACTGGACCAAACTCCAGCAGACCTGGAAGACCACCTACGCAGAAGTCCTGAGAAAGAGAGAGAGAAAGCGCAAAGAATGGTTAACACAAGAGACTTGGGCCAAGATACAACAGAGAAGAGATTTGAAACAGAAGATCAGCCAGTGCCAAGATCAACAGGAGAAAGAAGAACTTCGAACACAGTACTGGGAAATTAACCGTCAAGTCAAGAAGAGCGCAAGATATGACAAGAGACGGTCCATTCACGATATGACCGAAGAAGCAGAAACAGCAGCTGGGCAGGGGAACATGAAGAGTCTATACGAAATAACAAGAACTCTATCGGGAAAGAACTACAACCCTAGCAAGCCAGTGAAGGACAAGACTGGCAAGACAATAACAAGCGATGCAGGGCAGAGAGCCCGATGGGCAGAGCATTTCGAAGAAATCCTGAACCAACCACCTCCACCAACTGTTCCGGACATACTACCAGCCACCGAACTGCTTCAGATGAACACGGGCCCACCTACCAAAGTTGAGATCATCAAAGCCATCAAGACCATGAAAAATGGTAAGGCTGCAGGTCCAGACGGCATCCCCCTTGAGGCACTCAAGGCAGACCCAGAAATGTCAGCGGAGATGCTACAACCCCTCTTGCAGAAGATCTGGGAACAGGAACAAGTCCCGACAGACTGGAAACTAGGCTACCTAGTGAAGCTACCCAAGAAAGGTGACCTATCCTAATGCAGCAACTGGCGAGGAATCATGCTTCTATCCTCTCCCAGGAAAATCCTGACCAGAGTAATCTTAGAAAGACTGAAGGAGGCCTTGGACAAGAAGCTGAGAATAGAACAAGCAAGGTTTCGTCAGCACAGATCGTGCACCGACCATATCGTCACCCTAAGAATCATCATCGAACGGTCCATCGAGTGGCAGTCCCCCCTCTACATGACTTTCGTGGATTTCGAGAAGGCATTTGACAGCGTGGACAGGAGCATCATCTGGAGATTGATGCAGCATTACGGGATTCCCCCGAAGCTCATCAACATCATCCAGCGGTTATACGAAGACTTTACCTGCCAGGTCATCCATAATGGGAAACTGACGGCTCCCTTCACAGTGAAAACTGGAGTGAAGCAAGGCTGCATGCTTTTGCCCCTTATCTTCTTGATGGTCATAGATTGGATCATGAGAAGAATTACCAAGGACAACAATACGGACATTCAATGGACTCACACCAAACAGCTCGAGGACCTTGACTTCGCAGATGACATCTGTCTCCTTTCTCACAAGCAGCAGGATGGGCAAGCCAAACTTGCATGACTCTCTGAAGAAGCGGAGAAGACAGGTCTGAAGATCAACAAGAGGAAGACCGAGGTGATCACAGTCAACAGCAGACAGGACCTGCCAATCCAACTACAGGGAGAAAACATCAAGGAGACGGACCACTTCACCTATTTGGGTAGCATAGTCAGTAAGGATGGCAGAGCAGATGAGGACATCAGAAACCGAATCAACAAAGCCAGACAGGCATTTAACACCCTGCGGTCTGTCTGGATCTCCAAAGCACTGTCCCTCGTCACTAAGCTCCGAATCTTCAATACCAACGTAAAGGCCGTCCTCCTATATGGATCAGAAAGCCGGAGAGTGACGAGCGCTAACACCAACAAACTCCAGGTCTTTGTTAACAGATGTCTACGTCACATCTTGAACATCAGATGGCCTGAAAAGATCTCCAATGCGTGAGATGGTTGTGGCCCTATGCTCCTAAGGAGTCAACAGGAATAATAATAATATATACCCATTTATTTATTTATGTATCGATGTGATATTATCTGGAGAAAGACAAGAGGGGCAGAGAGATGGAGAGTCAGAAAAAAAGATAGAAATAGAGACAAAGACGGAAGCTGAGAGAGAGAAAGAGAGAGACAGACAGATAGACATACAAAGGCAGAGAGATACAGAGACAGAGCAGAAAAGTTAAAGAATAAGAACTCCGTTTGTGGCCTAGGTTTGGTAGTGCTGCAGATTCACTAGTTGAAAATAGCATTGACCCTCACTTTTCTTTATCTGCCACTTGTTTCTTCTCTTACTAATTTTCTCTCCTTGTTCTAGGGCTATCAAAGGAAAATGTTCTGATGATTTCTCATAAATTAAAAGAAACATTAACTTACTTCTTTGCTATGAACATACCCTCTTTTCTTAGTTTATAAGTTAAGCAGAAAAACCTCTTTCCTCATCTCAAATTGTCTGGTTCCATAAGTTTAAATTACACCATTGTTACTAGCTATATCATTTGTTAACATGGTAATAAACAATACAAAGATTTATTTCAGTATTTAAGCAATGTAAGAAAAATCACAACTAGTGCTACCTCTAACCATAGGCTATAATTTCTGACTTCTCCATAGATTATGGTCCAAAAATTCACTTCTCTAAGGATAACAGTTGTGTCTTTTCTCAGGATTTCTGCTCAAAGTTTTCTCAACTATATATAAATTAACCTGAATCTTTCATAAGGTAACAGTTAACTCATTCTCCTCAAAAAAAATTCAACTTTCAACCTGCACTTTACAAAGTCTCAAATATAATAGTCAAATTTCTTCATATTACATAAACTATCTCTAATTCTGATCTTCCCTCTTAAAATTATAGTAATAGATTCTGGCAACTCAGTTAACCTCTATTTGCCCTAATCCGTTAAAGAAAGAAATGGCAAAGCATACCAGTATCTATGTCAAGAAAAACTCATAGATGGTGTGGGCCATTGGGTCAGAAAGTGCTGAATGAATGACTGAATGATGAAATAATAACAATAGTATATAAGGTATTTGATATAACTATTTTTAAAATATCATCTAAATCTGACCATATGTTGAAATGTCAAGTGACAATTTATTATAAATAGAGAAAAATGTGCAACTTAAATAGGATATGCATGTGTATATATGTACAAATATATTTATATATCTCAGCACTAAATTAATCATAAAACAAGTACCATATGCAGTAATAAACAAGATATATAACATTTAACAATAATATAGTCACACTATAATAATCCCCATGTACTTGCATTTCTGATTCTATCAATTATAATTAATTTATTGTGAAAAAATACCCCTGGAAAAGAAAAAATATTAACAACATTAGATATAATTCCAGAGGCATGTGTTCATGCATTTACATATATATAGTATACAATATGTGTATATATTACATACATGTACATGTATAGATACACATCTACAATTGTCTGGAAATTGTAATACTTTACTTTCCAATACATATATTCTCAAATCACAAGATGATGAGTTCCTATGAGTCTTTCTTTGTATTTCTAGACCAGCATAATGTTTGGTATACAGTAGTCAATTAATGCATAGTGACATTGTTATCTACATATTTGTTCATATATATTACCTAGGCTGTTATGCCTTTTCCCACAGACACATTAGATAGTGTTACTTTATTATAAAGAAAGGATTGCATCTTTGCAATGTGCAGTTTAAATGTTATCTGTGAGGAATATGTTTAAATGCCCTCTGTTTAGGAACACTAAACCATTAAATCAGGACCATGAAAATACGTGGTTTATTTAGATCTTAACAAAGAATCTGATACGGCATTTTATACTCTTCTTATGGAAAATATAGAGAAATAGTACTAGAGAATAATACAAAAATTTTCGGCCCACTTGGATAGCTGAAGTCAAAGAATAATTATTCAATTTCATCTTGGCAGGTAGTCTTCAGTGGAGTACTACAGAGGCATGTGCTTGGCCAAACATATATCTTTTTTTTTTTCAATCTCTTGCTTAAAAAAGATAGATGACATGCTTAGGAAATTTTGAGATAATGTAATACTTGGAGGGACATCTACACACTAGATGACAAATCAGGATCTAATTATGATCTTGACAATATAGAATAAAAGGCTGAATCTATTAATATGAAATTCCCTATGTATAAACATAAAGTTTTAGTTTAAAATAAATCAATTTCTCAAGTAAAGATGGAGGATGTAGGTACTCTTAACTGGAAAAAAAAAACATCTGGGAGGGAGGGTAATGAGTTAATATAAAACTCAGCATGAGGCACTGGTGTAATATGAAAGCCAGAAAAATCTAACATGATCTCAGGTTGCATTAAATGAAGAAAAAGGTATAGAATTAGGAATTTGCATATGAGAGTTCTTTATTATTCTTCTCTAATCATTAAATACTCAAGACATTGAGTTTAATTCTGGGTATCACAATTTCATATAAGTTCATAGAGCTTCCAGAGGAGAGTAACCAAGATGATGGAGAGTCTCAAAATTATATCATATAAGGAATCTACTTGGAGAAAAAATATTCAGGAGGTCCAAGATTTTTGTTTTTAAATAAGTAAAGAACTGTCATATAGGAGAGAAATTAGAAATTTAGATTCAGAGGGAAGAACTAGGAGCAATAAATGGAAGTAGTACAGATACAAATTTAAGTTTCCAAATTCAAATTTTAACCCAATAAAGCTTCCACAACATTGAAGGATTACTTAAAAAAATTGTAAAGCATACATTCAACAATATTTCTTGTTTTCAATTGACAATAGAATCCATTTTAAAACTGAACAATAAGCTCTAGACTTCAGATCAATTCTCTTCTTTTTAAGAAAATAAATTCAATAAATATTTGTTAAGTAATGTAACATAATCATTGCATCCATACTTTTATTGGTTAGTGCATATTTGCTAGCAGGGAGATTGAGATAATAAGTGCCAGTTACTTTTCCTTTTAAAGGCTTTCAAAATAATAAATTTTAACTACTTCATTATCAAAATAAGTAGAATTGTATCATTTTTTCTTAGATAAAAATCATTTTGAATACCTTTAGAAAACAGATTATTGATAAAAGATGTCATTAAGAGTCTCAGAGACTGTAAAATGGTATCACAGAAATCTTTTCTGTTTCTCTGTCTCTCTGTTTCTGTCTCTGTCTTGGTCTCTCTCTCTCTTCTTCCAAGTATACACATAAATACAAAAATGCACAAACATATATTTGGATTGGATATGCAATTTCATTAGCAAAAGGATTGTGTGATAAGGAAATACCCTCTACCAATTCAGATTCTCAATCCTTCTGAAACTTAAGGTCTTACTGGGAGTACATTTCAGAAGCATGACTTGAATCTAAATCTGACTTCATGACCAGCTCTTTATTCACTCTGCCAGAAGTCTCAATATTAATCTCAGTTTTGTACACACTCACATAGAGATATATGTATATACAAGTATTTGTGTATACCCATCAATTATATATGTGTGTAAATATGCATATAAATATATATGTGGATGCATGCTTACATATGTGCATATATGCATATGTGTATAGAAATGTAGATGAATTAGACAGAAACATGCCTACATATTCATGCAATCATGCATGCATACATAGACAGATAGGTGTAGACTTGTTGATCTTGTTTTACTTGACCAGGAAATAGCAGATGTTTAGAAATTTAGCCTTTCCAAGTTTCCAATTTTTCTATCACTAATAAAGCCAAAAAGGGGAGGTAGGGACACATATGGTGTCAATACACTTTAATTAAGTGTAATAATTCTTTTTCCTGAAGTAGCTGTGTTAAGAAGGTTTTCTCTTGAGAAATTTATGTTGTGTGGGTCTTTTTCTTGGTGGTGACTAAAAGATTCAACTGTGGGATACTACTGCCATCCCTTGGTATATTTTAGAACTTCAGGGAGCAACTCAATATTCATGATAAAGCTCTAACTAATCTTTAAAATCAGGGGTTCTACTTCTCAGTTCTGATATATTTTATCTTTCAACATGAATATTCCAGTTGGGAAAAATCAAAATTTATATACAGGTTAGAGTTTAAGGATAGATTGCTGAAACTTACTGTGAACCAGACATACCTACTGAGAAGTTATTTCAATACATTTTTATAAAATCCTTCAATTTCTTCTTAATGTCCTAGATTCAAATTTTAGACCTGCCATATCCATATACATTAAGAAAATCACTTCTTTAAGCCTGCTTCCTCAGCTGAAAAGTGGTGGAATAGTACAGGATGCTCCTGAGGTCCTTTCTTCTGATAGATCTGTGAATATATATCCTGTGATTAGATGACCTCTAAGCTTCCTTCAAGCTCTAAATTGATAATCCTAAGACATATGATTTTTATAAAAACCCTTAACCTGTTCAGACAAAAGTGAAAAAAATTATAGGAGATAATTATTATGGTTCAGTGAGAAGTGTCCTTTCCAAAAGAAACCACAGAGCAAAAGTGATGATATAAGAAGAAAAAGTATCAAACAACATATAAACAGAATCAAAAGCAAGTAAATACAAGACATGATTTTTTTAGGAAGAAAAAAACTAACTAGGCAAAATAAGTAAAAATATCAGGAGGTGATTTCCTTGAATTTAAACACCCTATTCTGTCTTTCTTAAATTGAAGGGAAGAAATTAATGACTTTTATCTGAAGAACAGATGCGAATCTGCATGTTTCTAGCACAGAGATTCCACCAGCACATCAACAAGTGACCTGGAAAAGACACCTCAACAATGATTAAAGAAGTGGCTCAAGATATGAAAATGGCCAAAGCTATATGGCCAGGGCATTTTAATGAACTGTATATATATATAAATATATATATATATATATATGTGTGTGTGTGTGTGTGT
>NC_058133.1:216374455-216391439 GCF_016433145.1 Gracilinanus agilis
ATATATATATATATATATATATATATATATATATTCTTTCCATGTAGGAATACATATAGTTTGACCTTACTGAGTCCCTTAAATAATTTTCTTTCTTATTTACATTTTTAGACTTCTCTTAGGTCTCATATTTCTACTTCAAATTTTTTGTTTGGTTGTTTGGTTGTTGTTTTTTTTTTCCTTCAGGAATTCTTGGAAATCTATCTTATTGAATTAGTATTTCCCCCCTATAACAATATATTCAGTTTTGTTGGACATGTGAGTCTAGGTGTAAACCTAGATCTCTCACCTTCCTGATGATCATATTGCATACCTTGTGATCCTTTAATATGGAAGCGTCTAAGTCCTGTGGGATCCTGATTGTAGCTGCATGGCTTCTGAATTATTTCTTTTTCTGTCTACTTGCAGTATTTTCTCCTTTACGTGGGGGCTTGTGAATTTAGCTATTATATTCCTGGAGGTTATCATTTGAAGATTTCTTTCTGTAGGTGATCTGTGGATTCTTTCATTTTCTATTTTATTCTCTTGTTCAAGGATATTTGGGCAGTTTTCTTTGATAATTACTTGTATTATGATTTCTAATCCCCCTTTTTTATCATAGTTTTCAGTTAGTCCAATAACTCTTAAATTATCTGTCCTGAATCTATGTTCCATGTCATTTGTTTTTTTAATGAGACATTTTTCTGTTTTTTTTATTCTTTTGATTTTGTTTTATTGCTTCTTGATGTCTTATGAAATCATTAGTTTATAGTTGCCCAATTCTAATTTTTAAGAAATGATTTTCTTCCATTCACTTTTGAGCCTCCTTTTTCATTTGACCCATTTCTTCTTGAATTGCTTTCATTTCACTTCCCCATTTTTCCTTTGCCTTTCTTAATTGCTTTTTGAAATCCTCTTTGTGCTCTTCTAGAATCTGTGTCTAATTCACATTCTTTGGACTTTGTATGTGTTAGCTTTGCTTTCACTGTCCCGTTCTATGTGTGTACCATGCTCTTCGTCACCACAAAATTTCTCTAGTCAAGTACTTTTTTGTTATCTCCTCATTTTTCTAACCTTTTAATAGGTAGGCTCTCTTCTCAGGGAGGTTAGTGTGCCCTCTTAAGTTTCAGTCCTTCCTAGATGCTACATTAGCTTTATTACTGAGTTTATCCCAGTTTTAGTTCTAGTAATATGGCATGATGGCCTGAAGGCTAAGAGCTCTGAGAGCCACCTTCCTCTGCTGATTTCATTAGCCCTTGAGACTGCTGATGGCTAAAATTCTCCCTCAGACTTGGGTGTAGGCTTTTGGTCTCACTGTGAGCTTGATAAGATCAGGCATTGCTCAAATTCTAGCCTCCAACTTGGGTGACACTTTTGGTCTTACTCTACACTTGATCAGATTATGCATACAGCTGACTGCCCTTCTCTGGGGTGTTGATGAAAGGCTCAGTGGGTCCAGCTTTGAATTCACCAATTGTCCCAAACTGGGATCTATGTCCTCACCACAGGCCCTGGCTGGGACCCCT
The DNA here is from genome assembly GCF_016433145.1 of Gracilinanus agilis. NCBI lineage: Eukaryota > Metazoa > Chordata > Mammalia > Didelphimorphia > Didelphidae > Gracilinanus > Gracilinanus agilis. The sequence goes on from NC_058133.1 coordinate 216,375,961, forward strand.
AACCTCACTCTGGGCCCACACAGATTAGGCTGCTTCACTACAGACAGCCCTAAGATGGAATTCTGTATTCCACTGAAAATTTTCTTGGAACCTCAAGGTGTCTGTATTGGTTTGGACCACTATCTGACCAGGTATAGTATCAGGGTCAGGATGTTGCCTTGCATTCAGGTTAAGAACCTGGTACAACAGATGTAGGGTAGGTGCTTTGGCTTGCTCTTGGCTTGCTTCCCTCTCCTTGCTATAGCCTCTTACTGACTGTTCTTCCCTTTCACCCCAGTACCCCAGTTGTTCTCTGCCTAACTTTTAGGTTTTTCTCTTCTTGAAAGTTAATTCACTCTGTCTCCTTGTTGGGTCTTTCACTTCCGCATTTGTTGTGTGGCATTATTTTAAGATTGGTTAGGTGGCGAATTCTCATGGTAATTTTGAGCTCCCCTGTTTCTACTCTGCCTTCTTTACTCCAGAAACAGACTTATTCATTTATTCTAAATGAGACTAAAAATCCTGCTGAATGGGAAGTAGAAAATTGGGGTCACTAGAATGAAAATTCTACTCTTCTCAAAGAAGGAACACTGGACTAAAATTATATCTATCTGCCTTAACAAAATTGTTTCTCTAGGTTAAATTATTTTTAAGTTTGTTACTTTTCTAGTTGCCATATCTTAAAATAGAAGTAGTACTCCAAACATATCTGAAAATTTAACTGTCTTTCCACAAAAGTGTCAATTATACTACAGAGGTTCACAAAAAATTAATAGAAAATAAGCTTATTTCTCCAATTTGATAGGAAAAATAAATTAGAGAAGTAATAGTGATAAGAATAGATCATTAAATACACATAGTGAATTAACTATTTTGCTGGTTAGTAGATAATCTCAGTTCTACAGACAAAGAGTCACTGAAACTACACGCAATCTCTTCATACAGAATCTGGATGTCAGGAATATTCTGGATATGTGAGATGTAAGTTTTCTGGATTTTTTCCCAAAGTGGTTCTGGAACCACTTGAGTCTTTTCTTAAAGAAGGATACTGAAAGAATGTTTGGCTTTTGTTCAGTTGCCAACTCTGTTCCTCACGCAGGAATTAAGTATTTAGAATCATTCCATCAATGAAAATAATATTTCTTTAAATGCACCAATTTTGAACACTGTGAAGAACTAGGTTGTTTGCAATCTAATACATTTATGAAAGAAAAATGATTGAATTGGAAGAATTTGTTACTATTTGTAAGAATGTTAACAGCTTCAGAAGGCAGTTCCATAGAAAATTTGTCTGCACTGAGAGTGTTTCTCAAAAATATTCAACATGACACTTAGAGAGTTCTGGGTTAAGATGGTGGCAGTGTAAAAAGCAGCTCTTAACCTCTCCTGACTGTAACATACAAGACTCCTCAAGGGGATATAAAAACAAGTCCAGACGAATGGAGGAACCCCACAACAGGGTGCAGCATGGAAGGTACGTGGAATCGGGACATTTCCATGCTATAAATGGGTGAAACACCTCTCACTAAATCGCAGGCTAAGCAACCACCCCAACCCCACCCCCTCCACACACACCACCTATAGCGCCAAAGCCAGCTAAAAAGACATAGAGCAAGTTTGGGGCACCCACCAAGTCATTGGCAGCTCCAGGGCCTGTTCCTGAGAGCAGCAAGATTTAGGTCCCCAAAAAGCTAAAGAACAAGCACGAAATCTGAGAGCAGACACGGAGCGCAGAGCAGGCGTAGGTGAGGGTGGAGGCAGACACAGCCACGAGCTAAGGCTCTGAAACACTGAGTGGGGAACTAGTGCAGATGGGTATACGACTGTGGAAGCAACACCCTGAGACTTGTAAAGAAACCTCCTGCAGAAGATCAAGCAAGGGGGTCCACCAGGGGGCTTGACCTTGGAAAAAACCAGACCTCAGACCTCAGGAGCCAAAACACCGCAGACAGTCACTGAGCCCGAGGATAAAGCTGACAAGCTGCTGAGCTAATGATGGCTACCCAGACTCAGGAAGTTCAGAAAAGAAAGATTAACAACAAGAAAAAGAAGTCTTTAACACTCGACAACTTTTACACAGAGAAAATTCAGACAACCAAGCAAACAGAGGAGGAGAACAAACAAGAATCCAGACCCTCCTTAAATAAGGAAAACGGGTAACAAGCTATGGAAGAGTTCAAAACTGTGATTTTGAGGAAGATGGAAGAGATCTGGCAAGAAAATAACAGTTTAAAAGGTAGAATCTTGGAATTGGAAAGTGAGGCTCAGAAATCAAATGAACTGAGGAGCAAATTGAACACCAGAAATGACCAGATTGAAAAGGAAAACCAGTCCCTAAAGACTAGAATTGAGCAATTAGAAGCTAATGATCTCTCAAGACAACAAGAACAAATAAAACAAAGTCAAAAGACTGAAAAAATAGAAGGAAACATGAAATATCTCAATGAGAAAGTGACAGACCAAGAAAACCCATCTAGAAGAGACAATTTGAGAATCGTTAGTCTTCCAGAAAAACCAGAAATTAATAAAACCTGGACTCCATACTAAAAGAAATTATTCAGCAAAATTGCCCTGAACTCCTACAACAAGAGGGCAATATAGACATGGAAAGGATCCATAGAACACCCACGACATTCAATCCAGATAAGAAAAGGCCCAGGAATATAATTGCCAAATTCAAGAGCTTCCAAGTAAAAGAAAAAAATCTTACAAGAAGCCAGAAAGAGACAATTCAAATATCAAGGAGCACCAATCAGGATCACACAGGATCTGGCAACCTCCATGCTAAAAGACCACAAGGTTTGGAATACAATATTCAGAAAGGCAAGAGAGGTGGGCCTGCAAACACGGATCAACTACCCATCAAAATTGACTATATATTTTCAGGGGAAAGTATGGGCATTCAACAAAATTGAAGAATTGCAAGTATTTGCACAAAAAATACCAGGGCTAAATGGAAAGTTTGATATCCAACCGCAAAAATCAAGAGAAACATGAAAAGGTAAATAAGAAACAGAGGGGAAAGAAAAAAAAACTCATAATTTTTAAATTTGCCTTCTTAAGGGCCTCAGTAAGATCTAATTATCTGTATTTCTATGTAGAGAAATGTTATGTACGATTCTCTGTAGTGAACTCTATTCACTATCATAGTATTCACTATCATCAGAAGAATAATTCACAGGGAGAGGGCGGAACACTAAATAATCTAAGATGACATGGGGGATGGGAAAGAGGGGGGAATAGTAGGGGACACCAAGAGAAACTTGAGTAAATAAGAAAAATAGGATATTCTATTATACACAAAGAGGGCATGGGAAGAGAGGGGACAAATACTATTATAAGAAGGAGAGGAAGAGAGCATTAAGAGGTAATAATCAAACCTTACTCTCAGTGTAATCAACCCGGAGAGGGAAGAGTAGCTATACTATCCATTGGGACATAAAACTCTTATCTAACTTCTGAGAAAGTCAGAAGGGATGAACCAAGGGGAGCAGGGAAGTGGGGAGGTCAAAAAAAGGGAGGGGAGAAGAAGGGGGAGGGAATTCATAAAGCCTTTAAAAACAAAAAAAGGGGAAAAATAAGGGAGGGGGTAGAAATGGAAGTTAATCAAGTGAGGGGATAAGGGATAGCGGCTTAATAGCAAACCACTGGTTTAAAAGGAAATAGTTTTAGAAAAAGGGGTAGGAATAGAGGAGGATACAAAAATGTCAGCAAATGCACAACTGATGATTATAACTCTGAATGTGAATGGGATGAATTCGCTCATAAAATGGAAGCAAATAGCAGAGTGGATTAGAAACCAAAATCCTACCATATATTGTCTAGAAGAAACACATATGAGACAGTTGGACATACACAAGTTTAAGGTTCAAGGCCTGAGCAAAATCTTTTGGGCATTAAATGAGAAAAAGAAGGCAGGAGTGGCTATTATGATTTCTGACAAAGCCAAAGTAAAAATAGATATGATTAAAAAAGACAGGGAAGGTCATTACATCCTGATTAAAGGCAGTATAAACAATGAGGAAATAACACTGCTCAATATGTATGCACCAAGTGGCATAGCATCCAAATTCATAAAAGAGAAACTGGCAGAGCTCAAAAAGGAAATAGATAGTAAAACTATACTAGTGGGAGATCTAAATATTCCTCTTTCAGATCTAGATAAATCAAACTGAAAAATAAATAAGAAAGTGGTAAGAGAGGTGAATGAAGTCCTAGAAAAATTAGATTTAATTGATATGTGGAGAAAAATAAATAGGGACAAAAAGGAATACACCTTCTTTTCAGCTGCACATGGCATATTCACAAAGATTAACCATGTTTTAGGGCATAAAATCATTGCAAACAAATGCAAAAGAGCAGAAATAATAAATGTAACCTTCTCAGATCATAATGCAATAAAAATAATAATTAGTATGGGCACCTGGACAGGCAAATCAAAAACTAATTGGAAATTAAATAATATGATTCTCCAAAACCAATTAATGAAAGAAGAAATCATAGAAACAATCAACAATTTCATTGAAGAGAATGACAATGATGAGACATCCTACTGAACTCTGTGGGATGCGGCCAAGGCAGTACTCAGGGGGAAATTTATATCCTTGAGTGCATATATTAACAAATTAAGGAGGGCAGAGATTAATTAATTGGGCATGCAACTCAAAAATTAGAAAGAGAGCAAATTAAAAATCCCCAGATGAAAACTAAATTAGAAATACTAAAAATCAAGGGAAAAATTAATAAAATCGAAAGCGAAAGAACTTTTAAATTAATAAATAACACTAGAAGCTGGTATTTTGAAAAAAACAGATAGAATAGACAAAGTACTGGTCAATCTAATAAAAAAAAGGAAAGAAGAAACCCAAATTGACAGTATCAAAGATGAAAAGGGAGACCTCACCTCTAATGAAGGGGAAATTAAGGCAATCATTAAAAAGTATTTTGCCCAATTTTATGGCAATAAATATAACAATTTAGGAGATATGGATGAATATTTACAAAAATATAAACTGCCTAGATTAACAGCAGAAGAAATAGAATACCTAAATAATCCCATATCAGAAAAAGAAATTGAACAAGCCATCAAAGAACTCCCTAAGAAAAAATCGCCAGGACCTGATGGATTCACAAGTGAATTCTATCAGACATTCAAAGAGCAACTAATCCCAATACTATACAAATTATTTGATATGATAAGCAAAGAAGGAGTCCTACCAAATTCCTTTTATGACACAAATATGGTACTGATTCCAAAGCCAGGGAGATCAAAAACAGAGAAAGAAAACTACAGACCAATCTCCCTAATGAATATAGATGCAAAAAGCTTAAGTAGAATACTAGCAAAGAGAGTCCAGCAAGTAATTAAGAAGATCATCCACCATGATCAGGTGGGATTTATACCAGGAATGCAAGGTTGGTTCAACATTAGGAAAACCATCCACATAATTGACCATATCAACAGTCTAACAAACAAAAACCACATGATTATCTCAATAGATGCTGAAAAAACCTTTGACAAAATACAGCATCCATTCCTATTGAAAACACTGAAAATTATAGGAATAGAAGGGCCTTTCCTAAAAATAATAAACAGTATATACCTAAAACCATCAACAAACATCATATGCAAAGGGATAAATTAGAAGCCTTCCCAATAAGATCAGGAGTAAAACAAGGATGCCCATTATCACCTCTATTATTCAACATAGTACTAAAAACATTAGCAGTTGCAATTAGAGAAGAAAAAGAAATTGAAGGTATCAAAATAGGCAAGGAGGAGACTAAGCTATCACTCTTTGCAGATGAGATGATGTTATACTTAAAAAATCCTAGAGAATCCACTAAGAAGCTTGTAGAAATAATCAACAACTTTAGCAAAGTTGTACGATACAAAATAAATGCACATAAATCATTAGCATTTCTATACATTTCCAACACACTAGAGCAGCAAGAAGTAGAAAGAGAAACACCATTTAAAATCACCCTAGACAATATAAAATACTTAGGAATCTATCTACCAAAACAAACACAGCAATTATATGAAAACAACTACAAAACACTTTCCAAACAAATAAAACTGGATCTAAACAATTGGAAAGCCATTGATTGCTCATGGGTAGGATGAGCTAACATAATAAAAATGACAATTCTACCCAAATTAATTGACCTATTTAGCGCCATACCTATCAAGCTACCAAAATACTTCTTTACTGAATTAGAAAAAACTATAACAAATTTCATTTGGAATAACAAATGATCAGGAATATCAAGGGAAATAATGAAAAAAAAATGTGAAGGAAGGGGGCCTAGCAGTACCAGATATTAAACTATACCATAAAGCAGCTGCCATCAAAACAATATGGTACTGGTTAATAGACAGAGAGGAGGATCAGTGGAATAGATTTGGGGTAAATGACATCAGCAAGACAGTGTATGATAAACCCAAAGAGCCCAACTTTTGGGACATGAATCCACTATTTGACAAAAACTGCTGGGAAATTTGGAAATCAATATGGGAGAGATTAGGTTTAGATCAACATCTCATACCCTACCCCAAGATAAATTCAGAATGGGTGAATGACTTGAATATAAAGAGGAAAACTATAAATAAGTTAAGTGAACACAGAATAGTATACTTGTCTAATCTCTGGGAAAGGAAAGATTTTAAAACCAAGCAATAGTTAGAGAAAATTACAAAATGTAAATTAAATGGTTTTGATTATATTAAACTAAAAAGCTTTTGTACAAACAAAAACAATGTAGTCAAATCAGAAGAGAAACAACAAATTGGGGGAAAATCTTTATAACAAAAACTCTGACAGGGGTCTAATTACTCAAATATACAAGGAGTTAAATCAATTGCATAAAAAATCAAGCCATTCCCCAATTAATAAATGGGCAAGAGACATGATTAGGCAATTTTCAGGTAAAGAAATCAAAAGTATCAATAAGCACATGAGAAAGTGTTCTAAATCTCTAATAATTAGAGAAATGCAAATCAAAACAACTCTGAGGTATCACCTCACACCTAGCAGATTGGCTAAAATGAAAGAAGGGAAGAGTAATGAATGTTGGAGGGGATGTGGCAAAATTGGGACATTAGTGCATTGCTGGTGGAGCTGTGAACTTATCCAACCATTCTGGCTGGCAATTTGGAATCATGCTCAAAGGGCTATAAAAAATACCTGCCCTTTGATCCAGCCATACCATTGTTGGGTTTGTACCCCAAAGAGATCATAGATAAACAGACTTATACGAAAATATTTATAGCTGCGCTTTTTGTGGTGGCAAAAAACTGGAAAAGGAGGGTATGTCCTTCAATTGGGGAATGGCTGAACAAACTGTGGTATATGCTGGTGATGGAATACTACTGTGCTAAAAGGAATAATAAACTGTAGGAGTTCCAGGTGAACTGGAAAGACCTCCAGGAACTGATGCAGAGCGAAAGGAGCAGAGCCAGAAGAACATTGTACACAGAGGCTGATATACTATGGTAAATTTGAATGTAATGAACTTCTGTACCAGCAGCAATACAATGACCCAGGACAATTTTGAGGGATTTATGGTAAAGAACAGTACCCACATTCAAAGGAAGGACTACAGGAGAGGAAACATATAAGAAAAACAACTGATGGAACGCATGGGTCAGGGTGGACATGATTGAGGATGTGGACTTGAAACTACCACACCAATGCAACTACCAACAATTTGGAAATTGGACTTGATCAAGGACAAATGACAAAACCAGTGGAAATGTGCGTCGGCCATGGGTGGGGGGAGTACGGGGGGTGAAGGGGAAAGTAGGAGCATGAATCATGTAACCATGTTAAAAATGAATATTAATAAATGTTTAAATTTAAAAAATATTCAACATATTGTGGAAATGTGTCTATAATTATGATGTTTTATGCTAGGGCTAATGAAGGTGAAGAGCTCATCTTGTCCCTCTCCATTTCTTATTCCCTTTCAGAGAAAATACAACTCACCCCATTAAGATTAGAGTTCAAGGAGTGACTGGATTTTCCACTTGTTCTGCTGGTAATAATTCAAAGTGCCTTGTGTGAACATTCATCAGTGACCTACATGACATAACACATCCAAATTATTTCTGGGGTTTCCTGCAAATGTAGGGTAACCCAAATTAGAGTTCAGACAAAATATTCCACTGGTTCCATTCAACATGAGGAACCTAACAAATGGTGAAAATGATAATAAATCATAAAGGCCTGAGAAGTGATTGAGATGTAAGATATAGAAGAAAATGAAGGTAGACAACTTCTTTCTAGAAGTTAGGTTATAAAAGGAAGGAGTGATATAGGATAATACTTTTAAGGAATGATACAGTCAAGTCAATGTTTTGAAGGATGGAGGAAATATGGACAATTTTTGAACCTAGGGAGCAGTTAGTGGATAAGTTGAGCTTGAAAATTAGAAAGATAGAATTAATAATGGAAGAGAAAATTTTGTAAGCAACTGAAGTTGAAATAGAAAAATCAACATTATTGTGGAGAAGGACTATCCCATCCCTATAGACTAGAGTAAAAGAGTAGAAATGATAGTGGTTTAAAGTATAAAAACAAGAGACTTTTCAATGAAATATCTCATTTTTTCAATGAAGTATGAGACCTATGTCCTCATTTTACAGATGAGCAAATTTAAGTTTATTTGGCCAAAATTACAGAGACAGTACATGTCATAGTTAAAATTGAACCAAACCTCCCTAATTCCAAATTCAATATTCTTGTCATTGAACAGCTGGTTTCTTTTTTCTTCATGATATTTTACTAAATTTATAAAATGTGGAATTTTTCCTTTCTAGTAGTTTGTTTTGACTTCATAGATATATAACCTAAAGTGTATTTTGAAATGTTTTACATTGAACAAACACAGATGTGGGTACTTCAGTAGTAATTATATGAAATAGGTGCTGCTCATGTATGACAATTGAATTTAACTCCACTCATACTGTCTTTCTTTTGCATAGTCATTTGCCCTACTGAGGGTATCAGATTTATTCTTACATTTAAAATACCACAATGCTCTGCTCTTAATATCATTTTTTTATGTCACACTCAGAGTACTTTAGTTATTGACCAAGATTCACTAAATATAACTGATGTTATTCCAAGTGGCCCTTCATTTAACCTAATTGTCAGGCTACATTTAAACAAAAACACCTTTATCAATTTCAGTCCCATAAAAATAGCACCATATTTCAGCAAGGTCCCAGCAAATCCCCATAAACATATTCTACAGAGAAAAATGATGCCTATCCTTAGGTAATAACCATTGGTCAAATAGAGACAGATCAGTGAGGTGTTTTTAAAAAAAATAAGGACCTTTAAATTTTCACTGTTGTCCTCAATTATTTAGAATATTAGTGGATCCCTTGTTTTAATACCATTAATGATCTCCTCACTAAGAGAGACTCTTGAATGTGAAATTGATTTTGCAATTTAGTGATTCAATAAATTTGTCATTGTATAAACTGATAAATATTTCCATAGATTCTAGGTTTTTGTTTTGTGGGAAGTTTGGGGGGTATAAATGAGTGGCAAAGAGGAACTTTGTACAGGAAGTACAAATAGATAAATCAACATTCTATCTGAATAGATGACTTACTAATAATATTGTTATTATCTGTCTGATAAAACAAATTTCTTTAACCATATATAGACTCATTTAGGCTTTAGGAATTGTCCTCAGATTTTGGATAAGAAGGAATAATAATAAGTCTGAATTATCACTTGCTTGCATCTAGAGAACTGACCATAGAGGGAGATGGAATCTTGAGTCAAAGGTAGGATGGTTAGGAAAGTCAAATTGCCACCACATAATGACTATCTCTTCTCAGACCCTGATGGAAACAGACCAGAACCTTTAAACCCATGAGCTTTGGGAATAAATAGCAAAGTTTATAGCCCAGTAACCAAAGTATCATCCTGGCAAACAACCCATTTAGAAGCAGCTAGGCAACTACTCTTTAAAGACAAGGAAAAAAAAGTTCTTGCCATCTAAGTCCTTGACAGTATCAAATGAATCAACATCAGAAACTTATGTGCTTTTCCCCCCAGTTGAAATTATGTTAAAGAAGAAGTATTAATAGAGGGCCAAGGGAGCATTCCATCTAACAACTTAAACTTTCCATACGTTTTGTCTCCCCCCATCAGAATGTGAGCTGTAACTATCTTTCCTATTTGTATCACCAGTGTTTATAATTCAGCAATTAAAAATGTTTCATTTATGCATTCATTCTTCTATATTGCATATAGCTATCAAATTGATATTCTCACTGTGCAGATCTAACCTTTACATTTCCCTTCTCAAATGCTTTGAGTGCCTCCCTAATACTTTTAAGGCAAACTACAAAATCTTAAATGATATTTAAAGTCCTAAGCAATCTGGTTCTTACCTATTTTTCCAGTCTTCTTTCACATAATATGCTTCCATGTCCTCTCTGTTTTAATCAAACTGACTTATTAGCAGTTCCTTGTAAAATGATATTACATATCATACATCTATGTTTGCAAAAAACTTTTTTTTAAATTTTCAGTAATAAACTTCCTTTAAGAATATATGCCTTTTTTGAAAGTACAGCTCGGGTATTGCCTCCTTCCTTTATCCTCTCCCTATCCCATTCAGCTAATAAATGAAAGTTCTTGAAGTTACATCCAATATATTTTGTATTTAATTATCTGTAGATATGTTCTACTCCCAAGTAATATGTAAGCTCCTTGATGACACACTGTCTCATTTTTGTCTTTTTTTTTCATCACCCACTGTTTAGCATAGGGACTTGTATGTAGTAAACACATGTTTACTAAATATAATTGTCAAATTGATTTTATTTAAAAATAAATTGCTAAACAAAAAGTACAGATCTAAACAATTATTTTCAATTAGCAATTGTTTAGATGTCCATTCAAATTCATCCCAATGTTTTCAGAAAGTTGAATGTCAATCCATTTATGCCAATTATCAACTGTTTATTAAAAACACATGTTGGCAATATTATGTTCTATAGTCTAATGGGATTTTAGGACAGATTTTTGGAAGGCAAAACGGTGGAGTACTTTGATGAAAATTTGGCTATGGTTCTACATTTTAGTTATCTTTCTAAATTGGATACAAATTAGAAAATACTGAATTTTGTCCAGTGATTTGTGGTGCAAATTTTCTATTGTTTTAAAGCCCAGTATTGAAAGCATATATACAAAAACTTAATAAACATGAATGAAAATTGAGAGAATAAAATTGGGGGTCACATGGCTTTTAAATATTCAGAACTTTAGATCTGCCAGGAAAAAGAAGTTGAAATGTTTAAAATACATTTATATAGGAAAACTAAAGCTAAAGACCAATACATGACATGAGTAATGCAGGAACTAAGTTCCCAGAGTGACTAATCCTTCATTGAAGATTTAGGATTGTTGTCTTATCCTATAGAATTGAACTTGGCACCACAGAGGTAAACTTGAAGAAACTCATAAGCAAACCATGTGTGCATGTTTGTCTGCTTCTCACCTAAAATCTAATTCATTTTGGCTTATAGGAAATCAATAGATTGACAGTAGTCAGTTTTCCCATCTGATGAAACTTAGAACACTCTTTGTTTGCATTCCATAGAAGCATGAGCTCCCATAAGGTTTTATTAAGTACTTAATACATACCAGGAGAGGCAATATGACCTAGTGTATAATGAGTAAGATTTGGGGTCAGGAGCATCCAGGTTTAGACTTTGTTTTGACCAATATTAAGCAAGTCAATTAATATCTGGGAGACTTAGGATATTCTCAGGGATTTTAAAATACAGGCAACTTGATGATCTGTATGAATAGAGGGAATGTTCATGCAAAATTTCTCACCCTGACATAATAATAATTGCTCGCATTTATATAGTGAGTGATGTTTGTTAGGCATTAGACTAAGTGCTTTACAAATATCCCATCTGATCCTCACTACAACCCTGGAAAGTAGATATTATTATAATCTTCATTGTATAGTTGAGGGAACTAAGGCTGAAGGAGGGTAAGGGCTTGCCCAAGATCTAGCTGATAAATATCTGAAGCTAGATTTTAACTTGGGTTTTTCTGTCTCCAGACCTAACACACTATACATTGTACCACCTAGCTGCCACCAAAATCATATTTATATCGATGAGTTTTTATATAATATTATTTGATCATAAACCTTGTGGGTATCCATATATGTATATTTGTATTATATAAGCACATATACTATTCTAGGCATAGTGGATAAAATTTAAGAAAACTAATAAACATTCCCTGCCTCAAGGAACTTCAGAGTTTATTGAGAAAGAATAGGGGAAAGATAAAGGTAAGAAAAGGTGGAAATAAGATAAGCAAATAATTATGTATAATACAAGTTAGGGAATCATGGAAAAGGAGGACTCCACGTTTTAAGCAATTCCACCCAACTCTCAAATTGTCTCCAAAAAGCTATAGCATGCACAGCAGCCATACCACATTTATACCATCTTAGCAGAAGGACTAAATTATATTAATATTAACTAATAATCTCAAACCCACCATTGAGTTAGGAGAATGTCTACCCAAAGCATGTCAAGACCTCCCTCCCCCGACCCCAGTGGAAAGGGCAGATGAAATCAATTTGTTCCAAAGACCAGGGAGGCAGCTGAAACGGGTACTGTAGAATACTTGAAGCTTAGTCAAACACTGAAAATGTCAAGGTTACCCACTGTATCCCAGTATAGTGATAGTCATCCTGACTTTTGTCATGCAACTGAACTTTATTGATTCTCATAGAGAGAGTACAGCTTTAATTTTTGTGCAACTCTGTCTCACATAAGTCCAATTCAAGCACAAGTCAAGACATCAACTTATGATGTCATTAGTGCTTTTCCAAAAATAAAGGATGAAAAACAACAATGATGGGGCCAATTATGAGAGCCAAATACTGTGCTCCAAAAAATAATTGAGGAGGCAAATGTGGAAGAAACTTTGAAAAGACATGTCTGTGCCTTGTCTGTAGAGCCAAAATAGAAATTTCTTAGAATTATTCAGTTGTGTAAGAAGTGAGCAGAAAAATGAACTTAACCTAGACACAGACATCTTATTGAGCCTTTTTTCCCAGAAACTCATCTCCTTAAGACCCAATAGAAATACAGGAAACATAAGTTGTCTGACATCTTAAGTAAAAATGGATGCCAGAAATGAAAAAAGTCATCCCTTAATGAAAAAGGATTGTTCAACAGGAGAAAAGACTACCTCTCTACACTTCTTCCTGGACTTGACAAACCTCAGAGCTAAGGTTGTGAGGGAAGAAAAGAAGAAAGACTTCTGTCAAGGCCAAGGTTTTTTTTGTCCTTGTTGAAATAACTCAGTGGTACTCCAGGTAAGAAAAGTAATGGAACCCCCCAGTTAGAGAGAGTTCAGCTGTAACCAACTGAGCCAGTGATTTCAGATAGCTACTCAATGAAAAGCAAGTCCAGTGATTATAACAGTTTCGTTTTTTTTTAATATTTTATTTTTTTAGAAACATTTATAGGAATTTCCAGGTTAAGCTGCTTGACCTCTCCTAACCCACGCATATAGGACTCATCAAGAAGACATAAAAACAAATCCAGATGAATGAAGGGACCCCACAACAGGGCTCAGCATTGAAGGTACGTAGAATCAGGGCATTGCCATGCTATAAAGGGGTGAAACAGCTCTTACTAAAACGTGAGCTGAACAACCCCCTCGTACACCCCACAACACCTACAGTGCCAAAGCCAGAGCAAAAGAGTTAGAGCAAGTTTGGGGCACTCATTAAGTCACTGGCAGCTCACCAGGGCTTGTTCCTGAGAGCAGGAAGACTTAAGACCCCAAGAGGCTAAAGAACTCACGGACTTTGAACACAGACCTTGAGCACAGGAGCAGGCAGAGGCGCAGACATAGGTACGGCGCTAAGGCGAGGACAAAGGGGCTGATCCTGAGTGCGGGAGTGGACCTTGAGTGGTGACCCAGTGCAGAGAGGTGCTTGACAGAGGAAGCAGCGCCCTGAGATTGTCAAAGGAGCTTCAGGCAGAAGAACAAGCAAGGAGACCACCAGGAGGCTTGACCCAGAGAACAACCAGACCTGGGACTTCAGGAGCCTAAAGAGCGCAGACAGATCCTGGACGCAAGCATAAAGCTGAGAGGGCACCCAACTCACACAATGGCAAGCCAGAATCAGGAAAATCAGAAGAGAAAGAGGAAGAAGAAATCTTTAACACTCAACAACTTTTACACAGAAAAAAATCTAGACAACAGAGCAAACAGCAGAGGAGAACAAACAAATAACCATATCCAAACCAAATGGGTCTCATGATCTTGAAGAGTTCAAATCTGAGATTATGAGAAAGATGGAAGAGCCCTGTAAAGAAAATAACGATTTAAAAGGCGGAATTTCACAATTGGAAAGTGAGGCAAGTAAATCGAAGACCAGAAATGACCAGATTGAAAAGGAAAACCAAAAGATTGTAGCCAAAAACCAGTCTCTAAAGGCTAGAATTAGGCAATTCGAAAAAGATGCCCCCAAATCAAAAGAATTGGTAAGCAAATTGGAGACCAAAATCAAATAGCTGGAAAACAGGTCAGACCAAATTGAAAAGGAAAATCAAAAGCTTATAGCAGAAAACCAGTCTCTCGAGATAAAGAATTGAGCAAGTAGAAGCCAATGATCTATCAAGACATCAAGAACAAATGAAAGAAAGTCAAAAGACTGATAAAATAGAAGGAAACATGAAATATCTCAATGAGAAATTAACAGATCAAGAAAACAGGTCTAGAAGAGGCAATCTGAGAATCATTGGACTTCCTGAAAAAGCAGAAATTAATAGAAATTTGGACTCCATACTAAAAGAAATTATTCAGCAAAATTGCCCTGAAGTTCTACAACAAGAGGGCAATATAGACATTGAAAGGATTCATAGATCACCCTCTACATTAGACCCTGAAAGGACAACCCCCACCTGATCATGGTGGATAATCCTCTTGATCACTTGCTGGAATCTTTTTGCTAATATTCTATTTAAAAGTTTTCCATCTATGTTCATTAGGGAGATTGGTCTGTAGTTTTCTTTCTCTGTTTTTGATCTACCTGGATTTGGAATCAGTACCATATTTTTATCATAAAAGGAGTTTGGTAAAACTCCTTTAATTATTATGTCAAATAATTTGTATAGTATTGGAATTAGTTGTTCTAGGAAGGTTGGATAGAATTCACTTGTGAATCCATCTGGTCCTGGGTATTTTTTCTTAGGGAGTTCTTTGATGGCATGTTCAATTTCTTTTTCTGATATAGGATTATTTAAGTATTCTATATCTTCTACAGTTAATCTAGGCAATTTATATTTTTGAAAATATTCATCCATCTCATTTAGATTGCTATTGCCATATAATTGGGCAAAATAGTTTTTTTTTTACATTTATTAATATTCATTTTTAACATGGTTACATGATTCATGCTCCTCCTTTCCCCTTCAACCCCCCCCC
>NC_058133.1:216396428-216497630 GCF_016433145.1 Gracilinanus agilis
TGGAAATGTCTCGATTCCACTTACCTTCCACGCTGTGCCCTGTTGTGGGGTTCTTCCGTTCGTCTGGACTTGTTTTTATGTCCCCTTGAGGAGTTTTGTATGTTTAGGTCAGGAGAGGTTAAGAGCTGCTTCTTACTCTGCCGCCATCTTAACCCGGAAGAGCCAAAATAGTTTTTAATGATTGCCTTGATTTCATCTTTATTAGAGGTGAGGTCTCCCTTTTCATCTTTAATACTGATGATTTGGTTTTATTCTTTCCTTTTCTTACATTAGATTGACCAGTACTTTGTCTATTTTATCGTTTCATTTTAAATTACCAGCTTCTAGTCCTTTTTATTAATTTAATAGGTTTTTTACTTTCAATTTTGTTGAATTCACTTTATTTTTTATAATCTCCAATTTGGCGTCCATCTGGGGATTTTTAATTTCCTTGCTTTCTAGTTTTTTAATTTGCATGCCCAGTTCATTAATCTTTGCCCTCTCTAATTTGTTAAAATATGCATTCAAGGATATAAATTTCCCCCTGAGTACTGCCTTAGCTGCATCCCACTGAGTTTGGTAGGATGTCTCATCATTGTCATTGTCTTCAATGAAATTATTGATTGTTTCTATGATTCCTTTTTTAACTAACTGCTTTAGGAGAATCATATTATTTAATTTCCAATTAGTTTTGATTTGCCTGTCCATGTGCCCATACTAATTATTATTTTTATTGCATTATCAACTGAGAAGGTTACATTTATTATTTCTGCTCTTTTGCATTTGTTTGCAATGTTTCTATGCCTATTACATGGTCAGTCTTTGTGAATGTACTATGTGAAGCTGAAAGGAAGGTGTATTCCTTTTTGTCCCTATTTATTTTTCTCCACATATCTCTTAAATCTAATTTTCTAGGATTTCATTTAACTCTCTTATCTCTTTCTTATTTATTTTTTGGTTTGATTTATCTAAATATGAAAGAGGAATATTTAGATCTCCCACTAGTATGGTTTTACTATCTATTTCCTTCTTGATCTCTGCCAGTTTCTCCTTTAGGAATTTGGATGCTATACCATTTGGTGCATAGACGTTGAGCACTGTTATTTCCTCATTGTCTATACTGCCTTTTATCAGTATGTAATTACCTTCCCTATCTCTTTTAACCAAATCTATTTTACTTTGGCTCTGTCAGAGATCATGATTGCCACTCCTGCCTTCTTTTTCTCATTTGAAGCCTAAAAGATTTTGCTGCAGCCCTTTACCTTAAATCTGTGTATGTCCACCCGCCTCATATGTCTTTCTTGTAGACAACATATGGTAGGCTTTTGGTTTCTAATCCACTCTGCTATTTGCTTACATTTTATGGGCGAGTTCATCCCATTCACATTCCGAGTTATAATTAACAGTTGTATATTCCTCAACATTTTGATATCATCTCCTAGTTCTACTCCTCCTTCTTATGCTATTTCCTTTTAAACTAGTGATTTGTTTTATACCAGTCCCCCTTGTCCCCTCCCTTGATTAACTTCCCTTTCCACCCCTCCTTTATTATTTCCCTCTTTTTATTTTTAAGACCTAAAGAATTCCCTCCTTCCCCATTATTCTCCCCTCCGTTTTTTGACCTCCCCACTCTCCTGCTCCCCTTGGTTGATCTCTTCTGACTTTCTCAATAGGGTTGGATAGAGTTCTATATCCCAATGGATATAGCTATTCTTCCCTCTAAGGGTTAATTCCACTGAGGGTAAGGTTTAAATATTACCTCTTAATGCTCTCTTCCTCTCTTTTTTCTAATAGTATTGATTCCCCCCTTCCCATGCTCTCATTGGGTGGTATAGAATATCATATTTTTCTTATTCATTCAAGTTTCTCTTGATGCCATCTACTATTCACCCTCCCTCTTTTTTCCCTGCCCCATCTCATCTTAGACCATTTAGTGCTCCAACCTCTCCCTATGAATAATTCTTCTAATTACTATAATAGTGAATACAGTTTTTTTTAATTACACATGACATTTCTTGATATAGGAATACAAATAATTTGATTTTATGAAGGCCCTTAAAGGGGTAAATTTAAGAATAAGAATTTTCTTACTTTCCCTTCTGTTTATTATTTACCTTTTCATGTTTCTCTTGGTTTTTGTGTTTGGATATCAAACTTTCCATTTCGTCCTGGTCTTTTCTGTACAAATACGTGGAAATCTTCTATCTTGTTGAATGCCTATACTTTCCCCTGGAAGTATATAGTCAGTTTTGATGGGTAGGTGATCCTTGGTTGTAGACCCAGTTCTCTTGCCTTTCTGAATATCATATTCCAAGCCTTGCGGTCTTTTCGTGTGAATGCTGCCAGGTCCTGTGTGATCCTGATTTGTGCCCCTTGACATCTAAATTGTCTCTTTCTGGCTTCTTGTAATATTTTTATTTTACTTGGAAGCTCTTGAATTTGGCTATTATATTTCAGGGTGTTACCTTTTTAGGGTTTAGTGTAGAGGGTGATCTATGGATCCTTTCAATGTCTATATTGCCTTCTTGTAGAACTTCATGGCAGTTTTGCTGAATAATTTCTTATAGTATGGGATCCAAATTTCTATTAATTTCTGTTTTTTCAGGAATACCAATGATTCTCAAATTGTCAATTTCTCAGTGAAGTATTTCATATTTCCTTCTATTTTATCAGTCTTTTGACTTGACTTTATATGTCCTTCCCGTCTTGAGAGATCATTGGCTTCTAATTGCTGAATTCTAGCCTTTAGAAACTCGTTTTACTTTTCAATCTGGTCTATCTGGTTCTTCAACTCTTCCAGCTGGTCATTTCTGGTCTTTAGTTTGCTTATCAATTCATTTGATTTCTGAGCCTCACTTTCTAATTGAGAAATTCTGCCTTTTAAACTGTTATTTTCTTGCCAGATCTCTTCCATCTTTCTCATAATCTCAGATTTTAACTCTTCAAGATCTTGATACCCATTTTCATTTTTTGGGAAGGTTTGGATGTCTTTAATTGTTTGTCCTCCCCTGTTTTCTGTTTTTTTTTCCTGTGGAGAAGTTATCAAGTGTTTGATATTTTTTTCTTGGTCTTCTTGTTTATTTCTTGATTGGCCTTGATTGGCATCATTATGTTTTATCTGCCAGAAGGCTGAGTAAGGCAATCTGATTCTCTTTGTATGGATTTAGGGATAAGTTTTTTGCCTGAGGCTACTTTGTGAGTCACTTGGCTTCTCTGGGGACCCTCCTGGGGTTTCTGGTCTAGCTGTTTTCAGTGTCAAGCCACCATGTTTCTAGCCAGCTGCCCAGAGCTTGGGACTTGGCCCATGCTTGCTCCTCCACCTGAGATTTTCCCCTGAGTCTGAGAGTGCTGGGCACTGCTGCTGCCTCTCTCAGCCCCATTCTGGTGTCCAAGGTCTTAGTTTCCCAGCCTCCTGGGGTCTCTGGTCTAGCTGTTTTCAGGGTCAAGCCCACATTTGCTCCTCTACCTGAGATTTTCCCCTGAGTCTGAGTGTGCTGGGCACTGCTGCTGCCTCTCTCAGCCCCATTCCTGCATCCAAGGTCTTAGTTTTCCAGTCACCTGGGACCTCAGTTCTTGCTGCTCTCAGGGGCAAATTCCTGATAGTGCCTGCTAGGTGCCTAGGGGCTAAATTTTGTGCCCCCACTCACTCTATCTCTGGAGCTCAGCCTCTGACTCTGGTACTGTCGGTGTGGTGGGGGAGGGTTGATCTGCTTAGTTTTTATGGGAGCTATTTCCCTCCCTTATAGTGCAGAAGTGCCCAAATCCCATGTACCTTTGATTCTGCACCCTATTGTGGGGTCCCTTCTTTCATCTGGATTTTGTTTTCTTGTCCTTTGTATGTACTCTATATCTGTTGGTAAGGAGAGAAAGTTGCCCTGCCTCTACTCTGCCACCATCTTAACCCAGAAGTCTCCTTTAGCAGATTCATTCTTGCAAAAATATGCAATGCCCTCTGAAGAGCCCAGAAATAGCTTTAACAGTCTGACAGTGATTATTCAATGTATGAATGGCCTATATGATCCATCTGAGAAGTAACCATGTCCAGTAATTAAGCAACCACCCTCATAAACCCCAGCAGAACCTGAGCCAAGTGAGGAAACAATTAAATGCCAAGTCAGCTGCTTGAGCTATCTTAGTGGCACACTGAACCTTCTGGAGGTTCTGGAGCAGTAGAACTATTTATCCATCACTGATGACATACCCTACAACAAAGTTCCTGAGGACTTTCTGAAGGAATGAAAATGGCATTGAGGCCTTGTAGTTCTTGAACTCTGAGTTGCTTTGGCTCCAACTTTTCACTACCTTTATTCCTTGCAACTATTGTAATATAATTATGTGTCTGCTAGTCTCAACATATAAATATACACCCCGGATTGAACCCCATGATTTTTTGGAATTGCTTGGTAAATTCTTGTTCTTACTATGTCATTTATGTAAAATATTTAAATAAGGAACTAACAAGGTTTACTTGCTTATTATTTGGGGTAAGTACATAGTTAAGGTCTCTAATGATATAGTTTTATGAAGATGATCACACTTAACAGTGATCTTTAAAAACCTGAGAACAGTAGATGCTATCCCACTTGGAAAAAAATTAACATTTCCAGTGGAGAGGGAGAAAATATGTCTGGAGAGGGTGTCATACATCAAAAATTTAGTGTCCAAAATATTTAAAATATATATTTGAAATATTTTGGACATGAAATTTCACCTTTATTTCATCTCTGCATCAACTAAAAAATTCTTTCAAGTTCATTTCATTCCAAGTTGTGTAGGGTTTGAATTCATCAACTTAGAGACATTAATTTTCCCTAATTAATCAACTAATCACCAAGTATTTATCATGCACCTGCTCTGTGCCAAGAATAGTGATGTGTAATAGAGATATAAGTATAGAGTGTATAAAAATGTGGGGCACCAGGGATGTAAATTCTTCCTAATGGTTTGTGGATACACACACTGGGTTGAAGGAGAGACAGGACCAGTCAGAATGGGAGACCAAGAATCAAGAATGGCAGTTAACCCCAACTGTCACTCTGTTCACCCTAGGCCAGGGTCTTTGGAACCAGCAGGCAAGGTAAAAGGTTTTAACAGTTTTAATTATGGTTTACTAATAAAGGTGGGATAGGGGATTCTACACTTAAAACCCTAAAGGGCAAATCACAGGGCAAAAGGGAGGACTTGTCTACTTTAACTCTAGTTGACCTAGGCCAGGCTGGGCTCAAAGGAGCAGTTCTGGAGTCACTGGGGAGGCTGCTTCAAACCTGGTTCCAGCCAGGATTGACCAGCACAGCTAAAGGTCCTGAGGGTGGCTTTGAGGGTTCTCACGGTAATCCAAAGATGATCACAGGATGCCAAAAGCCAAGGTGGTCTAAGGTACCCAAGTAGAGATAGTGTGCTTGAGATGCTGTCCATCAGATCCCAAACCTCTCTTCCACTTGGTGCAGCTATACAGGTCTTGTCCACTTGTTGAAAGCCACCACCACTAAGGATCCCAGGAAATCAGGATGCAGGTCTGAGATCTCCCAGGGCTAGCAACAGTTTGTGCCAACCACTATTGGAGTCTCTCTCAGAGAACAAGCAACTTCCTGCTCCTTCATTCCATCTTGGAATGCTCCAGCCCTTCCTACTAAGTCCATATAAACTATATGTAACTAATACTAAATGATTTTCCTCACAACAAGTGAAATAATTCTTACTTGCAAAGATATTAGTTTCTAGTGATGTAGTTGAAGAAAACTCTCAAACAAATGAAGTAAGGTTAATTTGACATGACCATTACTTGAAGCTATCCTGGTTTCTAGTGTTCATCTCACATCTCTCTCTCTCTGTCTCTCTCTGTCTCTCTCTCTCTCTTAAAAAATAAAACCCTTATCTTCCGTCTTGGAGTCAATACTGTGTATTGGCTCCAAGGCATAAGAGTGGTAAGGGTAGGCAATGGGGGTCAAGTGACTTGCCCAGGGTCACACAGCTGGGAAGTTCCTGAGGCCAGATTTGAACCCAGGACCTCCCATCTCTAGGCTTTGTCCTCAATCCACTGAGCTATCCAGCTGCCCTCTATCTCACATCTCTAAAATGATCCATTCCATAATTTTCCCAGGAATGAAAGTCAATTTTATTAGCATATAGTTTTAAGATTCTGTTCTCTTCTTTTTTAAAAATGGTTACTTTTCTGTTTCTTCCTAATTTCCTTTTTATCATTCTGAGCATTACTGTCTTCTAAGTCACAACTTAGGTAGTGACCACAGCTTTTTCTCTCCTCCCCTATATCCAATTGGTCATGAAGTCCTAGTGATTCCTCCTTTTCAGCACTTCTCATAAAAGCTCCTTCTTTCCTCTGCACTTTGACACAGGTTCCTATCACTTCACTCCTGGAATGCTGTAATGACCTTCTAGTTGGTCTTCTAATCATGATTGATCATTGCATTGGTCATCCATCTTAAGTTTTTAAAATTATTATTAATGTTGTTTTACAATATCAATATCTCTCCTCTTGCTAGTCTGTCCTCTATTCGGCTGTCATAGGGAACTTTGATTAGGACTTAGCCATATCACTTCATCCACTTCATTTAAAACTGTAGTAGCTCTCTAACACAACAACTATCAAACACAAAAGCCTTTCATATATAAAGCTCTCCATAACATTAATCCTTCCTACTTTTTAGTCATCTCTATATATTTTAAGATCCAATGACCTTTGTTCTTCATTGAAGATGGAGCACTGTCTCTTCTCAATTCTTGAAATGCTCTCCCTCCTCATCTCTACTTTCTGAATTCCTTGAATTCCTACAAATCTCAGGTGAAATTTCATTTTCAGAAAGAAGACTTTTATTGGTGCCTAATAATACTAATGTTTTCTCTCTGACAATGTGATGAAAAGGAAAAGAAAAGATTAAACATTGACCTCTTCTTAGGGAACTTACATAAATGGAAAGGAGTGGATATACACTATTATGACAAAAACTCCTTAGAATAAATGGAGTAGTTCTGATAGTCAATAAAATGGTGGGAAAAACAGAACTGAGATATAATCTCAAAAATGACAGAAAGATACCTGATGAATCCAAATCATTCATTATTACAATAAATGTCTATGCATCAACTATGAATGCAAAAGAGGCCAAAGTTGACCAATTCTGTGAAAATCTGAAGACTTACGAAATTTTCTAGAAATAATATGAAAAAGATGTCACATTCATCCCAGGGAATTGGAATGCTAAATTAGAAAATCAAAAATTAATTCGAATAACAGGCAAGTTTGGCCTCAGAAAACAAAATGATTAGAGCAGAGACTAATAGCATTTTGAAAAAATAGTTTGCTGGTAGTAGCAAACATTATTTTCTTACCTTCTAAAAGATTTGACATTTCCAGAAGGTCAATATAAAATCTGCTTGATTATATACTTTACAGTGATGAGTGTAGAAGTACAGTAAGTCAAAATAAGACTTTTTGCTGACTATGACACAAATCACGAGCTGCTCATTGCAAAATTCAGATATAAATTTAAGAAAGTAGAAAAAATTCATCAGATCTTATAGGTATGTTGTAAATTACTTTCCTTATTAATGTGAAGTAGAAATGATAATAGATTTAAGAAATTAAATCCGGCAGATAGCATGTCTGCATACTTATGGACAGAGTCTTATTTTATTGTACAGGGTGCAACAGCAACAACAAAAAACAAAATAAAATGAAGAGCAAGAAACCAAACTGCCTTTCTAATGAGGCTTTACAAATAGCTGAGGAAAGAAGGAAAGTGAAATGTAAAGGAGAAAAAAATATCCAATTTAATTCAGAATTTCAGAGTACAAAGAAGGATAAGAAGGTTTTCTTAAATGAGAAATGCAAAGAAATAAGAGAGAACAGTTAATGAGGAAGACATCTCTTCAAGAAAATTAGAGATATCAAGGGAACATTTCATTCAAAAATGCACATGATAAAAGATAAAAATTGTACATATTTAAAAGAAGTAAAAGAGATTACGGCTATGTTTAGAGGTAACTTTGATTTCTTCATCTGAAAACTACCTGTTCATAACTTTTGACCATTTATCAATTTGAGAATGACATAAATTTTTGAAGATCAGATTCAGTTCTCTATATACTATAAATTGAGGCTTTCATCAGATACTTTTGACATAAAATTATTATTATTAACAAGGGAAATGAAAATTAAAACCAATATTATACTCCATAACAAACAGATTAACAAATATTACCTAAAATTAAAAAAAAAAAAGATAATCATTGGAGAGTCTGTGGGAAATCAAGAACTCAAAAGTAGCTGGTAAAATTGTGAATTAGTCAAGCCATTCTTAAAAGCAATTTACCACCTTTCCCAAAGGTATGTACTGTACATAATCTTATCACTAAGTAGTTCTAAAATAAGGTAGTACACAAAAGAGGTAAAAGAAAAGGGGAAAGACCTAAATGTTAATAAAACATAGCAATCTGTACTTTTTGGTTGTGTCAAAAGGAAGAGAATAAATTAACCTAATACTATAAGTAGTTCCATTTCTGTGAGGTTTAAGGAAATTACTCCTTGATAATTAAATTAAGTCTATACAAAGGTGAGAGCACCTTCCAATTCTGGGAGGTCCTAACCCAAGTGTGCTAGAGTGAGTAACCAATCAGAATTGAGGCACCGCCCCCTACACTTTCTATGAGAAAGCTTCTATTGTAATTGGACATGCAGGCTAAGGGAAGGCACTGGAAGTGACATATATGTGGCGCCTTTCAAAGAGGTGAGGAGGGAAGCTGCAACTGGTGCAGTGAAGGGGTCCTGAGGGAGCTTTGCTGGTTTGTGACCTAGACTGTTCTACGTGGGTAAGTTAGGCTGACTCTCTTCTCCTCCCTTGGCATTTATGGAGGCTTTACCCTCAGGGAGGCCTCTCTTGCCTCTCTAATTGTAAAGGGCCTTGTGGCTGGAAGCCTTGTTTAATTAAGCTTTATGCCCCAACTTCTGGGCCTCTAAATCCTTACCTGGTCCGGGCCTCGGGCCAGAGTTTCTCTCTCTCAATTTCCCTACCTTCAACCTTCCTAATTGTAAATAAATCAACATAAAGGCCAATTTTGACTTGAGATTATTCCTTAATTGGGGAAATTTCCCCTGGTGACCACCTTTTAATATACTGAACCCATAGAATCCCTTTTTCACCCCTTACACTCTCCATACAACCTACACTCATGGAGTGAAGTGGAGGGAAGTCACAAGAAAATCACACATGAAATGAGAATTTGGAAAAGAATGGCTCCATCCACTAAAAATGGAGGATAAATAGATTAAATAGCCATTCTCTTCAGCAAAACATCTCAAAATCTAACTACTTTCACATTAACATTTAATTGGTTGATCAGCTCAGAGAAACATTAAAATTACTTTTTTTTATTCCTTTCTTTTTTTGGTTGTTGTCTCTAAGATTCTCTCCTGAATGTATTCATTTCCTTTCTTTTTGAATTTCCTTTTATTGACACTGAAATCATTTAAGGGAATTGGATACTTTAAGGCCATCAACTAATCTCTGAACAGGAGGGATGCAAAGGTAGGCAACTCAACTATACCACAGATAATCTGTGCTTGAGACATCATCTTCAAGAAGACAAATTTCAGAGAAGCCAAGAACGGTCAAAGAGAATTAATATGTGAGTACAGGGTGGGAGGGAATGATAAAAACTATGAAGAAATAATAACTTCCACATATGCAAAAGAAAGAATCTGTAGTAAAGAAAAAAATGACAGATGTGGAATTCCTCTTTTCAGCTGTGTTTTTTTTTTCTTTGTACTTTCTGTTTCAGGTCTGTTGGTGAAAGATTGATACACACTAATTCTACCTACAGAAAAACAAAGAGTAGTCCTTTTCCTGGAGAATTCAAATGTCTGGCCCTAATTTTCCCAATGGAATCATCTAGAACTTCTTAATGCTATTTCACTACCATGAACCCATTAAAGGGATACTATGCCATTTTGTAAAGTCTCATTTTGACCCGTATTCAAAATAATATCATCTTATAACAGTTCTATAATTTTCTCTCCTATGTCCCATTTCATTCCCTTTAACAAATTCAAAAGTCAGGAATTAAAATGGAAAAGTAAGGATGACAAACATTAATCATATTACAGGTACTCTGAGATGGCATCGTTTTTATACTTCACTTGCTACACAAAAAAAGAAAAAGATGAGAACTTTTGCAGATTTAATTGATATTCAGGAGCTACATTTCTATTTTCCTTCAAATAATGTGATATCTCAGTCCTGAAAACTCTTATTGGTAGTATTATAGGCAAGTAGACAAAGAAGTATATCTACTACATATAATTAAATAAATCATATATATTATAAGGAAAATAATAGTATATAAGGCATTTAAATATAGCATATACTATCATTGTGGTTCTATTATTATATTCTATGTAATAATATTGAGAAAGACATATATATATATATGTATATATATATATAAACATAATAACAGTAGAATAGATGATGTCCAATTTCTTCCTGGCAATAATCTCTAAATCATATTAAATTCATTTTGGCCCTCCCCATTCTCAGATCAGATCTCATAATTCCATCCCTGAGAAACTGGCATCTAATAATTGAAATTTTACTTTTTTATGTACAGAATTCATCCACCATGCCACTTGCCCTGTTGCTACAATATATCTTTAATGCCTTCACCAAAATCTCCTTCTAACCTACAGCATGTGTTCTCTTTTCTTAATGTAACTTCAAATCAAATACTATCATACTTTCTTATATTTCTTACCCATATGCTTAACATAATAAATTTAGTGATATATGTATACACATATTGTAGGATTCAAATTAATGTCCAATACTTCAAGTATTATATTTTAAAGAGTTTATTATCTAACAAAATAGAACCACAAGACTAAGTTTTTCTACCTGCTCCATCAAAGCTGCAACAGGAAGACAAGAGAGCAAGAGACAGAACTCCACAGAATTTATATCCTGTCTAGCTTTTTTTAAGGTAACAGATTCTAATTACACAATATTCTTGAGGGATTATTCAAGTATTTTTCTTCCTTGAAATATACTTTAAAAATAATTCTTCTTGACTTCCGGATTAAAATGGAGGCAGAGTAAAAAGCAGCGCTTAACCTCTCCTAACCAAAATATACAGGATTCCTCAAGGGGACATAAAAACAAATCCAGACGAACGGAGGGACCCCACAACAGGGAGCAGTGTGGAAGGTACGTGGAATCAGGGCATTTCCATGCTATAAAGGGGTGAAACAGCTCTCACTAAATTGCGGGCAGAACAAACCCCCCACCCCCCCCCACACACACACCACCTACAATGCCAAAGCCAGCTAAAAAGAAATAGAGCAAGTTTGGGGCACCCATTGAATCATTGGCAGCTCCGGGGCCTGTTCCTTAGAGCAGCAATACTTAGTACCCCAAAAGGCTAAAGAACACGCACGGACTTTGAGGGAGGATGGAGCCCAGGCACAGGCGGAGGTGGACACAGGCTCATTCAAAGGCTCTGAAACCCTGAGTGGGGAACCAGTGCAGAAGGGTATACGACTGTGGAAGCAGCGCCCTGAGACCTGTAAAGGAACCTCCAGCAGAGGATCAAGCAAGGGGGTCCACCAGCGGGCTTGACCTTGAGAACAACCAGATCTGAGACCTCAGGAGCCTAAAAAGTGCAGAAAGACCCTGAGCATGAGGATAAAGCTGAGAACAGGCTGGGCTAACAATGGCAACCCAGAATCAGGAAGGCCAAAAGAGAAAGATTAGCAAAAAGAAGAAGAAATCTTTAACACTCGACAACTTTTACAAAGAGAAGATCCAGACAACCGAGCAAACAGAAGAGGAGAACAAACAAGCAATCATATCTGGACCCTCCCAAAATAATGAAAATTTGTCACAAGCTCTTGAAGAGTTCAAATCAGAGATGACAAGAAAGTTGGAAAAGATTTGGCTAGAGAAATGGGAAATAGCTCAAAAGGAAATCAGGCAAGAAAATAACAGTTTAAAAGGCAGAATTTTGCAATTGGAAAGCGAGGCTCAGAAATCAAATGAACTGATAAGCAAATTGAACACCAGAAATGACCAGATTGAAAAGAAAAACCAGTCCCTAAAGGCTAGAATTGAGCAATTAGAAGATAATGATCTCTCAAGACAGCAAGAACAAATAAAACAAAGTCAAAAGACTGAAAAATAGAAGGAAACATGAAATATCTCAATGAGAAAGTGAAAGACCAAGAAAACTGGTCTAGAAGAGACAATTTGAGAATCATTGGTCTCACTTAAAAAGCAGAAATTAATAGAAATTTGGACTCCATACTGAAAGAAATTATTCAGCAAAATTGCCCTGAAGTTCTATAAGAGGGCAATATATACATTGAAAGAATCCATAGATCACCCTCTACACTAGACCCAGAAAAGACAACCCCCAGGAATATAATAGCTAAATTCAAGAGCTTCCAAGTAAAAGAAAAAAATCTTACAAGAAGCCAGAAAGAAAAAAATTCAAATATCAAGGAGCACCAATGAGGATCACAGAGGATCTGGCAGCCTCCATGCTAAAAGACCGCAAGGCTTGGAATATGATATTCAGAAAGGCAAGAGAGCTGGGCCTTCAAACATGAATCAACTATCCATCAAAATTGACCATATACTTCCAGGGGAAAGTATGGGCATTCAAGAAAATTGAAGATTTCCAAGTATTTGCACAGAAAAGACCAGGACTAAATGGAAAGTTTGATATCCAACCACAAAAATCAAGAGAAACATGAAAAGGTAAATAAGAAACAGAGGGGAAAGAAATAAATCTACTAATTTTTATATTTGCCTTTTTAAGGGCCTCAGTAAGATCTAATTATCTGTATTCCTATGTGGAGAAATTCTATATATAATTCTCTGTAGTGAACTCTATTCAATATTATAGTATTCACTATTATAGTGATCAGAAGAATAATTCATAGGGAGAGGGTAGAATACTAAATGGTCTAAGATGATATAGGGGGTGAGAATAAGAAAAATAGGATATCCTATTACAAACAAAAGGGCATGGGAAGGGGAGGGGACAAATACTATTATAAGAAGGAGAGGAAGAGAGCATTAAGAGGTGATATTTAAACCTTACTCTCAGTGTAATCAAACCGAAGAGGGAAGAGTAGCTATACTATCCATTGGGACATAAAAATCTTATCTAACCCTTCTGAGAAAGTCAGAAGGGATAAACCTAGGAGAGCAGGGGAGTGGGAAGGTCAAAAAAGGGAGGGGAGAAGAATGGGGAGGGAATTTATTAGGCCTTTAAAAATAAAAAGAGGAGAATAATAAGGGAGGGGGTAGAAAGGGAAGTTAATCAAGGGAGGGGATAAGGGATACCAGCTTAAAGCAAACCACTGGTTTAAAAGGAAATAGGTTAAGAAGAAGGGGTAGAAATAGGGGAGGATATGAAAATGTCACACCAGTGCAACTATCAACAATTTGGAAATAGGTCTTGATCAAGGACACATGATAAAACCAGTGGAAATGTGCATCAGCCATGGGGGGGGGGGTGTGCAGGGTGTGAAGGGGAAAGTAGGAGCATGAATCATGTAACCATGTTAAAAACGAATATTAATAAATGTTTAAAAAAGAAATTAAAAAATAATACTTCTTGATTCTGAAAATCAATCTAATAATCATTCTAAGTGGTAGAATAGAGGTAAGCAGTGCGGCCTATATCTTCCCACAACCACTCAAGCTAAGATCATTGAAGAACACTAGTCTGAGGAGTGATCAATAATTCCAAAAAGAAACAGGTTTTCAATTAGTTCGTAAAATATAATCTATTAGCTGTGTCACTCTGACCCAAAGTATTACATTTCAGATTTTATTTAGATTAAGGCAGAAAATCATGACTAGCTGTTGAACTAACTTGTACCTATGATCCAAAGCAAGGAGGGGTCACACATCTAATAAGAATTTTTTTGCTATATTTTTTGACAATTTTGACAGTTTGAAATTCAGATATTTTTCCTCCTTACCCTTCCTCTTTTCCCAAAGGCACTAATATAGGTTATACCCGTACTTTCATATAATAGCTATTTCCATATTGCTCAAATCATGGGAGAAGACACATATCACAAATACACCAGAAATCTCATGAAGGAAATATAGTGGAAAATGGCATGATTTGAAAGGAAATTCTTGGTCTCTTTGTCTATTTTCAGTTTACATTTGTGAAAGGGAATCTTTTATTCCCTTTGTCTATTTGGAGTTAATGCTTGGCTAACAATAACTTAAGTACCCCTATTTAGTACCTCACCAGATTGTGAAAACAGAATTAACTCTCCTTTGTCTACCTTTTGATGGAATCAACAAAAGCTTGAACACCCTACTTAACATTAGGTGGAGGAGCTCAAAAACCACTTAGTGAATTCCTACTCTCAGAAACTCCAACAGCCTGGAAACTATGAACCCTTTAAATGAGAATTCACATCTCCAGAAGATGAGAAGTGGATCCCACAGACACTGCCCCCCTGGGCAGTACTTGGCAATTTGGAAACTATGATTGGCCCTTCTAAAGAAGGGAAGGGACATGAAACCACTATAAAAGGTCCTGAATGTCTGGGGCTGTAGAAGGTCAGCTTCAAGAGGAGTTCCAGGGGGCAGCTGGGTAGCTCAGTGGAGTGAGAGTCAGGCCTAGAGACAGGAGGTCCTAGGTTCAAACCCAGCCTCAGCCACTTCCCAGCTGTGTGACCCTGGGCAAGTCACTTGACCCCCATTGCCCACCCTTACCAATCTTCCGCCTATGAGACAATACACCGAAGTACAAAGGGTTTAAAAAAAAAAAAGCAGAGTTCCACTTCAAGAAGGAAGTCAGCTTCAAGAAGAAGATCAGTTCAAGGAAGAAAGTAGGTCTCAGGAGTCACCTTCAGCTTGAGTCATCTTCTTGATCTGGAAGGAACTTGGTCTTGGAAGGAATTTGATATGCCTCTTGAAAGGAGCTTTCCCTTCCTTTCTTCTGGAGAGCTTAATTCCAGTTGATGGTCAACAAGTCCTGTCTGAGTTTAGCACTGGAGCAATATTTAGTTAGGCTAATGTCTTATCTACCCTTTTTATTTCTCTGCTTTCACTCTTTCTAAACATTTTGTAAATAAAAGCTGTTAAAGTAATTTTCACTTTAAGCATTAATACTTTGAATCGGTGACCATGATTATTATTTATAATTTTCATTTATTTTAGTCAAACCATTAATTTTAATCCCTACAATGGTTTGATCTGTATTGATTCCCATGGTTTCTTCTTTTCCTGTGAAAAGCATTTTCATCATGTATCTCATAATTGGTGACTTGCTTTGCTGATAATAGTTTAGACCTTCACATCTGATTTTTGCATATGTCTACAGTATTCTCCTGATTCTGCTCAATTCACTGTGCAATAGTTCATATATGTCTTTCCAGGTTTTTTTTTTTCTGAATTCATCCTGTTTATCACTTCCTAAAGTGGCATGGTATTCCATTACAACAATACACCACATTTTTTTTCATCCATTCCTAAAGTAATGCACAACCCCTCAGTTTCCAATTCTTTGCCACTATAGAAACAGGAGCTAAACATATTTTGTACAGGTAGATATTTTTCCCTTGTTTCTGATCTTTTTGGTATATAGACCCAGTAGCAGAGTCAAAGGATGTACATTCATTTGTAGCCCTTTAAGCCTGGTTCCTTATTGATCTCCAAAATGGTTATATCAGTTCACAGTTTCACTTAGAGGGAATTAGTGCATAACTTTCCCATATCCTCTCCAACATTAATCATCTTCCTTTTGGACATATTAGCCAATCTGGTAGTAGATAGCTGACATTTTAATTTGCATTTTTCTAATAAATAGTGATTTTGAGCATTTTTTCATATAATTATGGCTAGTTTTAATTTCTTCCTCTGAAAATTACCTATTCATATTTTTTGTATTCAGGAATTATTCTTATCAATTTGACTCAGTTCTCTGTATATTTGACAAATGTGGCTTTTGTCAGAGATGCTTGCTATATTTTTTTTTCCCGAATTTGTTTTTTCCTTCTAATCTTGGTTGTATTGCTTTTATTTGTACAAGAGCTTTTTAAATTTAATGACTTAGAGGATGGAGTAGAGAATTACTGAGTAACTTCAATGAATTCGAAAAAAATAGAGTGTGTTCCAGCAACTAAAATAAAGCCTAAATATTCCACTTTTTGATGATATTTCAGCACCTTTGATCTAGACACCTTGTGACCTTTCTTGTGCATATCTAAGAGGAGATGTCTATATTCCTGGCAAGTCTCTGGTTTGGCTAAGAGCATATCATCCACATGCTGACTTAAAGTAGCAATCTTAAAAATGATGATCTAAACTGTCTAATACATTTTTCATAATGTTTTCTATACCTTGTTTGGTCATATATTCTTCCCTCATCCATGACTATTGACAGGCAAACTTTTCCATGTTACCCTGATTTGTTTGTGCTGTCACCCTTTATTTCTTGATCCAATATCCACTTTACTTTATCCTGGTATGTGGAATGAGATGTTTGCCCATACTGAATTTCTGCCACTCAGTTTTCTAGTTTTCCTAGAATTTTTTTGTCAAATAGTGAGTTCTTTACTCCAAAACTAATATATTTGAGTTTATCAAACACTCTATGGCCATTAACTGCCATGTGTTGATTACCTAATATAATCCATTGATCAACTACTCTGTTTGTTAGCCAGTACTAGATTGTTTTTGATGAGTACTACTTTATAATACAGCTTGAGATCTGGTGCACCCAGGATTTATTTCTTGATATTTTTTTTTATAAATTCTCTTCATGTTCTTGGTATTTTGTTCTTCCAGATGAACTTTGTTGTTATTTTTTTCTAGATCTAAGAAATAATTTTGGGTAGTTTGATTTTTTATGGTACTGAATAAGTAAATTAATATATAGAGAGAATTGTCATTTTTACTATATTGGCTCAGACTCTTAATGAGCAATTAATGTTTTTTTTCCAGTTGTTTAGATCTGAGTTTATTAGAGTGAAGAATATTTTGTAACTGTGTATATATAGTTGTTGGGGTTTTTTTAGTAATTATTCCTCCAGATATGTTATGGTGCCTAGAGTTATTTGAATGGAATTTCCTTTTCTGTCTCTTGATTTTGAATTTTGTTGGTGATAAATAGAAATGGTAATGATTTATGTGGAGTTACTTTGCATACTGCAAATTTCCTAAAGTTTTTGACTATTTCTATAAGTTTTTTGGCTGATTCCCTAGGATTCCCTAGTCATACCATCATATCATCTGCAAAGAGTGATAACTTTGTTTCTACATTGCCTTTTTTAATTACTTCAATTCCTTTTTTAATTTCTTATTCCTATGGCAAGAATTTCTATTATAATATTAAATAATAGTAATCATAATGGGCATCCTTGCTTTATCCGTGATCTTATTGGGAAAGATTTTAGTTCATCCACCTTACTGTTAAGACTTCCTGAGGGTTTTAGATAGATGCCATTCATTACCTTGAAGAAGTTTCCATTTATTTCAATTTTTAAAATAAAGAATGGTGTTTTTATTCTGTCAAATGCTTTTTTTGTATTTATTGAAACAATAATTGTTTCTGAATTGAACCATCCCTTTC
This sequence comes from Gracilinanus agilis, assembly GCF_016433145.1. Classification (NCBI taxonomy): domain Eukaryota; kingdom Metazoa; phylum Chordata; class Mammalia; order Didelphimorphia; family Didelphidae; genus Gracilinanus; species Gracilinanus agilis. Next base: position 216,414,024 of record NC_058133.1, read on the forward strand.
TTCCTGGGAAAAAACCCACCTGATCATGGTGTATGATTTATGTGATACAATGTTGTAATCTCCTTACTGAAATTTTATTTATAATTTTTGCATCAATATTCATTAGAGAGATTGGTCAACAGTTTTCTTTTTGTTTAACCTTTTCCTGAACCTTTGTCTATATGTCTTGCAAGGAGAAAGAACAAAAGCAATCAGTGTTTATTTTGTTCTGAACTCTGAGTTGGGCTGCATAAAATTGATGAATTAAGAAGTGATTTGCAACCTGTAGCTCTGTTCTGTCACAAGGAGTGCTTATGGACACAATTCCTACCTGAACTGAAACTGATGCAGGAAAAAGAATAGGAGTGAGAAATAACTGTGTAGTACAAACTATGAAGTGGGTTCACATGTTTAATCCAAAGACAGCTCTAAGGACTACAACTGAATATCTAGCACAAGCAAATTAAAGAAACTTGCTTTGAACCTACAAAGCCATCAAATAGGCTTATAAGAGCTGGTTATCATTATTAGTCTATTGGAACTCTAACCAAGGGAAAACCAACAATTGTGTTCATCAGGCTCAAAATGAATCAGAAACTTGCAACATTCATGCTACATGGGCAATAATCAAAATTCACCTTTGATCAGACAACTTTGGATACATTGAAAGGAGCTATACAGTCCAAGACATCTATGACACCCCTGAGAAATACAACATTGATTATCCAGAGAAATCAAATCCTGAACTACAGAATATTTTTAAAAATACCAATTTGAACATGGACTAGAAATTCCATGTTAAATTATAAAGAGCCTAGCCCTAAAACAAATTCCTAATTTAAGTTCAAAAAAAAATACTAAGGGAATAATTGAAGTTTTAAAGTTCTCTAGTATTAATTCATAAAGAATTTTTGCTTCATCAAGGTTATGTATTCTCCTATATATTTAGTTGCAGGTAACCTACAACTGATGTATAATTTTTGTCTTTTCAGTTTGGTTTAACTAAGTTTGTGAAATAGACTAATTTTCAATTTTCTTATTCACATGACCTTGTCTATGAATTCATATTATAATTGTGGAAAAAAAGGACAAAGTCTTCCATTGATTTTTATTCATAATGGAGGCAAAGCAAATAAACAAAGAACATGTAGCTTACAAAATCTCAAATGAAGAAATGCTTATATTTAAGATTTAAAAAAGGATAGCTTGCAATATCTCATCCTGTTATGAGGAATCCCAAGATTGACAACTCATCTTCCTGAGATACAAAAATGATCTGATCCCTCGAGCAGGTTGATATATATATATATATATATCAGTTTCAGTTTTAATTTGCTCTCATTTATGACTCAGAGTTCAGCTTAAACAATATTGGAAAGCTAAAAGCAGGTTTACCTGGTAGTTTGAGTTTTCAATTAAGCACAAGTCTTAAAGAAGAAGGAAGAGAGATACAGAGTAATAATTTAATCACAAGGATCAATGTATCTCTGAAGTGAATCTTGTTTAGAGAACTCCAGAAAAAAATTTTGATATTTATGTTACTTTAATGTATGAAAAATATATTATATATATTTCCTCCTTTGATCCTTATAAACTTTGGTCTATTTATCTTCAAACCCAGTCAATATAAGTCTGCATGTAGCCCTCATATTGCAACCTTAAATTTATTCTTGCTGATCTTTCTCCAAATATAATTTCAATAACTTACTCTGTTTTTCTTTACATAACTTCAAGACCTTGCATGTTTCTTAGTGGATACTGGTTGAATGATCTGAAAATAATTTCATCTAGTGTTGCATATGCATCAAGAGGCTTATATGAATGCCTTTACATCAAAGCATAGCCATAAAAGATCAAATCATATCTCATACTTGAACATACTCTCAGGAATGCAGAGGAAAATTAGGATTTTGCATACTTTCTACCTGGCCTGTGGAAAAAGTTATAGGAAGTGCCAGTTTTTTTAACCTCTAAAACTCCATTTCTGAGGAATTTTCCTTTTCTATGTATTCATTGACCTATTTGCCCTCATTAAAAAAAATAAAGTTGCAAATATCTTTTTTTCTTTTCACATTCTGTTGCTTTCCTTCAAATAATCTCATTCTTTTCTCTATTAATGAGATGTTCTCTTAACAAGTACCTACAAAAGTCTACAAAAAGATAATAATGGTAGGTGTCTCTTTCAAAACTCATGTCAGATCAACAAACCAGAGTGAAGTGAAGCATTCATCATAATAGGTGAGATAAAATCTAAGTTATTTGTATAATTCTTATCAAATACAGTCTGGATGGTGCAAACTATACTGACTTTGAAGTCAAAAAGCATGTATTCAAGTCTGATAACTAAACTACATGGTGACTTTGAACATGTAACTTATCAGAGCCTTCCATTTCCACATCTATAAAATCAAGGAGGTAAACTAGGTCTTCCCTATCTTTTCCTACAGATTTAAGTGTATGATCTTATATCATCATGTCCCTAATAAATCTTTGTTCAAATGAATGATTATGACAATTTGGATTAGTCAGTATCTATACAAGCAAAGATATTTGGTAGGCTGAACCAATTATTTGGACAATTATATGGAAAATAATATCTTTAGTGTATTATTGTGTGGGGGCTCTTTCTATATAAGAGTAAAGCTATGATGGAAATCTCAAAATTCCAATTGCTTATTAGCAAAATAATATTGTCCATGCTTTGGAAAATGTACCTATTCTAAATTGATCCATAATTTCCAAGTTATAAACTACTTTTATTTGTATTCTTTAGGGTTATTTATCACCAGAAAAACAATGTCCTTGTATAAAGGCAAAGTAAAAAAGAAAACTATCCCTACTTTCCAATGATGTAATGAATTGCTTAGGAAATTCTAGATAATTGGTAAATAAAATAAGAAAATATATAGCTCTAGAAAAGTTTTAGAGTATAACTCACAAAATGAATAATATTTTAAATGACAATTACAAAATCAAAGAGGCCATAATAGGAAATGAAATAATATTCAAAATAGTTATAAAATGTTGTACCATTCTTGTGCTTTTTGTAGTGGCAAAAAAAACTGGAAAATGGGGGTATACCCTTCAATTGGGGAAAGGCTGAACAAATTCTGGTATATGCTATTGATGGAATACTACTATGATCAAAGTAATAATAAACTGGAGGAATTCCATGTGAACTGGAAAGACCTCCAGGAATTGATGCAGAGTGAAAGGAGCAGAGCCAGAAGAACATGGTACAGAGACTGATACATTGTGGTAAAATTGAATGTAATGGATTTCTGTACTAGCAGCAATCCAATGACACAAGACAATTCTGAGGGATTTATGGGAAAAAAAAAACACTACCCACATTCAGAGAAAGAACTACAGGAGTGGAAACACAGACGAAAAACAACCTCTTGAAGACATGGGATGGGGTGGACATGATTGGGGATGTAGACACTAAACGACCACACCAATGCAACTATCAATAATATGGAAATAGGTCTTGATAGATGACAAATGTTAAAACCAGTGGAAATGAGCATTGGCTATTGGGGGAGGGGTTGGGAGGTGAAGGGGAAAGTAAGAACATGAATCATGTAACCACGGAAAATTTTTCTAAAAAATAAAAATTTAAAAAAATGCCATTCTTAAAGAAATTTTAAAAACTTATATAGTGTTAACTTAGAAAAAACACAGAACTATTAAATAGTCATAAAATCACTCTTTAATCAAGGGGAAGGGGGATGAGGGCTACCTGGCCTCTTTTGCAGAGCTGCGCCTTGTGCAGAGTCTAAGAATTGAACACCACTTTGCTCTGCTCCCTGATCCCCCTGGGAGTGACACTGTGCTAGATGACAACTCCCAAGAACAAAGGAAATTGGGGAACTTATATACCACTTGGGAAGATCCAGGGGCTGGGGAAGATGATTAACATTATACTGGTAAGGATGGGATTTACAATCAAGCTTGGGAAAGGAATCATAGCTAGAGGCTAGGGTGTAAGGGAAGGGGCTGCTTACACAATGGATACTAAAGGATGGTCCCTTCCCAGGTGTGTCTTCCTGGGACAGGGCTCTGATACAATGGGGAAGACTACCCAAGACAAAAGGGTATTTAGCATTTACCTTAGGGTTGATTATTCAGTCTGCAACTGCTAGCCTGAGATTCCCTTCAGGGTAGATTCCCAGGGGAACAGGGAAAAAGCACAAGCTTTGGGATCTCCAACCTACAAGCTATTTCTAAAACTTGGGGTTCATCAGATCTCACTAAGCCACAAGTTTGGGGTCTCTAGATTCCATGAAGACAATAGCTAAAAGACTATTCAGTTGCATAAATGTAAACAAGAAAATAATATTGACAAAGTTATTTTATGTATTTATCTCTATAAGAATATAATTACTAAATTCTAAAAATTGATTTCTATTTGAAATATATAAAATGTAAAGAGAAATTATATAGGGGAAAGTTAGAGTGAAAGGGGAAAGTTGCTCTAGATATTTAAATATTATAAGACAACAATCATTAAAAAAAAGTTTTGTCCTGGTTTAACAAAAAATGAAAAGTATATCAGTGGAATGGACTACAAGCAACCATTTTCATGGTAGATATAGGAGGAGAACTAAAAAGAGAAAGGTAGATTTTTATTAAGACAAACAAACAAGAAAAACATGCTCCTGTATTCTCAATATTTTGGAACTGTTTTTTACTGGAATTTTGAAATACATATGTGTGTGTATGTGTCTGTCTGTCTGTGTGTGTCTGTGTGTCTGTGTGTAATTTTTCTAAAAGACTAAGAAGTAACTAGGTGGAGGAATGGATATAGTTATAGACATAGAGTCAGGAGGAGGTAGATTGAAATCTTCCTTCAGACACTTGGGAAAGTTCAATGCTTCAGTGGCTAGAGAAATAGGCCTGAAGATGCTATGTCCTGGCCTCAAATCTTTCCTCATACATTTTCTAGCTGACCCTGGGCAAATTACTTAATCTCAATTGCCTAGCCCTTAACACTCTTCTGAGTTGGAATTAATATGTAGTATAGATTCTGAGGTGGAAGGTAAGTTGTTTTTTTTTTTTTAAGAAAGACTAAACAGTTTTCACAGGCATTTTGAAAAGATACTTCTGCTTATGATTTTTAATTATTAGATAAATACATATACATCTCAATAGGTTTAAAAAGTTATACTAAACATCTTTTTGCAAATTTGAAAATGAGCAAAATTATCTTGAAAATGGTTATATGATAATTATCCTGCCATCTGATTGCATTTGGTTTGGATTTAGATGTTTATTTTCTTTCTGAACTCTTTTTATGTTTGTAAATTATGTTGTGTACATGGCCTGAAAAAGATAAGCATATATATCAATATATATATCCATATTTTAATATTCAAGACAAAGATTCTGATTCATCCCTTTCAAGCTCATAGAGTGTCAGAAGAAGAAATTATGAGATGTCATTTATTTTTTCTCTCAATTCCTTCATTAGAGAGATGAAGAAAGCCAGGTGAAGAGGTCTGGTGTGATGTGCTTGAGCTTGCAAATAAAAACACAGAATTTAGAATATAAATGACTTCATATTTGATTGTCTTAAATTCAGATATATTTGTCTCTAAAAGTGACAGAGAAAAGAACAATAAATAACTCTATTTAAGGATATCTATTCTTTGATTCCAATTAATTTATTGGACTTCACATTCAAAAATGATCACTATAAAGTCATTAAAATGAATTTGAAATTAAGATGCATCAGTTTGACCCTCTTTCAAAGAGTTGAAGAAAGGATAGATGAGGATAAGCCAAATATCATTTATCCCAAATAACCCAAAGAAGAGAACAATGTCAAATTTAATATGATTAAATTATGTGTAATAATAAATTGTCTAAATTATAGTCGACCCAAATTATCAAGGTATCTTTTTGTTTAAGGAAATCATAGTTATCAGATGTTCTGTGTAATTTTCATGTATTCTATATTGCAAGCTTAAAAGATATGGATTAGGTAATACTTTGTATACAGTATTAAGAGTCAGAATCCCCAAATCATAGACTTTTAAAAATGTTCTCTCCTCTATGGACCAAAACAAATGAATGAACAAACAAAATATCTAGAGTTATAATCATGTGCTAATAGGGATCCAAGAGACTTTTCTATACTTGTTCCAGGTAAGTATGAACCTCTTAGTCATTGGAATTATTTCTGTTTCATTTTCATAATTTCCAAGAGGGAATTTATTTAACTATGTACTTTAAGTGTGTACGTTAATACTTTAATGATCTATGAAGTCATTACTTGAAGTATGCAGTGCATGCTTCCCCAAAAGATACTCAGTTATTATTGATGACAATAAAGTTTCATTTCTTGTTATAAGTGTAGATACTCAATGAAGATGAGTAAAGAAAAGGGAAAATGTCTATTTTTGTGATCTACTTGCATTCAATATAACAATAATTTTCTTATTCTCTTTGAGTTATATGATCTGTCCTGTGATTTTGGGTTGAGATAAATAACAAAGACATCTCTAAGGTGCTTCTGACTCCATAATTTTATGAATTATGTCTGCATAACTGTCTATCTATCTAGTCTCTAGTTATATAATGTACATATATAAATATATATAATAATGCATATAATACACATATATATATAACCACAGATATTTTTGTACATTATAAGTGAAGATAAAATACTATTGTTTCTAACCAATAAGACTAATAAGAAAAATCTTTAGTTCCGGTAAGATGGCGGCGTAGATGGAGTGAATCTTAAAACCTCCGCACCCTTACGCACCAAGATAGAAAACAATGTGCTTCGAGAAAAAAGAGGACTGAATCTAAGAACGGGACAGAACTGGGGGAACCCTACTGCAGCACAACTAAAGAGGTACTCCAAGAAAAAGGCTTCAATACTTGAACTGTCGGGACTGAGGGCATAGAAGGGGAATCCCAGGATCCCAAGACTCCTCTCCCACCTGCTGTGCAGAGACCCCAGCTGCCCAGGAAATCTCAGGGCTGGTGGGTGCACCAGTTCGGGAGAGAAGGCCTTGCTGGTGTAGGACTCAGGGAGTCAAACACAGACACTGGCGAGGTGACTGGAGGAGAAAACCAGAGAAACACAGCAAAAACACCCAGAATATGGTGGCTTAGAGAGAGCCAAACCCCAGAGTGCAGACAGCTTGGCTTCCTCACACCAAGATAGAGAACGCAGGGTTTCAAGAGGAAAGAAAACCAGATCAAACACAGTGGATAGCACAGGGGGATCCCACTGCTGGAGAGCTCAGTTTGGCAAAAAAAAACCTGCTCCTTCTTGTCACCCCACCTTTTTTGTTTTTTTGTTTGTTTGTTTGTTTGTTTGTTTGTTTTTTCCTCCCCTCAAGGCTTTGAGGTTTTAGCCTCAGGACAGATTAACCCAATCCATAGAGATTTAATCCCAACAATTGGACAGACAAGAAGTCTTCCAAGGGTAGAGAAAGTCACTTTCCCCTGGGGGGAAGATCTTTCATCAAAGATCATTAAATATATCTGCTCAAATTAGCAGAACAAGGAAGGGGGAAGAAACATGAGCAAGCAACAGAAAAAGAGAAAAGAAATGACAATTGACAGCTTCTTTCAAGGAAGTGAAAAGAGAGCAAATGAAACAGAAATAGAAGAAGAGGAAGTAGTTCCAGTGAACTGGACACAGGCTTTGGAAGATCTCAAAATTCAATTAACTCAAGAATTTAAAACTCAATTAATTCAAGAACTTTAGGAACTCAAAAAACAATCAAGAGAGGCTGAAGACAATTTGACAAAGGAAATACATGAGCTAAAACAAGAAAATAAAGTCTTAAAAGCCAGAATTGGCCAGCTTGAAAATGAAGCAAAGAAGGCAAAAGATGATCTACATAGAAAATCAGACCAAAAGGAGAAGGATGACCAAAAAGCCAGGGATGAAATTCAGTCTTTAAAAAACAGAACTCAACAACTAGAAGAAAATGACTTCACAAGGCAGGAAAAATATAATAAATAAAATAAAAAACATGAAAAATTTGAGGAGAATATGAAACACCTCATTGATTCAACCAAAGATCTGGAGAATAGATCTAGAAGAGACAACTTAAGAATTATTGGTTTACCAGAACAACATGATAAAAGAAAAAGTTTAGATAGCATTTTACAAGAAATTATCACAGAAAATTGCACACAGAAATTCTTGAACAAGAAGGAAAAGTGGAAATTGACAGGATCCACAGATCACCACCTACATTTAGTCCACAACTGACAATTTGCAGGAATATTATAGCCAAATTCAAAAACTACCAGACCAAGGAAAAAAGATTACAAGCTGCTAAAAAGATGTCATTCAGATATCAGGGAACCACAGTTAGGATAACACAGGATCTGGCTGCATTGATATTGAAGGACTGGAAGGCATGGAACACAATATTCCGGAAAGCAAGAGAACTGGGGCTACAACCAAGAATCAACTATCCAGCAAGACTAACTATATTATTGCAGAGGAAAGTATGGTCATTCAATAAAATTGAGGACTTCCAATCATTCATCAAGGAAAAAAAACGGACTTAAACAGAGAGTTTGCTGCCCAAACCCAGAACTCAAGAGAATCAACATAACATAATTAAGAGAATGGGGGAAGGAGAAAAAAAAATTTATTTTCTTTAAGGGACACAACAAGTTCAATCAATTTATATCCCAAGAAGAAAAGAAGGTATTGGCAAATATTAAAAATTATTATTACCAACAGGGTAACTAGAAGAAGTTTACATATAGGGAACAGGGACTAACTGTATAGGATGAAATGTCAAGAGATATATAAATATTTATGTATGTATGTATGTTTGTATAAATATATACAAAACTAGGGGGGAAGAAGATAACAATAAGAAAAAAGGAAAGCAAAAAAAAAGGAAAAAAATTATATTCCATAAAGAAGCACATGGGATCAACAGGGGAAAAATAACAATACATTGTAAGGGTAAAGAGGTTAGAGAGAGGGAATATTCAATACTTAAGTGCATTGAAATCAACTTAGAGAAGAACAATCAGATCCATAGGGGGAGAAAATTGATTCACGCCCTATAGAGAAGTAGAAGGGTAACAAAGGGACTGGTGGGGAGGGAAGCAATACTAGGGAGGGAGAGAGGGCTTTGGGGGGAGCACCACAGGGTTTAAAGAACAATAAGAGGGGAATAAGAAGGGAGTGGGGAGAAAGGGAAGTACGACAAGGGAGGGGATTATAGGAACTGATTAAAAACAAAATACTGGTATAGAAGGAAACAGTAAAAGAAGAAAGAACAGGAAGAGGAGAGAGAATCAAAATGTCTGGGAATGCAGAGTTGATAATTATAACTCTGAATGTGAATGGGATGAACTCACCCATAAAACAGAAGCAAATAGCAGAGTGGATTAGAAACCAAAACCCAACCATATGTTGTTTACAAGAAACACATATTAGACAAACAGATAGAGAATGAAAAAGAGAGGATGGAGCAAAATATTTTGGGCTTCAAATGAGAAAAAGAAGGCAGGGGTGGCTATCATGATCTCTGACAGAGCCAAAGGAAAAATAGATAAGGTTAAAAGAGATAGGGAAGGTTACTACGTGCTAATAAAAGGCAGTATAAACAATGAAGAAATATCAGTACTCAATATGTATGCACCAAAAGGAATAGCTTCCAAATTTCTAAAGGAGAAGCTAGTGGAGCTCAAGGATGAAATAGATAGCAAAATCATACTAGTGGGGGACTTGAACCTTCCCCTATCAGATCTAGATAAATCAAACCAAAAAATAAATAAGAAAGAGATAAGGGAGGGGAAGGAAACCCTAGAAAAATTTGAGTTAATAGATATTTGGAGAAATATAAATAGAGAAAAAAGGAATACACCTTCTTTTCAGCAGCACATGGAACATTCACAAAGATAGACCATGTAATAGGGCACAGAAACATGGCAAATAAGTGCAAAAAAGTAGAAATAATAAATGTAATCTTCTCAGATCATAATGTAATAAAAATAGTTATTAGTAAGAATACATGGAGAGGCAAACCAAGAACTAATTGAAAATTAAATAATATGATTCTCCAAAATAAGTTAGTGAAAGAAGAAATCACAGAAACAATTAATAATTTCATTGAACACAATGACAACGATGAGACATCTTACCAAACTTATGGGATGCAGCCAAAGCAATTCTAAGAGGAAAATTTATATCACTGAGTGCATATATTATCAAATTAGGGAGGGCATAGGTTAATGAATTGGGTATGCAACTTAAAAAAAAACTAGAAAATGAACAAATTAAAAATCCTCAGATGAAAACTAAATTAGAAATACTAAAAATCAAAGGATAAATTAATAAAATTAAAAGTAAAAGAACTATTGAATTAATAAATAAGACCAGAAGCTGGTATTTTGAAAAAACAGATAAAATAGACAAAGTATTGGTTAATCTAATTAAAAAAAGGAAAGAAGAAAACCAAATTAATAGTATCAAAGATGAAAAAGGAGACCTCACCTCTAATGAAGAGGAAGTTAAGGCAATCAATAAAAACTATTTTGCCCAATTATATAGCAATAAATTTAACAATCTAGGTGATATGGATGAATATTTGCAAAAATATAAATTGCCTAGATTAACAGCAGAAGAAATAGAATACTTAAATAATCCAATATCAGAAAAAGAAATTGAACAGGCCATTAAAGAACTCCCTAAGAAAAAATCACCAGGGTCTGATGGATTCACAAGTGAATTCTATCAAACATTCAAAGAAAAATTAATCCCAATACTATACAAATTATTTGATATAATAAGCAAAGAAGCAATCTTACCAAACTCCCTTTATGACACAAATATGGTATTGATTCCAAAGCCAGGCAGATCAAAAACAGAGAAAGAAAATTACAGACCAATCTCCTTAATGAACATAGATGCAAAAATATTAAATAGAATACTAGTGAAAAGACTCCAGCAAGTGATAAAGAGGGTTATTCGTCATGATCAGGAGGGATTTATACCAGGAATGCAAGGATGGTTCAACATTAAGAAAACCATCCACATAATTGACCATATCAGCAGGCAAACCAACAAAAACCACATGATAATCTCAATAGATGCAGAAAAAGCCTTTGACAAAATACAGCACCCATTCCTATTGAAAACACTAGAAAGTATAGGAATAGAAGGTTCTTTCCTAAAAATAATAAACAGTATGTATGTTAAATCAACAACAAGCATCATATGAAATGGGGATAAATTAGAAGCCTTTCCAATAAGATCAGGTGTGAAACAAGGATGCCCATTATCACCTCTTTTATTTAACATTGTACTAGAGACACTAGCAGTAGCAATTAGAGAAGAAAAAGAAATTGAAGGTATCAAAATAGGCAAGGAGGGGACTAAGCTATCACTCTTTGCAGACGATATGATAGTCTACTTAAAAAATCCTAGAGAATCAACTAAAAAGCTTGTAGAAATAATCAACAACTTTAGCAAAGTTGCAGGATACAAAATAAATGCACATAAATCATCAGCATTTCTATATATTTCCAACACATTAGAGCAGCAAGAGGTAGAAAGAGAAACACCATTTAAAATCACCCTAGACAATATAAACTACTTAGGAATCTATCTACCAAAACAAATACAGGAATTATACGAACATAACTACAAAACACTTTCCAAACAAATAAAACTGGATCTAAACAATTGGAAAGCCATTGATTGCTCATGGGTATGACAAGCTAACATAATAAAAATGACCATTCTACCCAAATTAATTTACGTATTTAGTGCCATACCTATCAAAGTACCAAAAACATTTTTTACTACATTACAAAAAACTATAACAAAGTTTATTTGGAAGAACAAAAGATAAAGAATATCAAGGGAAATAATGAAAAAAAAGCGTGAAGCAAGGTGGCTTAGCAGTACCAGATATTAAGCTATACTATAAAGTAGCTGTCATCAAAACAATATGGTACTGGCTAAGAGATAGAAGGGAGGATCAGTGGAATAGACTTGGGATAAGTGATGTCAGCAAGACAGTGTATGATAAACCCAGAGAGTCCAACTTTTGGGACAAAAATCCACTACTTGACAAAAACTTCTTGGAAAATTGGAAAACAATATGTGAGAGATTAGGTTTAGATCAACATCTCATACCATACACCAAGATAAATTAAGAATGGTGAAAGACTTGAATATAAAGAAGGAAACTATAAGTAAATTAGGTGAACAGAAAATAGTATACTTGTCAGATCTCTGGGAAAGGAAGATTTTAAAACCAAACAAGAGTTAGAGAAAATTACAAAATGTAAAATAAATAAGTTTGATTATATTAAATTAAAAAGGTTTTGACCAAGGGAAAACAATGTAACCAAAATCAGAAGGGAAACTACAAACTGGGAAAAAATCTTTATAACCAAAAACTCTGACAGAGGTCTAATTACTCAAATATACAAGGAGCTAAAGCAATTGTATAAAAAATCAAGCCATTCCCCAATTAATAAGAGGGCAACGGACATGAATAGGCAATTTTCAGATAAAGAAATCAAAATTATCAATAAGCACATGGGAAAGTGTTCTAAATCTCCAACAATTAGAGAAATGCAAATCAAAACAACTCTGAGGTACCACCTAATGCCTAGCAGATTGGCTAAAATGATAGCAGGGGAAAGTAATGAATGTTGGAGGGGATGTGGCAAAATTGGGACATTAATGCATTGCTGGTGGAGTTGTGAACTGATCCAACCATTCTGGAAGGCAATTTGGAACTATGCCCAAAGAGCCATAAAAGAATGCCTGCCCTTTGATCCAGCCATACCATTGTTGGGTTTGTACCCCAAAGAGATCATAGATAAACAGACTTGTATGAAAATATTTATAGCAGCGCTCTTTGTGGTGGCAAAAAACTGGAAAGCAAGGGTATGCCTTTCAATTGAGGAATGGCTGAACAAACTGTTATATGCTGGTGATGGAATACTATTGTGCTGAAAGAAATAATAAACTGGAGGAATTCTATGTGAACTGGAAAGACCTCCAGAAATTGATGCAGAGTGAAAGGAGCAGAGCCAGAAGAACATTGTACACAGAGACTGATATATTATGGTAAAATCGAATGTAATGGACATCTCTCCTAGCAGCAATGCAATGACCCAAGACAATTCAGAGGGATTTATGGAAAGGAACACTATCCACATTTAGAGGAAGAACTGCAGGAGTAGAAACACAGAAGAAAAACAACTGCATGGACACTTGGGTTGATGAGAACATGATTGGGGATGTAGACCTGAAAAGATCACACCCATGTAACTCAATAATGTGTAAATAAGTCTTGACTGACCATACCAGTGGAAATGCAAATTAGCTATGGCAGGGGGAGGGGGTGAGTTAGGGGATAGGGGGTAAAGGGAGTGAATGGTAAAGTAAAAACATGACTTATGTAAGCAGGGAAATTTTTTCTAAAAATAAAAAATTATTTAAAAAATCCTTAATTAATTATGTTTGCATTTCTGTTCCCAAGGTCAAATTAACTATTATTGTAAATTAGACTTTACATCTGGCATTGTTGTAAAGTTTTGCCCTATGGCATGAAATATAAAACCCCTTAAACTCAAAAGGGAATTTATCTTTAACCTAAAATAAAAAATAGATGAAGATAATATAAATCTTAAAACAAATCATAATTTGGAATGTGACATTCACCCACACAAACTCTTGAATGCTGCATCTACCTAGCATAATACTGAGGAGCACAAGGATGAATTTCAAACTAGAACGCAGGTTAAACAGCAAATTAATATACTTCGTGATCAGAAGCTTTTTGTTTCTGTTCTTTCATCCCTTGAATAATCTACTTTGGCACTTTTTACCTGAATGGATTTAAGAAATTATGATTTCTGTGATACATTCTTAAAGTATCTATTTTTATCTATGGTATTTATAAATTTTGGATTAATGTGATTTGGGGGTGGAGGACTTCATTTTGCCAATTATTTTTAATCCATAATATCTATTGCTTGCTTTAGACTCTAAGTTGTTCTTCATCTTCATATAGCATTCAGTCAACCAGTTGTCTATTTTGAATATACTGCCCTCCCGAATACATTCATCTCTCAATCAAATCATTTTGAAAATCTAGAAGTGTCATTACTTCCAGAACAGTCTTGTCAATTGATTGATCTATAACTCAACTTTTCACGTAACTCTCATGAGGCTAATTGTCTTCTTTGGACAACATTACACTTTACATGTTACCTCTAATAGAATTTAAAATCTTTGAGGGAAGGAAATATGTACATATTTGTATCCTTATCAATTACCACACTATTTAGCACACAAGCACTTAAATACCCATATGTTCATTCACTCATTCTTTTCTTTCAATTTTATTTCATTTAATGATCAATAAAAATGTATTGAATACAATGTATCATATTTTTGCTAGGTTAGCAATAGCATAATAGCCAACGATCCTATTGCACTTTATATTTTATAAAGATCTTTATACATATTATATCATTTTATCTTAATAGCAACCTAAAATGATATAATTGCTATTATCATTATTTTACATGAGGAAAATGAAGCAAAGATTGGTGATAAAGTTTTTCTGAGGCTAGTTTTGAACTCATATTCCTGACTTCACATATTGTGTGCTATCCACTTCATCACCTAACTGCCTTAGAATATCCATATACCTCTGATTAGTTTAGAAAACAACCTAAAACTTACAAAAGCTTATGAGGGTACCTTAAATAATGAACATGTTGATTCTTTGGATATTTTGTTTTTTGCATGAAGTTTTCATGTAAACTATTTACTACAATTATTTTAACCATTTAAAGCTAAAATAAATCTTAAGGGAACTTCTTTCTGAAGTTTGCCTTCACTACTTGGCAAAATAGGGACTCTGATTGAAGAAAAATTGATATTTTTGGAGTATTCAATATTTACTTTCCATTTTTCTTTTATGCATCAGAGAAGATGAATCCCAATTTATTCAATAGGATTTAATATAAATGAATGGAAGATGCTTAAATTTAATTATGACTATTCAAATGATCATCTCTTATCTATAACTTTGTCCTATTTCAAGTTGCAAAATTGTTTACATTTTCTTCTTCCATAGTATAGGTATGTGTTATAATGATAATATGCTCTTAGTAAGTATCAAATATTTTAATAAGCAATCAATTATATTTCATTAAAATATTTTAACTGCTGTTTACACATTAGAATAATTTTATATACAAACAACCAGGTGCTGTCAACAAGAGCCAAAAAGTAAACATGAAATGGCAAATCAGTGCCTTGATGTGTACATAATTAGCAATCAGTATTACAGCATCTATTTGATACATATATTTCAGATTAATTGTTTGAACATGTTAAATTATTAAAAGTCTCTGGCACTTCAATTCAGCACTGGATCAAGGAGGATGTATTATTTATGGAAATAGTGACATGTAGTAGAAAGAACACAGTGTATGAAAATCTATAGATCTAAACTCTAACCATACTTAATAATAAAAACAAATAAGAATAATACCAAAAACCATTGGCATTTTAGAGAGAGCCTTTAGGTTTGCAAAGTATTTTCCTTTGGCTCTTTCCCCAAAGAAAACTGTACATTCTGTAAGCATAAAATTTGCTTCACTTTTCAGGCCTCATTTGTTTACCTATAAAACAGTGGTTTGGACCCTTTACTTCTAAAATTTCCTGAATTTAGTTAAAGAGACAAAAATTAACTTATATTCCAAATGATCATAAGTACTTTGGAAAGGAACTTATCAATCTAAAATAACTTAAATTTGTTCTCTACAGTTGAAAGAAGGCTAAATTTGGAGAAATAAAAAATCAGGAGTTTGAATTCCACTTTTGAAAATAACTAGGCTAGATAAGAGATCAAGCTACCTAACCTGATAATCAGTGTGTTCATCTGTAAAATGAAGTCAATATTGCCATAATATCTACCTCATATTCTTATGGTAAATATGAGATGGTGTGTGTATGAAAAGTATTTTTTAAACTTTAAGTACTAGGAATAAAAACTGAACTTCCTCACATGTCCATAGCAACCACAGGCATTGGGGCTCCTTCTAACTTCTGATTTGAGAAGTAAGAATGTGGACATTAGAGAGTTTCTCTCAGATCCTCCATTTAAGGAGGAGACCACCTTATCATTTCACATCAAGCTATAGGACTTTATTATTTTACATCTTCCCACATGTTTTAGCTTCTTTTTATGTATTATCTTTCCTCATTAGAATGAAGGAAGGGTGTTTTTTGATTGTTTTTTTTTGTCTGTCTTTGTTTTCCTACCACTTAGCACAGTACCTGACACATATTGTCAAGTGCTTAAAATGCATTTTAATTGTAGTTTTTTTATATCCATTACTATAGAGAATTCAAGGAAGAACATTGCTTTAGCAAGGGAGTTGAGCACATTCTCTATAATTTGTAGAATTAACTAGAGCAACTGTTTACTGGCCAATATCATCTAGTCAGTGACAGGATTTAAGCTCAGATCTTCCTACTTCAAGCTACATATTTATCCACTTTACCATACTGTCTCTCATTATTGATGTGATTGCGCAATTATTCATTAACATTAAATTTATAATGGTGTTTTTAAATATATAGATGATGATACTGATCCAGCTTAAAAAAGGCATGCATTAGAAACAAAAATTATGTGACAATGAAAGATTAAAATTTAAAAGATTATTCTCTTACAAAAATGAATAACATGGAAATAGGTATTGAGTGATATCTCACTTTCATACAAACTTTTATACAGTTTTCATACAAAATCCTTAGCTTTGCCTTATCCAATTCTAGTTCTTAATACATTATTTTTTCAGTTAGTTTCTGGATATCTTTTTCTGTTTGGATGATCTTTAATTCATAGTTTTATTGATTTTCTTGCATTATTCTCATTTGTTTATTTTTTCTAATTTATGCTGAACGTCTCTCATCTAGTTTTTTACATCTTTCTAAAATTCTTTCAAAAGCCCTTTTTTTGAATTATTTTTAAATTTCTCTGTCCTTTGAGTTTGAGTTATTTCTGAGATATAGGGTTACTGATGGTATTACTGATCTAAGACAATATAGTCGTATAGCCCTTTGAAAATAACTACAAATATAACTACAAATGCAAAATAGCTGGCTCAGATCCTATTGTATCAGCATCACAGTGCATTCATGTCCCAATTTTCCTGCATTTCCTCCCAAATTCATGATTTTCTTTTTTCTACTGATGAATCTGATAGGTGTGAGGTGGTACCATAGAGTTGCTTTAATTTGTATTTCTCTTTTCAAGAGCAATTTAGATCACTTTTCTTCCCATATGACTAAAGATAGCTTTGATTTCTTCATCTGAAAACTGTTGAGCTTGGTTTTTTGTTTTTATTTTTAGGAGGGACAGAGTCAAGATGTCAGAGAAAGTACATGGAACAATGTTGATCTCTACTAAATTACCCTCCCAAAACCATGCTATAACACTAAAATGAATTCTGGAACAGTATAACTCACAAAAAGATGGGATGAAATAAAACTTTAGTATTAAAAAAATAAAAATTTGGTATATATATATATATATATATATATATATGCATGCACTGGGTGTAAGAGGGATGCAAACCAATATTCAAAGGCAAGCACCACCATGGCATTAGGCCTTGGGGGCAATTGAATCAGCAGCAAATTCTTCCAGAGTTTTTAGTCACACTAAGGGGTGTTAGATAACTGTTTAGAAAATGAACAAACAACAATAAAAACAAAATACAACATAGAAAGGTTACCTTTTGCTGTCACTGGATGAAACTAGCATTAATTGTCAATTCTGTTGCTCATAAGCAGTTCTGGGCCACAAGTTCTGAGGTGTAAAGGAGCCCTGGTTTTTAGCCAGAGGGGAGCAGGGACCTTGATCTCTGTTCCAGAACAAAGATAAATGATAGCTCTTGTGGACACAGGAAAGCATGGAAGTTTGTTAGAGTTGTAGGGTCAAAAGGATCACTAGCACTTGCAGCTACAAGGAAGTACATGGACCTTCATTGTAAAAGATCAGAGTACAGACCAGGAAAGCATTGATTAGACGTCTCTCTGAATCATACCATTTTAAAAGCAATGAAAAATTCCTAACCCTAAGAACAAAGTCTGAAAATAATAGCACAAAAAGACAAGAACTTGGCACAGTGACTCCCAAGCCTAATTTTAATTTAAAGTTCATAGTCAAAAAACATGCTGGAAAAATGACCAAAAACAGCATATGAATAGAAAAAGCTACTAAAGTATCAGAAAACCAAGAGACAAGCTTAGCAAAACAAAATAAAAACTATTTAAAAGAAACAATCAGGGACTTCTGGGTAAAGATGGCTCCAGAGTAGAACAGGGCTCTTAACTCACCAACCCATCCCTAACCCATACATGATACCTCAAAAGGAAAAAAAAACCAACTCAAATGCAGATGAATGAAGGAACCCCAAAATAGGGCACAATATTGAGGAATGTGGGATTTGGACATTTCCATGCTATAAGGGGGTGAAATAACTCCCACCAAAATGTGAGCTGATCAACCCTCCCTCACCCCACCTATGGTGCCGGAGTCTGAGGCAGCTCAACTGAGTTAAAGGGAGAATGAGGTAATATCTAGCTTCTTGGCAACTAACTAGGACGACCAGGGGCTTGTGGAAGCAGTGTACTGAGGTTCAAAAAAGAACCTTGGGCAGAGTAGCAAATGTGGGGCAATTTCTGAGTTCTTGTCAGCTGACTGTTATCACCAGGGGCTTGTCCCCAAGAACAGCTAGATGTGAGAACCCAGAAGGCTAAAGAGCCCAGACCTTGGGTTCAGGGACAGAGCTGAAAGGGGCAGCAGACAGTAGAAGCCTAGCAGACAGGAGAAGCTGCATTGAGACCCGGAAAGTAGCCTCAGGCAAAAACTGCTACATAGCTCCCTACACAAAGAGCCTGCCTGCCTCACTCAGAATTCTGGCTGAGAAGAAAAAACCAGCATTGTGATGGAAACAATACCCAAGAAATTTCAACCACCAGAAAGAACAAGAGAAAAACATTGACTCTATATAAATTTTACAGAGAAAAAATCTTGACCACAGAGGAGACAAAAGAGCAGGACAAACAAGTAAATACATCCAAACCTTCTCAAAAAAATGAAAATTGGTCATAAGTTCTTGAAGAGTTTAAATCTGATATCATGAGAAAGGAGGAAGAGATTTGGCAAGAAAAGTGGGAAATAGCTCAAAAAGAAATTAACATTTTAAAAGACAGAAACACCAAAATGGAGAAAGATGCTGAAAAATCAAATGAAATGATAAGCAAATTGGAGACCAAAATTAAACAGCTGAAAACCATGAAAAATAGGATAGACCAAACAGACAAGGAAAATCAAAAGATTATAGCAGAAAATCAGTCTCTCTAAAGACCAGAATTGGACAAGTACAAGCCAATGATCTTGTAAAACAGCAAGAACTAATAAAGCAAGGTCAAAAATAGACAAAATAGAAGAAAACATGAAATATCTCACTGAAAAAAATGACAGATTAAGAAAACAGATCTAGATGAGACAATTGGTCTTCCAGAAAAACCAGGAACAAAAAATATCTTGACAGCATACTACAAGATATTATCTAAGAAAACTGCCCTCATGTTCTTGAACAAGAGGGCAAAATAGACATTGGAAGAATCCATAGATCACCCTGTACACTAAATCCTCAAAAGACAACCCCCAGGAAAGTAATTGCCAAATTCCAGAGTTTCCAAGTTAAGAAGAAAATAGTACAAGAAGCCAGAAACACACAATTCAGACATCAAGGAGCACCAATAAAGATTACACAGGATCTGGCAGCCTCCACATTAAAAGACCACAAGGCATGGGATATGAAATTCATAAAATCAAGAGAACTGGGTCTACAACCAAAGATCAAGAGTGACTATTTGGGCATTCAACAAAATAGAATATTTCCAAGTATTTATAAAGGAAAGAACAGAACTAAGTGGAAAGTTTGATATCCAAACACAAAAATCAAGAGAAACATGAAAAAATAAAAAAGAAAGATAGGGGAAAGAAAAAAAAATCTTTTTTTTTGATGGGGAAACTTTTTAAAAAGGGCAACAAAGAAAAGGAAATGCACAACTGTCAGTCTGTTTCTAAGGCAACTCTTTTGAAGTTTCATTATATTGTTTATCCTACTCATCATATTTGTCACATTAGGAATAATGTCTCGCAGCCAGATAGAACATTTCAGCAGGCCACATCTGGCCCATGGGCCAGAGTTTGCCCATCACTGGTCTAAGATGATATGCAAAAAAGTAAAAGGAGGGAATAGAAGATGGTACCAAGAGAAACTTGAAGGAATATGAAAAATAGGATAATCTATAGCACAAAATGAGGTACAATGGAAAGGGAGGGAATGAATTCTATTATAAGAAGGAGTGGAAGAGAGTGTTAATAGGAAATACTTAAAGCTTAATCTTAATGGAATCAATTGTGAGAGGGAAGAGCAGCTACATGCATTAGGATATCAAATTCTATTTTACCCTATGTGGAAAATCAGAAAGGATAAACCAAGGGAGGGAAAGAGAAGGGAATTTAATATGCCTTAAAAAATAATAAAAAGGGAACAAAAAAGGAGGAGGAAGAAAGGAGAGTAAATTAAGTGAGGAGATAAGGTGGACAGATTAATAACAAACCATTGATTTAAAAGGAAATACCAAAAGAAGGGCAGAACTAAGAGAGGATATCAAAATACTGGAGAATACATAGCTGACAATTATAACTCTGAATGTGAATGGGATGAACTCACCCATAATACAAAAGCAAATAGCAGAATGGATTAGAAAACAAAATCCTACCATATGTTATCTAGAAGAAACACACAGGAGGCAGGTAGCCATACACAGGGTAAGGGTTAAAGGACGGAGAAAAATCTATTGGGCTTCAACTGAGAAAAACAAGGCAGGAGTTACGATTATGATATCTGACAAAGCCAAAGTAAAAATAGATCTGATTAAAAGTGATAGGGAAGGTAATTACATCCTGATAAAAGGCAGTATAAACAATGAGGAAATAACAGTACTCAACATGTATGCACCAAATGGTATAGAATCCAAATCTCTAAAGGAGAAACTGGTAGAGTGCAAGAAGGAAATAGATATTAAAACTACACTAGTGGGAGACATGAATCTTCCTCTATCAGATCTAGATTAATCAAACCAAAAAATAAATAAGAAAGAGGTAAGAGAGGTGAATGTAATCCCAGAAAAATTAGAGTTGATAGACATGTAGAGAAAAATAAATAGGGACAAAAAGGAATACACTATCTTTTCATGAGTACACAGTACATTCTCAAAGATTGACCATAAACTAGGGCATAGAAACATGACAAACAAATGCAAAAGAGCAGAAATAATAAATGCAAACTTTTCATAACATAATGCAAAATAATAATAAATAGTAAGGGTACAAGGATAGGCAAATCAAAAATTAATAATAATATAATTTTCAAAAATCAGTTTAAGAACAAATCACAGAAACAATTAAAAATTTCATTGAAGAGAATGACAATGATGAGACATCCTACCAAAATCTGTTGGATGTGGACAAAGCAGTACTCAGGGGGAAATTTATAACATTGAGTGCATATAATAACAAATTAGGGAGGGCAGAGATCAATGATCTGGGCATGCAAATCAAAAAATTAGAAAGCAAACAAATTTAAAATCCCCAGTTAAAAACTAAATTAGAGATCATAAAAATTAAAGGAGAAACTAATAAAATCAAAAGTAAAAGAACTATTGAATTAAAAATTAAGACTTGAAGCTGGTACTTTGAAAAAACAAATAAAATTGACAAAGTATTGGTCAATCTAATTTAAAAAAGGAAAGAAGAAAATCAAATTAATAGTATCAAGCATAAAAAGGGAGACCTCACCCCTAATGAAGAGGAAATCAAGGCAATAATTAAAAACTATTTTGCCCAATTATATGGCAATAAATATAGCAATCTAGGTGAGATAGATGAATATTTACAAAAATATACGTTGCCTAGATTAACAGTAGAAGAAATGGAACACTTAAATAATCCCATATCAAAAACAGAAATTGAATAAGCCATCAAAGAACTCCCTAAGAAAAAATTCCCAGGACTAGATGGGTTCACAAGTGAATTCTATCAAATTTTTGAAGAACAAATAATTTCAATATTATAAAAACTATTGGACATAATAAGCAAAGAAGGAGTTCTACCAAACTCCTTTTATGACATAAATATAGTACTGGTCCCAAGGTCAGGTAGAACAAAAACAGAGAAGAAAAACTACAGACTAATCTCCTTAATGAACATAGATGCAAAAATCTTAAATAGAATACTAGCAAAAAGATTCCAGCAAGTGTTCAAGAGGATAACTTTTTAGCTGAATTAGAAAAATACTATAACAAATTTCATTTGGAAGAACAAAAGATCAAGAATACCAAGGGAATAATGAAAAAAATGTGAAGGAAGGTGGCCTAACAGTACCAGATCTTAAACTGTAGTATAAAGCAGTAGTCATCAAAACAATCTGATACTGTAGAAGAGACAGAAGGGAGGATCAATTGAATTGACTTGGGGTAAGTGACATCAGCAAGACAGTGTACGATAAAGCCAAAGAGCCCAGCTTTTGGGACAAAAACCCACTCTTTGACAAAAACTGCTGGGAAAATTGGAAAACAATATGGGAGAGATTGGGTTTAGATGAATATCTCACACCCTAGGCCAAGATAAATTCAGGATGGGTGAATGGCTTGAATATAATGAAGGAAAATATAAATAAATGAGATGAACACAGAATAGTATACTTGTCAGATCTTTGGGAAAGTAAAGATTTTAAGATCAAGCAAGAGTTTTAAAAAAATCACAAAATATAAAATAAATAATTTTGATTACATTAAATTAAAAAGGTTTTGTACAAACAAAATTAATGCAACCAAAATTGGAAGGGAAGTAACAAATTGGGGAAAAAATCTTTATAACAAAAAACTCTGTCAGAGGTCTAATTACTCAAATATACGAGGAACAAAACCAAAAGTACAAAGAATCATCCCATTCCCCAATCTATAAATGAGTAAGGGACATGAATAGGCAATTTTCAGATAAATAAATCAAAACTATAAATAAGCATATGAAAAAGTGTTCTAAATCTCTGATAATTAGAGAAATAGAAATCAAAAGAACTCTGAGGTATCACCTCTCATCTAGCAGATTAGCTAATCTGACAGCAAAGGAAAGTAATAAATGTGGGAGGGGTTGTGGCAAAATTGGGTGGAGTTGTGAATTGATCCAAGCTATTCTGAATGGCAATTTGGAACTATACCCCAAAGGCTATGAAAGACTGTTTGCCCTTTGATCCAGCCATACCACTGCTGGGTTTATACCCAAAGAGAGCATAGGGAAAAAGACTTGTACAAAAATATTTATAACCACCCTTTTTGTGGTGGCAAAAAATTGAAAAATGGGGGATTTCCTTCAGTTGGGGAATGGCTGAACAAATTGTGGTATCTTTTGGTGATGGAATACTATTGTGCTCAAAGGAATAATGAACTGGAAGAATTCCATGAGAACTGGAATGACCTCCAGGAATTGATGCAGAGTGAAAAGAGTAGAACCAGGAGAACATTATACCCAGAGACTGATACACTGTGGTACAATTGAACATAATGGACTTCTGTACTAGTAGTAATGCAAGGATCCAGAGCAAGGCTGAGGGACTTATGAGAAAGAAAACTATCCACATTTAGAGGAAGAACTGTAGGAGGAGAAACACAGAGGAAAAACAATTGCTTGAACACATGGGCCATTGGGGATATTATTGGGGATGTAGACACTAAGCGATATCTCTAGTCCAACTATCAATAATATGGAATTAGGTCTTGATCAGTGATACATGTAGATCCCAGTGGAATTGTATGTCAGCTAAGGGGGGCTTAGGGGGATTTGGGGGGAAAAGGAAAGAATATGAAATATTTAACTAAATATTCAAAATAAAAATTAAAAAAAATAAAGAATTTTTAAATTTGAGCTTTGGAAATAAAGATAATCAAAGGGGGAAAAAGGAAAGCTACATTTTGTTAAAAGGTACCATAGGCAATGAAGTAATATTAAAAAAAAAAACAAATAACTATTTCACTGATAAAGACCTCCTTTCTCAAATAAATGGGGCACCAAATGCAATTTAGGAAACTGAGGTGATACTCAACTGACAAATGATCATAAATTATTGAACAAGCAATTTTTTCATATTTTTCAATATTGTTCCACATATGGATATAATTTTAATAATCATAGATAAACAGACTTGTATGAAAATATTTATAGCTGTTCTTTTTGTAGTGGCAAAAAACTGGAAAATGAGGGGATGCCCTTCAATTGGAGAATGGCTGAACAAATTGTGGTATATGCTGGTGATGGAATACTATTGCGCTAAAAGGAATAATAAACTGGAGGAGTTCCAGGTGAACTGTAAAGACCTCCAGGAACTGATGCAGAGCGAAAGGAGCAGATCCAGGAGAACATTGTACACAGAGACTGATATACTGTGGTAAAATCGAATGTAATGGACTTCTGTACCAGCAGCAATGCAATGACACAAGACAGCTCTGAGGGATTTATGGTAAAGAAAGCTACCCACATTCAGAGGAAGGACTGCAGGAGAGGAAACATATAAGAAAAACAACTGCTTGAAGGCATGGGTTGGGGTGGACATGATTGGGGATGTGGACTAGAAACAACCACACCAATGCAACTAACAACAATATGGAAATGGGCCCCGAACAAGGACACATGTTACAACCACTGGAAATGTGCATCAGCCATGGGTGAGGGGAGAGCAGGGGGTGAAGGGGAAAGTAGGAGTATGAAGCATGTAATCAGGTTAAAAATGAATATTAATAAATGTATAAAAAAAAAGCTGGTTAAAGCCATAGACAAAATCTTGTTGCCTATTAAGTCAAAACTGATCTCAGTTCCCAATGAGACCAGTTGTCACTCTTGTGATGGAAGCGGCTTGAGACTGATGCTTGAGTTTATAGAACAGGTCACTCTAGAGGTACATGACTCAAATGCTAACAATATTTGACATGTAAAGTAAACATAATTTCCACTATGTTTGTTACCACAAGCAGGGCCAAAAGACAATGCACTGGGCACCCAGGAGCAGCACTCACGGGAATGATTAATGAGGAAGTTGATTTGGAACAGTCCAGCACTGAGGGAGGTAACTATCCCTAGAATTCCTCATGAAAGCTGTAAAACAGAACATTAAAACAAGGCACTAAGTTAAAATATACAACTGGGAGAGGGGACAGGAAAGGAGAGTTCATTCATTTGTTTTCATTTGTGGGTGACTTTTCAAAAGATTAAGTTTGTCTTCACCTTTATAACTAGGAGCCATGGAAGAGAAATGCAAATTGAGAGAAGATATGCATCATAGAAAGGAAAAACAAATTTCTTCAAACTCTTTTAATGTCTTGTTGCTTTATAAGGACTAGAATCACCCACCAATATTTTAAGAAGCCTGCTGATGGCAAGAAAAATGGATCTCAGTCACCAAGAAATGGGCAAATGGGATTGGTGGTAAGGTATGAGACTAAAGTAACTGACAATTTTATAAAGAGATATTCTGTGTAAAATCCAGTGTCAGCTTGATTCTGGGCTGTAATTATCTTTCTGGTCTCTTCTGAAAAAATTCTACTGTTAGCACATAACAGTACTTTAGAAACTCCTGTATTACAGATGTTTGTTAATTTGTTTCTATAGCTATTTAAAATCTTTAAGTATAGAAAACAAAGGAGTTTTAAACTGAAAGAGGGGAAACTAGATATTTAAGGTATGGTCGCAGAAATCAGATTAACTCAATTTCAAATAAAAAATAGACCCAAGTCATGATGACTTTTATGGAAGTTTATTTACAATTAGAAAGGTTGAAGGTAGGGAAATAGAGAGAGAGAAACTCTGGCCCAGACTAGAGTTTTTTCCCCTGCACTATTTGCTGTTGCCTTGCATTTTTCTTCAATATTGAAAAGTTTTCTAGTAATATATTACTTGTTTGTCAGATCTCAAAAATGCCAAATGGTGGCCCTGGCAAGATTTACGTCTGCCATATAAACAGAAGATATTAAAAGCAACATACAATAAGCCATGTACCACTCTCTTTTCTTATCTGGCTCATTATTTGCTCCCACGTAGGATAAAACCATTTTGTATTTCTCCACAAAACACTTTGCTCCTGGGAGCACAAAGGAACAATGCAGGTGATGGTACTACAGGCTCAGAATTTAGCAGCAGACCAAATCATCTTCAACATCAGAATGAAGAACTTGCTCTAAGAATAATGGAAGGCAATTGTCCCCAGAGGGGAACAGGTAGTTGACACAGTGGCTACAGCACTGGGCTTAGAGTACAGAAAACCTGAATTCAAATCCTGCTTCATGTACTTACTAACTGTATGACCATGTATAAATTACTTAACCTCTGTCTCAATTTCCTCATCTATAAAATTGGGATTATAATAGCATTTAACCTCCTAGGTTTTTTGTGAGGATCAAGTAACATGTTATTTGTAAGAATGTTTCGCATAATGCCTGGCCCAAAGTAAACACTATATAAATTTTATCCATTATTATAGTTGTTATTGTTATTATTATAGGAAATACAGTTGGCTCAACCTGGATAAACTGTCTGGGCAAAGTATTCTCCATGTCACAAAGAAATCTTGTTTTATGTACATATGACTGGCTAAATTTTCGGTGAATCAAACCAAAGTAGCATATGCATATCAGGAATTGACAAAGCATTGGTGCAAACCATTTTCTAGGTCTTACTTTATCTAGCTGGAGTCTATCTATTATTCAGTGACTTCTGGTAGTTTTCTAGAGATACCTTTGACGTGTCCACTGAGTATTAAATCTACCAACTACCAGATTCATGGCCTCTGTTGAAGCAAAGATCTATAGTGCAAAATCCAAATTAATTTGGGCTTTTAATGTTCTATGTATCTTGGTGGTATATGTGGTGAACCCCTGGGGAGCTAAAATGACATAGTCCATATAATAATAATTAATAATAATAATAATAAATAATAATAATGATAATAATAATAATAGTAATAGTACCAATAATAATAACAATAGTAACAGTAATAATAATAATAATAATAATGCCCAATAACAACAATGTTTCCTCAATGGGGCTCACAATATATATTTTTTTTATTTTAAGAGATAGATTAATCATAGTAGGCCTAAAGTAATGAATTGGGAGGGAGGAGAGGAAAGTGACTGGATTTATACTTATTGTAGTTAATGGATAAGTAGGCATTAATGCATTTATGAAATTAAAATTGGAGAAGAGAGATTCCTTATGTTTGATGATATGGGTGGGCCCATTGTGTCTGGTATCCATTAGCATTTGAAATTTGGTCAAACCTAAAGATTATTTCTCCTGCAGGAACTGAGGAAAACCAATAGCAGCTGAAAGTTAATCAAGTACTGATCTCTCTCAATCCTTCTAATCATAGTCAGCTGTGGTTGAAAATTTTTTGAGCGGCAGGTTCCCTGTGGCAGTCCAACAGAGAGCTAGAAGGGAGCACCCTCAGTTTTTGAAGGGCAAGAAAAAAGTTAATAAAACAAAAGCTAATGCCTTCAATCTATGAACTATAAAATAGATCACAAAAGATCTGCAGTTTTTCTATGTTCATTTCTTCTCCCCATCTCCCATCAATGTATTGCTGAAAGGCATGACTTGTTCTTCATATCTGCTGAGCATTCAAGTTCCCTTTCCCTTTAAATAGGGACTAATGCAATTGTGAATTATTAGTTGTTTCTCTTGAAGTATCTCTGATATTTTAATTAAAAGGGTCAATTATATTTTATATTTTTCAGTAAATACTATCCAGTTTTAACCTATTTTCCAACTACTAATATGGTAAAATTTCAAAAACCTGAATTACAATTTGTACATAAATCATATAACAAATACATATGGTAATAATGCTTAATAAAGTAATTCCTTGAGAAAGCCATTAAATTTACAAATAAATATTTCTCAGGATTGCCTATTAATGCAATTAACTTTTAACATATTGGTCTTATATATATACATTTGCATGTTGAAATTATATCTGTTTATATTTACCCCTTAGCAAACTGGCTTTTCGAAAGCCTCAGTTTTTGGTCCATTCTCCTTACTTTCTTTTTCCCCCCTTCCCTTTCTTTGATTTCCCATGCCCCCACCTTCCCTCACATTCCTTTCCATTTCCTGACCTTGGGTGAGTTTCTCTTTTCATTACTTCTTTACATCCATTTTCCTTGTAAATCCCTTATCAGATTCACAGTATCTTAAATATGTATGAGGGCAGTAGGAGGAGAATTGAGTCACAAGTTCTGTTTCAGTTAAAATCATGAAATCAAAGGTTCAGAATTAGAAGGGATCTTTGAGACCATCAAGTCTATATATTTCATTTTATAGATGAACTGAATCATCATGAAGTTAATTGACTTTTCTACCATTACTCATATAGTAAGGCATTGAGGTAGTATTTGACCTTAGGCTACTAGACTCCCTAACTTCTCTAGTCCTAGTAGATAGAAATATCTGCTATTTAACTGTTACAATGTTCTTTTGCTATGTTGCCTAAATAGTTAGCTATCATCTATCTAGTCACACACTCATTTATTAATTCATTCATATATTTGTTTTTCATTCCTTGCTTATTTTAAATAATTACATATAGTTAGATCACTGCCCATGAGGTAGGTTTATATAGGTGTAAGAGTATTATTTAATCTACAAAGTCCTAAAATTTCTCATTCAATTTGTTCAATAAAATGGGTTCCTCTGTCATTTTATTTAACAAGAGAAATTCTCTTGTATTGCAAAGAACAAGTTGACATTAGGAAAAACTCTATGTTAGTCTATCCATTAATTAGCAACAACAAAAAAAAAAATTAATGGAATGGAATGATCTACTTGTTTCACTTGTGAAAGCTCCCCAATTTACCTCAGCATTAGACCAGTTGGAATAGCATCTATCTGGTGCTAACAAATAATAATAATAATAATAATAAAGCAATCAAGATCCTTTAAGTTTTTCAATTATCATTTTTCCCGCCTTTTCTCATAGTGAACATGGTTAAAGTATTACTTTGAGGGCAGATAGGGTAAAGTTGTCCTAGAATGAGAATAAGTCTTTCAGGTTTCATAACTTTGTTTGTGAAGCAAGGTTTAGCATATATATTCCTTAAGTGAACACTTTCTTCCCATAATAGCAACTTTGAGCATTGTGGAGTTCTTAACTTTGGTTCATACAAGCAACATCATCAAAGAGTAACACATATAGTTTGATCGCCAGGAGTTTACTATTACTGTAGAGAGAGATATGTGATGTTGCTATGAAAGGATCAACTTCCTTGAGGACCAGTTATGAACATTATAGACTGACCTTTGAAAGAGTAAGCAGAAACAACCTTTTCTCAGTACTGTTTGGTAAAAATCCTGAAAATGATTTGAAATAGTCAATTTATAATACCCATTAGAATTCATACCCTAATCTTACCAGCAAGCTATATCCACTTGGAGCAGGTTTGTTATTTCGTTGGGAAGATGCAATAGATTCTAGAGAAGTACTTGGCATTTTTGTTTGCATGGTAAATTGCTGATGTTTCAACAGGAACACTTCTGCCTGAAAAAAGAAAAAAAAAAGAGGTCAAATTTATGGTCTCAAGAGATTCAGCCTTACACAGTAAATTTCATAGCTCATACTGATGGCCAGAAATTAGTGATTGCTGGGTTAATATTAAAAATACAAAATTTGAAGATAGTTTTACAGTCATTATAATAATACATAACTCTGAAAATGTGATTTGTTTCAATTGGGTTAATATAAGGATTTAATAACATCTTAACTCACTTTCCTGTGGCTCTATTTGTGCAAAATGCAAAACCATGTATTCACATTACTTACAACATTACAGTCATATGACTCAAAGCAATATCAACATGAAAAATAACTTGAAGATAAATTAATGGCATTTTGAGATTTTGATTAGTGAATGACTACATGAGAGATAACACGAGAATCAATGGGGGGTTTCTTAAGAACCACAGTGGCACCTATTGAGATTGACCAAAGTGACTTTGCAGTTGAAAGGAATGTAATTGATTGATCAATATATAAATTGATAGAAAGGTAGTCCCTTTTTCATCAAAAAGGAGAGAGTTTACTAGAATTGTCACCCTACCTTCTAATTTTGATAGCAGTTTTTTTAAGGTGAGGACTGTGGATATCTAGTTGAAGACCTTTGTGTTCAATCGAATCCTTGATACTTGGACTAGTATTAGTGTCATAATTTCAACAGTTTCCATAATAGTCACCTTGCTTTTACATAGAATACAGATTTTAGCCTATTTACTTTTTTTCTTCTTTGTTCCTATAAATATAATAACCAAGTAAATGGTTGTGGATAAGAAATATTTTCACCTGAGAGGGAGAAAATTGAATTGTACATGATGAAAGGAAATGAACTAAATCTTTTACATTATTTTTAGTTTGTGTTCTATTTTTGGATGAAATGAGGTACTCATGAATCATTGACAATTTATAAAAGGAGGAATACTTTTTGACACTACATGGTAAGACCACGCAACAAGGGTACAGTAGCATTTAAGTTTCCTAAATGCTCTCTCCTTTCTGATTCATATGTAAACACAAAATTTGATCAATAGACATCATTATATGGAAATGGTATTTTGTGTGACCCACCAAGTCTGAGAGGTTTAGACTCTGTGTGACTTGAACTTTTTATGTCCCTAGATGACCTGAGAGATGCATAAGAGAAGTTGAAACCAATCAGATTCACATGCCAGCTTTGTCTTCTAGGTAGTCTTCACATGTTGCATATGAGAAGAAAGATGTTCCATTGGTGAGTCTGATCCAGCTGCCCCCAAACCACTGCAGAAGCTAGTATTGCTCATGCTTTCCAGATTTACAAGAGGTCCAGCTGTCCCAATCTAGTTATGATTCTATACAAGGGGCAGAATTGACTTAAAATCCACAAGTACACTTGACATTTGAGTGTGGTAATTTATGAATACTATTTTAATTCAGACCTTTCCTTCATACTTCAGCTTATCTGATTTCACTGACCCTTACTTCAGTCTCAGTCTATTTTTACTACCTATTTCTTTCTCCCATATCAAAGGCATTCATTATGTTAACTACCTACCATATTATAGAAATATGCCCTTTTGACAGTAATTCTGTTTTGCACTCTGGAATTTGATTATTTCTTCGATAATATTCAATTTACTTCTCATACTTCAAGACCACACATTATCTCTGAACTTTGTTTCCTGACTAGTCACAGGCTCTATGACATGTAGTCCAATTTCCTAGTTTTATAGATGAGGTTTTTTCTAAATTACTGAAGTTTTCTAGCCTCTCCATGCATCTGATCCCCACTCCTAAGGAAGGTCAAGGGAATAGGACAAAAGATTTCTATAAAAAGTTTTCCTAAGCTTTTGGTTAACTTGGGTTATTTTGCCTTCTGCACTTCTTTTTAAATTTTTTTAAATGTTTATTTTTTTCTAGAAAAATTTTTTCCATGGTTACATGATTCATGTTTTTTCTCTCTCTCCCCTCACCCAAGCCCTCTTCCCCCACCACCACCCCCTCTTAGCTGACACACATTTCCACTGGTTTCTTCCTGTGTCATCAATCAAGAATTATTTCCATATTATTTATAATTGTTCTAGGGTGGTCATTAAAAGTCTACATCCTAATCATGTTCTCATCAACCCATGTGTTCAGCCTCATTGTGGGTAGTGTTCTTTTCCATAAATCCCTCAGAATTGTCCTAGGTCATTGCATTGCTGCTAGTAAAGAAGTCCATTGCATTTGATTTTACCACAGTGTATTAGTCTCTGTGTCTAATGTTCTCCTGGTTCTGACAAAGGTCTAATTACTCAAATATACAAGGAGCTAAATCAATTGTACAAAAAATCAAGCCATTCTCCAGTCAATAAATGGGCAAGGGACATGAATAGGTAATTTTCAGATAAAGAAATCAAAACTATCAACAAACACATGAGAAAGTGTTCTAAGTCTCTAATAATTAGAGAAATGCAAATCAAAACAACTCTGAGTTACACCTCACACATAGCAGATTGGCTAAAATGACAGCAGGGAAGAGTAATGAATGTTGGGAGAGGGTGTGGCAAAATTGGAACATTAATACATTGCTGGTGGAGTTGTGAATTGATACAACCATTCTGGAAGGCGATTTGGAAATATGCCCAAAGAGCTCTAAAAGACTGCCTGCTCTTTGATCCAGACATACCATTGCTGGCTTTGTGCCCCAAAGAGATCATAGATAAAAAGACTTATAAAAAAATATTTATAGCCACGCTTTTTGTGATTGCAAAAAATGGAAAATGAGGGGATGCCCTTCGATTGGGGAATGGCTGAACAAATTGTGCTATATTCTGGTGATGGAATACTATTGTGCTCAAACGAATAATGAACTGGAGGAATTCCATGTGAACTGGAATGACCTCCAGGAACTGATGCAGAATCTTCTACACTTCTATATTCCCAATTACCTTTGCCATTCATTTCAAAATCAATCACTCCTACCTTAAGTCACACCTTGTATTATGTGTTGAATTTGCATATCTTACTATTTTAAATTTTTTTTTATTTCTATCATTTTCCCAAAAGATCTTAAGTTTCTTGAGGCCAGAATCCATTGATAGGTGTACTCTCTTTATTAATATAGAACATGATTTCCCATATCTTTGCAAATAGCATTGGGCAATTTCTATTATGGGGAAAAATTATTGCATTAAGGCCAATCTTGTGAGGATGAACATTTTTAACACATTGAGACATGTTTTCAGTTGACAGAAATAAAGCTTGTAATTGAATCTGAGCTCAAAGCTTTCAGGC
Source organism: Gracilinanus agilis (assembly GCF_016433145.1). Lineage (NCBI taxonomy): Eukaryota > Metazoa > Chordata > Mammalia > Didelphimorphia > Didelphidae > Gracilinanus > Gracilinanus agilis. The sequence continues at coordinate 216,446,982 of NC_058133.1, forward strand.
TCAGGATAATTTTCTTAAAATTTTATTCTGTTATAACCTTTGAAAATCCAATATTAACAACTCCACCAGCTTTTAAGTGAGTATTTTTTTGGATGACTTTCATTTCTTTTTCCCACTTTTCTTCCTACTTTTCTTCTATTTTTCTTACTTGGTTGTTGAACTCCCTTTTAAGTCTCTCCAGAGCTTGTGAACAATTTCCATTTGGGGTTGGGGGTGGAGTTTGCATGTGTATGTTTGTTTCTCACTCTCTTCTGTTGTTTCTGTATTTTGCTCTTTTTCTCCATAGACATTTTCCAGGGTCAAGAGAATATTTTTGCTGTAGTTTACTCCTTTTCCAGGTAGAGGATTGGGATTCTTTCATGTTGGTGGTCATTGCTATCTTGGTTTCTGTCTCACAGAGCTATGCCTTGGGATTATCTTTCCTTCCCTGACAGAGGCCTGAGTGAGAACAGGTAGATCTGTGGTGTTTTTTGTGTAGCATGCTTCAGAGTGTTTTCCCCTGAAGCTATCTTCCTTAGCTGCTGCTGCTGCTGCTGCTGTAGCTATTTCTGCTACAGTTATTCCTGCTACAGCTATTGCTGCTGCTGCTGTTGCTGCTGCTGCTGATATTTCCCTATCCCTGTTTCTTGTTCAGTTTTGCACCCTTATAACATGGCAATCTACTAGCTCTGCCTACCTTTCATACTGTGTCCAGTAGAAGAGCACCTTTATTCATCCCCTTTTGAGACAATTTGTAATGATTGGTTTGGAAGAAATTTCTGAGTGGTTCCTAGTTTTTCCTGCTACTTAGCCTCCATCTTGCCTCCACCTCCTTATTCCCTTACTGTCAAATTCTTTATCACCACAAGGAGTTGTTATAAATATTTTTGTACATATAGATTCTTTTCCTTTTCTGTTCTTTTCTTTTCTTTTCTGTTCTTTTCTTTTCTTGTTTTAAATCTTTGGGATATAGATCCAGTAACTGCTGGATCAAAGGGTTTTATTGTTTTATAGGCTTTTGAGCATGAATTCAATTTGCTCTCTGAATGATTAGATCAGTTCACAACTCCTCACCACCAATCCAATAGTGCTTTAGTGTCTCAGTTTTCTCATATCCCTTCAAACTTTTGTCATTTTCCTTTTCTGTCATAATAGCTAATCTGGTGTGGAGTGTTATTTCAGAGTTGTTTTCATTTTTATTTCTCTAATTCATAGTCATTTAGAACTTTTCACATGACTATAGATAATTTTAATAACTTTAAAAATTGCCTATTCATGTCCTTTGACCATCTATCAACTGTAGAATGACTTGAATTTTTATACATATTTTAATCATTTCTTTATGTATTTGAGAAATGAAGCCTTATGATTACTGTGAAATACTCTACCTTTATTTATCTTTCTCTCTCCCCTTTCATCCTTTCCACCTTCAAAAGTATTTTCCTTCTGAAAACCACTTCCTCCAATTTTCCTTCAATTCAATCCCTCTATTTCTGCTCCTAATTTCCTGGAAGGTAGGATAGATTTCTATTTCCCAATGATTATATATGTTCTCTTTTTGAATGAATATGGAAGAGAGCAAGATCCAAGCACTCCCTTCCCCATCTTCCTCATCTTCCCCTTCAATTTGAGACAAATCAGAACATTGAGATAATATAACTGAGAACAAGTGGCAGAATTGTAACTTGCAGAACAAAAACAATTATTAGAAGAAAAACATTAACCTACTTTTCTCTGAAGAAGGAAAATCCGTCTCTCTCTCTCTCTCTCTCTCTCTCTCTCTCTCTCTCTCTCTCTCTCTATATATATATATATATATATATATATATATATATATATATATACACACACACATACACACACATGGGTGTGTTAGGAATATAGCTATATTGGATGAATAGCAATTTTTAAACATTCAAAATATGGCAAAATATTAATAAAAGTCAACAAGGAGAGATAAAAAGATATGGTCTTGTTAAAATAAATATTTAATTTATTAACTATTTGAGAGTCTGCCTTCCAAGATATAAAGTTATATACTAGTTATATAAGTACAACTACAAAACAATTTATATAATTTAAAAATGATGAATATATAAATATTAAATAAATAATTGCTCATTGGTTAGTCAAGTCAATATAGTAAAAATGACAATAGTATCTAAATTAATTTTCTCATTAATTTCCATACAAATAAAACTATCAAAAGATTATATTATAGGGGGCAGCTGGGTAGTTCAGTGGAGTGAGAGTCAGGCCTAGAGAAAGGAGGTCCTAGGTTCAAACCAGGCCTCAGCCACTTCCCAGCTGTGTGACCCTGGGCAAGTCACTTGACCCCCATTGCCCACCCTTACCACTCTTCCACCTATAAGACAATACACCAAAAATTAAGGGTAAAAAAATAATAATAAAATAAATTAATGTTAAAAAGCTTTAAATATAATTGGGAAATATATAGAAAAATAAATTAAAAAAAAGATTATATCATAGAAAAAAACAACAAAATACATTCAGAAACATAAAGGGTCAAGAACCACAAGGGAATTTCAATGGTCAAGAATGTCAAAAGAAATAATGAGGGGAAGATTGTGAAGAGAAACCTAGCCAGCATCAGATCTCAAACTATTCAAGAAATCAGTGATTCTCAAACTAATTTGTTACTGTCTAAAATATTGATTGATCAATGGAACAAATTAGCCACAGAATTGCTACAAAAGAAAAGATATCTAATTGTCTCATAGACAATCACCACAAAAACTTTAGCTAATGGGATGAGGATTTAATATTTCTTCAAAAAAAACTGCTTGACAAAAAGAGTTAGAGAAACTCTATTTGAAATCACCCTAGACCAGTGATGGGCAAACTTCAGCCCTTCCACCAGATGTGGCTCCCTGAAATGTTCTATCTGGCCAGGCAACATTATTCCTAATCTGATGAATAAAATGAATAGGATACAATACAATGAAACTTCAAAAGAGTTGCCTTAGAAATAGACTGAGAGATAAGCATTTGCTTTCCTTTGGCCCCCTTTTTAAAAAGTTTACCCATCATTGCCCTAGACAATATAAAATACTTAGTAACATATCACTCAAGACAAACACAGAAATTATACCAGCACAACTACAAAACACTCTCCACACAATAAAAACTAGATCTAAACAATTGTAAAAACATTAATTTTGCTTAAGGGAAGGATGAGCTAACATAATTAAAATTACAATCCTATCCAAATTAATTCACTTATTTAGTGCCATACCTATCAAACTACCAAGAATTTTTTTTTTACTGAATTAATAAAAACTATAACAAAGTTCATTTGGAAGAATAAAAGATCAAGAATATCAAGGGAAATAATGAAAAAAAAATGTAAAGGAAGGTGGCCTAGCAGTACTAGATCTTAAACTGTACTATAAAGAAGTGGTCTTCAAAACAATATGGGACTGGCTAAGAGACAGAAGAGGAGATTCAGTTGAATAGACTTGGGGTAAGTGACCTCAGCAAAAGACAGTGTATGATAAACCCAAAGATCCCAGCTCTTGAGACAAAAAATGCACTATTTGACAAAAACTGCTGGGAAAACTGGAAAACACTGTGGGAGAGATTGGGTCTAGATCAGCATCTCACACCCTACACCAAGATTAGTTCAGAATGGGTGAATGATATGAATATAAAGAAGGAAAATGTAAGTAAATTAGGAGAATACAGAATAGTATACTTGTCAGATCTATGGGAAATGAAAGATTTTAAAACCAAGCAAGAGCTAGAAAAAATTACAAAATATAAAACAAATAATTTTGATTACATTGAATTAAAAAGGTTTTGTGCAAACAAAACCAATGCAACAAAATTAGAAGGGAATCAACAAATTGGGAAAAAATATTTATAACAAAATATTTTGACAAAGGTCTAATTACTCAAATCTATAAGAAGCTAAATCAATTGTACAAAAAATCAAGCCATTGGTCTTAAAATCCTTCCTTTCCCACAGATCTGACAGGTATATTAATCCATGCTCACCTAATTTATTTATAATTTCACTCTTTATATTTAAGTTATTTACCCATTTTGAATTTATCTTGGTATTGGGTGTAAGATGTTGATCTAAACTCATAATGTTTTCAAATTTTCCCAGAAGATTTTGTCAAATAGTGAGTTCTTTTCCCAAGAGCCGGGGTCTTTGCATTTGGCTTAATGAGGTCATTTACCCCTAATCTATTCTATTGATCCTCCCTTCTGTCTCTTAGCCAGTACCATATTATTTTGATGACTGCTGCTTTATAGTATAGTTTAATATCTGGTACTACTAGGCCCCCATCCTTCACATTTTTTTCATTTTTTCCATTGATATTATAACAAAGCTTTTTAAAAAGGGAATGAAGAGTATATATAGCAGCCAGAAGACCTGAATTAAATGCAAATGATAGCATAGCTAACAATTTGGGAAATTGGGCAGACAGCATGTTGGCAGTGTGTCTGAACTTAGTTATAAAATAAAAATTTGGTTTTCTCTGGATGACTCTCTGAAGCTCTGGCAAGAGGTGTGCTTACCTATTTGTTTGTGTTTTGGAGTCTTCCTCTCAGAGGATGGAAAGGGTTAATCAGTCAGTATATCTATTGAATAAAAGAGAAGTTAATATAACTCTGTCAAGTAGCAAGACACTATTTCAGATGAACCCTGAGAGAATCTTATGATGACATAATGCCTGTTGCAGTATCAAGAACATCAACAAGTAGTTCAAGTTGTTATAAAATACTTGGTATTCAAGGAACACAAGTATTAGCAGTTCAATGGGTAGCTACTCCATACTTAAATCTTTAGAAAGTTAGTAGTATGCCTTTGTATGAGCCTAGAGACTATTGTTAGTTTTATAAAGACAATTCCTCAAAATCACTTACTGTCCAAAAGAGTATGATGAGTAGGTAGAATCAAGTGATTGACACTATAATAATCTATGTGATTATTAAAGTAGACTTTAATAAAAAAATAAAGACCACCCACCATTTATAAAAAAATTTATCTAAATTAGATCCTGCCAGAAAAAAATGACATTGCAAATGAAAAAGACATATACCCTAACCTAACCTACCAGTCTTGCCTGAGTCACATCCACATGAGGTATATGGACTGAATACAGTGTCAAAATTTTTCCTGCCTAGAATTTCAATTATGAAAAATCCTAAAAAAAAATACAACCAAAGAATTTAACAGTATTGATAGTCTGTTTCCTACAAACTCCTATCATCAAAAGGTATGATGGGGATTATGATCAGCTTCAACTATCAACCACCTCAGATATAGGGACAGACTGGTCATAAAATCACAAGTGAAGATCTAGCTGACTTTTGCCCAAATTAACCACTGGTGAAATAGGAATACATGAGAGTACCAATGTTTATCTATGTATTGTATGCCTTTTAAATACTATCAATGTGATGTTAATTAATGCATTTCTTGAGTTATGTTGTTTATATTTATTTAATTGGGTTTCAACATTAATATATGTGCTGAAACTACATTTGCCTTTTATTTTTAAATTATATTGCTATTTTATTTTCATATATACTAATATTTAAATACTTTCTATTATTTTTTGTATTTATTAATATTTCATTTGTGTTTTACATAATTTTTCTAAAATAATTCATTTATGTATATGTGCATATCCACATACATGTGTATGTGTCATGCATATAAATGTGCATGTTTATATTATTTATGCTTCTGTGTATATATGCATCTGCATTTACCTATATCTTTATTTCTATCTAAAGACAGTGATAGAGGGATAGAGAGATATCACCATTTCAACATGTAGTCACTATAGTAGCCTGGTAAATGATGCTTTGAATACTGCTGTTAATTGAATATTCTATTGACATAAACTTGCTGCAAATGATATACTTATATAATTTGCTTGAATCATTACCATAATTCTTATATTTCATAACATTTACTTTGTTATTTGTGCTATATATTTGTAAAGATCAAAAATACCTTTTCTGATTTTAGAAGCAACTGCAAACTTTTCTGGTCCCTGGTAGCTCCAGTGCCTTTTAGTCATTCCTAATGAGAAAAGTGGTTTCAGAGACTAAAGTAATTTCAAAGTATTTATTCTAATTATGAAAAAAGAGGGAATGGCATGTGGGTAGCAAGCAAGAACATAAAGGCAAGAGAGGTAGCTGAAGATTCAGAAAACAAGGGACATGGAAAGCATTCCTGGTGGCTCATGAAAGAGGAAGCAGCTGAGGTAGCTATAATGAATCCTGAGTAGTTGGACTAGTTAAATGGAGAGATGCATGGAGATATATCTGAGAGTAGATGATGAGAGATAAAGCTTGTCATCTTGTCTGAACTGACAATCCTCTGAGTTTTGGCACTAGTGAGAAGGGCAATTCCAGGAATACACAGATATAGGCGATGCAAGCTTTTTGAAGGACAGGACTCTTGCAAGCCCTTCCATGTCTTAACAAAGCCACTTATTTACCACCACTGTCCAACACAGATGGGCAAAGAGTTTTATTTTTTACTTATTTCCCTGAATTTAAATTTTGTCAGAACAAATAATTAGGTGCAAAGTGAGTAGTCATTAATGGATAATGGTCCAACAAATTGAAACATATAATTTGATAGGATATTATTGTTCCATTAAAAATGAGGAAATTACAATTCAGATATGTATAAACTAATGGAAAGTGAAGTGGGAAGATATTTCTTTGGGGCCAATTTACAAGAAAACTACAATAATTAAAAGAAAAAGAAATGGAGAGATTTAAGAACACTAATTAAAGCAGAGACTACTCATGAATTCTGAAGACTGAAGATGAAATAGGCTTATCACATTTCCAGAGTTAACAGACTAAAGCAGTGATGGTATCTTTTAGAGACCACAGGCTGTATCCTACCCCCAGTCTGATTGCTGTGCCCTGCCCCTCAGATTTCATGCAGTGTACCTACTCCCCGTCACGCCAGACTGAATGCCCCTCCATCCCCTGTGTTTGGAAGTAGGGGCTGGATTTGCACCTGGTGGGATGCCACCTTCTGCCTAAAAGGGGACTCGCCACTACATCCAGCTTGCCTAGGGCCCAGCAAAGGGGCTGCTGCTGGATTTTGCTTGGCTGGAGAAGACTAATAGTGTCAGGAAGGGGAAGAAGGGTTCTTATTTCAATGTGGGGTGCATGTCCTTCATGAGCCTGATTTAAATGCAGACCCATCTAGCCTATGTTCAGCTCTATCACAATGAAGTGCCTTTTAGGCGGCTTATATTCACCCAACAATACTGCACCTGCAACAGGACCACAGTGCTGGAAGTGGGGCTACCTCTTAGGCTACAACTCACATGGGGCAGAAGCAGGGGGTGGAGGGGGCATCCCTCAGACTTGTAGGTGGCAGGGAAGGAAGGAATGAAAGTAGAGATCTTTTAGAGGATGGAACTGGGCCAGTGGTGGGAGAGGAGACCACCCCCTCTCCCTCCCACACCTTTGCTGTCCCTAGTCCCAGACAAAGTGAGGGGAGCAGCCTGAGTGTTCCATTTTAGGGGAGAGAGTAAGCACAGAGGGGTAGGGAGCTGGAGAGGAGAGGGGAAAGGGAGCAGCTCTGCAGGAGTCTCTCTGCCTTTCTACTAACTAACTGCTGGGGACAGTGTATGTAAGAAAACTTGTTTCACATACAATTCTCTTTTCTGTTCATTTCAGATTGAAGTGTTCATGTTTATTGATGTTTAAATTTATGATAAAAATTAAAAATGAAATATAATGAAGAAACTTTCCTCTTACCCCCATTCCCAATACTGACCCCCTTCCCTGTGCACACACAGAGGCACAAATGATGATACAGATTCTTCCCATCTTTGTAGATGTGTGGAATTCTGACTAAGTCAAGTTTCTGTCAGACATGATTAATATGTTGGTTAGTTTTGCTGAATTATTTTTCTTCTTTCTTCCAATGTTACCTTTCTAGGATGGGGAGGGAATACATACATTAAATAATGCAGCTTAGAGTAAGAAAGAAGAAAAAATAATAATCAAGCCCTGACAAAATAACTCCAATAAACCATAATTATAAATAGCACCAGAGAACAAGGATTTATGCAAAGATGCTAACGCCTAGAAAGGTTCATTTTCACAATGAGAGAACATATTCATTCTTCCACAGGTCATTTTCCCTGACACTTCACAGTTTAGCAAAGCAACAACTTTTAGGCTACCTGCTCCCAAAATTACACTGTCTAGTCAGCATCATGCTCTTGCATGACATATATCTCCCCAGTAACACACATGAGGGTAAAGGTTGAAAATTGTATTAATAGCTTCAACCCCCTCAACTGTTTGTTCCCCAGGCAAAAATACAGCGAGGGAGGGATCTTTAAGCAGCCCATGTGCTTCTGGATTTTATGACATTGATGGTAATTAGTGAGCAGTAGGCAAAGGCTCATAGCCCCCAAGAGACAACTTCCCTGCCTCTTTCAAGAGACATGACCAAGAGCAGTTTGTGTTCCCTGCTCCAAGCCCCTCTTCAGAGGACTTCTGTGTAAAGACTCTGAAGTTAAACTCTCTCTCCATCCTTTCTATTTGAAGAGGAGAATCTTTATTAGTATTAACATTTCACCTGTGAGACCTTGACTCTCCAGGGGTGGATTCTTTTACTTAATGGTTTTTGTTATCTCGTGTAACATTCTGAAATTTCTGCCAGCTGTATTACTTTTTGGAGGAGAAAGTATATGGTGCTTTACAGAGCAATTAGAGTTCCTCATGAGTAGTCCCTGGAAAATATTTGCTATCTTGGATTTAGGACAATTTACTCTTTCTCCTGTAAAAGAATAATACTTAGAGCTGTAGACCCAATCAACTTTTTTTTTCTTCTCTAAATGTTACCCAATAATATCTCAATCAAGTATCAGATCTGTCTAACCCAGTGGTTCCCAAACTTTTTTGGCCTACCGCCCCCTTTCCAGAAAAAACATTACTTAGCCCCCTGGAAATTAATTTTTTTTAAAATTTTAATAGCAATTAATAGGAAAGATAAATGCATCTGTGGCCATCACCGCCTCCCCGAACACTGCAGTACCCACCAGGGAGCGGTGGTACCCACTTTGTGAATTACTGGTCTAATCTAAGGTCTGCCTAATTAGATAAGTAGCACCTGGGGGGCATCCACAACTCATAGGGTAAAAGCTACCACTAATCAAGGTACACTGTGGGTTCACATCTCTTAAAATAAATCATGTCTCATAAGCAAATCCCTCCCCCTACGACATGTTACTACACTGTATCAGTGTATTTGCCTTTAATAGTGAGTCAAAGGATAAAATTGATTCAAAAGAAAGAATTTAATAAAGTGACATTGGAAGAAAAGTATCAACAAAATATTTGCCACATAAACCTACATTCTCACAAATACAAACAAAACAAAAGTGGACATTTATAGCAAACAGGATAGTCATATAGATAAATATAGAGTCAAATTGATATGTCAACAAGAGATTCAGTTCTTACTATATACCAGGTTATGTGCTAAGAGTTGAGGATAGAACTAAATAGTCCTTGCCCTCAAAGAGCTTAGAATCTAATGTGGAATTTAAAACAAGCCCACCGTGATGACTGACTCTTCACTCTCTCTCTCCTTTATCTCTATCAGTCTGTCAATCTGTTTTTCCGTCTCTATGTATAGATACACACACACAATGCAGCACAGTGTATGTTTCTTAAATATATGTATTTTTAATATGATGTCTCTATATATGTTCACACCTATACATATATGTGTTTGAATACGTACATGTGGCAGCTAGATAGCTTAATGGATAGAGTTCTGGGTCTATGTTGAGGAACACATGAGTTCAAATTTTGAACTCAAATACTCACTGTGTATCTCTAGGAAAATCACTCTTTTTAATCCACTGGAGAAGGATATAGCAAATTACTCTAGTATATTTGCCAAGAAAACCCTATGGCGTAGATTTCAATGACAACCACAAAATAAAAATATGTACATCTGCAATAATTTGTGTACACATATTGATGTTAAGTTGAAGATTAATATCAAAGGGGAGACACGAGTTAAAAGGGACCTTTACAGTGTGGTTAAACACTGAATGACAAAAAAAATATGGAGGGACAACTCATACTTAACTCATATTTAACACTTTAGGAAAACTCAGATCTTCTAGTTAGACCATTGCTCTCCACACATTAAGCTTGGTGGTCTCATCATTTCTTTTGGATCTTGTAGTCTCTGCCTAACGCTGCTCTTCTATACATACAGACTCTAGTTTATGGATCATTTGAAATCATTGACTATCTCTTCAAGGCAAGTGTGAATTCCATGATCATTTAGCTTAAACAAAGGTCATAAAGTTTTTGTTTTTTTCTAAAGAAAACCCAGAAATACTTAAGGACCTGTAAACAATCTTCTCTTGGATTCATATGTTGTTTGTTCTATCTTGACCTAAAAGCTTCTCATCAATCCACCAGATTGCTACTCCAGGCTCTATTCAAGGTTCAAAGACCTTTAGTATAAAGGTCAGGACCCTCTTCCCATCTAGCTTATAGCCTTAGTTTGAGACTTTTCTTTAAACTATTTTTCCTAGTCCAAGGGCTTCATTCAATTTCTCAGAAACCTACCCAACTTTTCAGAAGCATTATATATGCCACTCACATTTTCATATCTAATGACTAAACTATAAACAAAGTAATGTATAGTTACCTGTGAAATATATTTAAAAAGTTGTCTTTGGGTTTCTTTGATTTTTTTAAACCATAAATCCATAGCAATCCATTTGATAACTGAGAAAGGGAGGGGAAAAGCACAGTGAAGAAGGTTAAAGTTATTGTCTTTCTAACTACCTAGCCATATTCCTGACCTTTTAATATATAGTTACAACTACCTCAAGGCATCAGAGAGAGACTTTGAAGATTATCTTCATAATGCTCAAATAATGGGTATGATTTAACAAAATCAGTTATCTTAATGGAATAAAAAATAGTTTTGTATTGACAGTCATAGTATGACATATTTAGAGCTAAATGTGACTTTAGAGATTATTTACCTCAATCTTCCTTTTCCAGTCTCTCTACCCCTACACACAACAGAAAAGAATTTGGAAGGGATGGGAATAAGCATTTATATGACAACCACTATATATCAGATAATGAGTTCTTTTTTGGACAGGTTGAGTGTGAGATGTCTTTGGGACCTCCCATTTGATATATATATATATATATTTACTTATTTACTTATTTACTTTATTTATTTATTTATTATAGGTAGTTGGTGATATGGGACTGAAACACAGGAGAGATGAGATCTAGATATACAGATCTGGTAGTCATTTAGATAGAGATGATATTTCTACTCACAGGAGCTTATGAAGAAAGCAAGTGAGATAATATGAAGAGAAAAGAGAAGGCAAAAGACAGAAACCTAAAGAATCCCCCTACTAAGGAGTCATAACCTGAATGATGATTTTGCAAAGGAATCTGAAAAAAGAATAGCCCAAGAAGTGGGAAGAAAACAATAAGATAGAGCAATATTATGAAAACACACTAATGAGTTTAATAATACTTCCTATGTACATATTTCAGAAGAATCTGAGAAGATCCATCACTTACAAAATTAACTTTAGTTTTATTTCTAAACCAGTTCTGGTGGTACTATATGTACTTTTCCAGACCTGTCACATCCTTCATTTGCTAAAAATGTCTCCCTTCATTCCTCTGACCCCTTTCCATTAGTGTTTTTCTACCAAAAACCTCCATCTGAGGAATGCCCAGGCCAGTCATGCTCACTTCTAAAACAGCTCTGCTTCTGATTCTCTGGACTTTTATATTACACCCCTCTCCCCTTCCCCATTTTGCTTTTCATGAACCTTTTGTCTATTGTCTTTAACCATTAAAATTGAAAGACATTGAGGGTAGGGACTCTTTTTTTTCCTTGCTTTGTATTCATAGAACTTAGCACAGTCCTGGAAATGGTAAGTGCTAAAAGAAATGATCTATTTATTTATCTAACCTAATATCATGGTTCACTCTTTTACAAAAAGGAAGAGTTAAGTTCAAGAGATGAAAAGTGACTTGCTAAAGATTAGTAGTAGAACTAGGAACAATTTATATTTTATGTTTCAACTAAATAGACTTAAAATTTGTAAGCACAAATACAGTTGGGAAAATTTGGCATCATTTTTTTTAATTTTGTGACTGGTTTATGTTATCATTGTTCAACAGCAGTATGTGGAGAAAAAATTCTTCCAAGGTCAAGCCAAGGTAATACAAACACTAGCACAATCTATTAATTTAGTAAGATTTTAATCCCAGTATCAATAGCACATTGCATCTGCTCATCCTAGTACAAACATCGCCATAAAGTTGCACACCAAGTGATGAGTTCTGAGAGAGAGAGAGAGAGAGAGAGAGAGAGAGAGAGGTCCATATGCTAACATGGATCTGTGAACTCATTCTCCAACACTGAAAATTGCATCCCTTCCATGCCTTTTCTTCTTGTGTGGATCTTTTCCATGTCCAATAAGTTCTCATACATCAGATTCTCTTGGCTTTCTTAGGATACAATGTAGCACATAGTGCCTTACTTTATCACTCTTTCTTACTAGTTGCCCAAATAATCTCCTTTTTCGTTCATAAATTTATTTAGTGAAATCTTTTATACTCCTTCTTCCTTGTAATTAGTTTTTAGAATGTGTTGCTTTCTGCTCATCCTCACCATGACTTTGAAATTGTCCTTTGAGTCACGTTAGTTTTAATTCTTCAGGCATGAAAATTGTAAGGGGTGTAAAAGGGATTTTATGGGTTCAATATATTAAAAGGTGGTCTCCAGGGGAAATTTTCCCAATTAAGGAATAATCTCAAGTCAAAATTGACTTTATGTTGATTTATTTATATTTAGGAAGGTTGAAGATAGGGAATTGAGAGAGAGAAACTCTGGCTAGTACTAGAGGCCCAGACCAGGTAAGGATTTGGAGGCTTCTAGCTACAAGGCCTTTACAATTAGACAGGCCAGAGAGGGCTCCCTGAGGGTAGAGCCTCCAGAAACGCCAAGGAAAGAGAAAGAGTCAGCCTAATTCGCCCACATGGAACAGTCTAGGTCACGAACCAGCAAAAGCTCCCTCAGTTCTCCTTCACCACACCAGTTGCTGCCTCACTCACTTCTGCAGCATCACTAGATGCTGTCTTCCACTCAAGACCTCAGCTGACTGAGGATCTTTTCCTTTTAAAGGGGTCACTTATGTGTCACTTCCTGCTCCTTTATTAGAGAAATGCAAATGAAAACAACACTGAGGTATCACCTCACACCTAGCAGATTGGCTAAAATGATAGCAGGGGAGAGTAATGAATGCTGGAGGGGATGTGGTAAAACTGGGACATTAATGCATTGCTGGTGGAGCTGTGAACTGATCCAACCGTTCTGGATGGCAGTTTGGAACTATGCTCAAAGAGCTCTAAAAGAATGTCTGCCCTTTGATCCAGCTGGGATTATACCCCAAAGAGATCATAGACAAACAGACTTACACAAAAATATTTATAGCCACACTTTTTGTGGTGGCAAAAAACTGGAAAATGAGGGAATGCCCTTCAGTTGGGGAATGGCTGAACAAATTGTGGTATCTGCTGGTGATGGAATACTATAGTTCTCAAAGGAATAATAAACTGGAGGAATTCCATGTGAACTGGAAAGACCTCCAGGAATTGTTGCAGAGGGAAAGGAGCAGAGCCAGAAGAACATTGGACACAGAGACCAATACACTGTGGTAAAAATGAATGTAATGGACTTCTGCACTAGCAGCAATGCAGTGACCCAAGACAATTTTGAGGGATTTAGGGAAAAAAAAAACACTACCCACATTCAGAGGAAAAACTACAGGAGTGGAAACACAGAAGAAAAACAACTGTTTGAACACATGGGTTGAGGAGGACATGATTGGTTGGCGTAGACCTGAAAAGAACACACCAATGCAACTATCAATAATATGTAAATGTCTTGACTGACAACACATGTTAAAACCAGTGGAAATCTGAGTTAGCTACGGCAGGGGCAGGGGTGTTGAGGAGGTGAAGTGTAAAGTAAAAACATGAATTATGTAACCAAGGAAAATTTTTCTAAAAATAAACAATAAAAAAAATTCTTCAGAAATACTAGTGTTCTTTAAAAAATAGATTTGGATTAATTGAATATTACTCCTGTAGTTTGGATTTTTGAACTATTAAGCTACTAGGTTGGCATGTATATACTATATATCATATATGTTTATATATGATATGTAGTATACTCCATAAATTAACGTCTCTATGTTTTAAACCATAACCAAATCATTCTGATTACGGCTGATTTGTAATATACCGCATATAGATGCCTCAGTGTATAGAAAGTTGGGCCCCAAATCCAGAAAACCTGAGTTCAAATCCAGCCCCAGGCATATACTGCAATCTTGGACAAGTCACTTAAGGTCTGTTTTCCTCAGTGTTCTCATATTTAAAATAAGGATAATAATAGTGTCTATCTCCGTGGGTTGTGGGAAGAATCATGAATGAAATAATATTTTCAAAATGCTTAGCAGAGTACCTGGCACATAATGGGAATTATATAAGTGTTGTTATTGCTCTTGTGGTTTTTGTTGATATGATATGATTCCTTCCCAATTTTTAAAATGTCTATATATTATCCTTACCTTTTGTTCCTCCAGATGAATTTATTATTTTTTTCCTAGCCCTATAAAATGTGTTTGTAGTTTGGTTTGGAATTGAAAAGTAAATTAACTTAGATAGTTTTATTTTTATTATACTGACTCTACCTCTATGATTAATTAATACTTCTTAAGCTATTTGGGTCTGTCAGTTACTAAACAAAATATTAGTGGTAAATTTTAATTTTATGTGACTTATAGAAATTCTGAACTATTTTGTGCTTTCTGTGTTTAAAATTTTAAGTTTTAAAACAGATTTTTTCTTTCTATCATTTCCTACTGAGTTGTTGGACATATTTTAAATATTTAATAATGCTGACCTATGTAGTGACTAACCACAATTCTAAAAGACAGCTTACAAAGGATGCTATCTACTTAGTATTTAGTATTTAGTATTAGGATTTAGTATACAGAATGAACCATATATTTTTGGACATGGCCAAGGTAGAAATTAGTTTTACTTTACTATGAAAATTGGATATAAGATTTTCCCCCCCATTTTCTCCTCCTAAATGAGAATGTTATTGGTGAGAGGGAGAGAACATAAAAGTTAGTTAAATTTTAAAAAGCATAGAGGACAACAATTTTTAAAATACATAAAAGGACCTTCAGTTCCGTGTGGCTCTACTTTCACAGAAATAGTGACAAGAGAAGAAAATGAGGGCAGAAGTTTCCAAGAACCACCCATTTTAGATAATCTAAAAAGACTGAAAACTTGAATACAGTCATTTATTTCACAATAAATACAAAAAGCAAAAAATTCAAAATAATAAAAATTATATGTGACATTTGAGAAGATATAATGGAAAGAGTACTACTAGATTTGCAATCAAAACACTTGGACTGAAGTTGTAGCTCCAGCTCTTGATAGTTGTCTAAGTTTGGGAAAGTTGTTATTTCTCTTTGGCCTTTTAACTAATAGATTAGACAACTTAGAAATATGTAGACTCAAGAATATATTAGCCAATCAGTCCAAAAACTTTTATTAAATGGCTATTATGTGCCAGGCACACATGAGAAGTGTTGAAATACAAAAAGAGACAAAAGACAATCCCTGCTCTCAAGGAGCTTACAATCAAATGGTAAAATAACAATCTCTACAAATAAACCACACACACACACACACACACACACACACACACACACACACACATACATAGTAAACTAGAAATAATTAGAAGAGGGAAGGCATTAGAATTAAGACAAATGAGGAAAGGCTTTCTGTAGAATGTGGAATTTTATTTGGGATTTAAAGCAAGCTGAGGAAGTCATTAAGCAGAATGAGAAGGGAAATCATTCAAGATATGGTGGATTTCCAGAGAAAATGCCATGAATCAAGAATTAAAGTATCTTATTCATGGAATAGCAGAAAGCCTAGTATCACTGGCAGAAAGATAATACTTGGTGGAAGAAAGGTACAAGATGACTGAAAATATAGGAAAGGGTTAGTTTATGAAAGTCTTTGGACACTGAACAGTGGACTCTGTATCTGATGTTGGAGGTCATAGGGAGTGTAGTTTATTGAGTGCAGTTTCAGAGGGGAGTGAGGAAGGTTGACATGGGCAGACTGGAATTTTAGGAAAATCATTTTAATGAATGAATGGAGGATAGATTGGAGTGGGGAGTGAGTTGAAACAGGCAGAACTACCAACAAGCTTTTTGTAATAATCCAGACATGAGGTGAAGGTGGACTGGTGCTAGAAAGGTAGCAGCATCAGGAGAGAGAAGTGTTGCAAAAGTTAAATTGCTAGGACATCACAAACATATTGTATATGAGAGGTTAAGAAATAGTGAAGAGTTCAAGATGATATATAGTTTGAAAGTTTGAGGACCCTTGGAGTTTGGTGTTTCCCTTAATAATAATAGGGAAAGTAGGAAGGGTTACAGGGTAGTTTAGAGGAAATATAATGAGCTATCTGGGACATGTATGTGTATGATTCTAAGATCTTGAAATTTTAAATATTAAAAATTAAAATGTTACTAATCTCAGTAAAAAGAAAGTGAACACAATACATGTGTTTCTTTAAGGCACAAAATTCTAATAAAATTTCATTTTATATATACATATACATATATGGGTTTGTGGAAGTGTATTTACTTATCTATTATATATGTATGTAATTATAAGTTTTTAAAATTTGTTTTCATTTTTATTTGTTTTCTTTTGATCCATACCTTTGATTTCTTTGATATGGAAGGGTACCTGAGAGGAATATAGATCAGCAAGTTTTTACCAATTTAAGGTCTTAGAAAATTGACTATGGTATTGAAAGACTTACTCTGAATTACAAAGTTAGTGTTAGAGATATATTAGAGATGGGACTTAAACGAGACTTTCCTAACTCTCAGACTTTTCCTCTATTCACTTCTTCAATCTGCCTCTTAATAAATGATGCATATATCTTATTGTATTAGATGAAGTATTAAGGCATAACAGAATCAGAACCATATATTTTTATTTTCCTCTTGGATATATAACTATTACAGATGATTGCTTTCAATTTTTGTTCAATAAAGCAATACAATCTACCACAATATTGTGGCATTGTTTAATATTCTATGCATTCATCCTTATTAGTTTATGGCAATGATAACAATAAATGGGCTTTTGGTAGCAAAACTTCCCAAGAAAAAATTGTATTTTAATAAAGAGAATATTTTCCAAAGTATTTAAAATTATTGCAAGATATTAGGATCTGAAGAAAAAGTTTTGAACTGCTTGGTAGCATATTGAAACTGATTTTAGCATGTACCCTTCCACAGACAGAGAAGAAACAGCATAAGATCCTTAAAATGTAAAACATCTTGCTTTTTAAATAACCCCTTGTGGTATGTTTTCACTTTTACGATAATTGTATGTTCTTTTTGAGCATTTGATTTTACAACACTGCAGTGCCAGATAATTGATTCCATGTGGCCAGGGTATTAGCAAAGTGCTGAAAGGGGAATAATTGAGTTTATTAGACTCCTGTTGTTTGCAGAAGCAGTCTCACAGCCTGAAGTTGTTCATGGTGTTGAACGACATGTGAACTACATATTCTGTTGTCCCAAGTAACCATATGGTCACCAGCATTTACCACCAAGTTGTTATCAAGAAAATCTTACTAGAATCTTGAAAAAGAATCAGAAGCAAAAATCGTGGAAAGATTTGAATGTGCTTTCACTTGTTAAATAGTAAATGAACTATTACTAGTGAAGGGTATGAAGCCAGTGCTCCATAAAAAGAACTTTCTTTTGTATAGAGTAAGCAGAATATGAGATGTAATTTGAAAAACATAATCCATAACCCCAGATATTCTTTTTTTTAAATTTAAACATTTATTAATATTCATTTTTAACATGGTTACATGATTCATGCTCCTACTTTCCCCTTCACCCCCCGCACTCCCCCACCCATGGCCGACTCACATTTCCACTGGTTTTGTCATGTGTCCTTGATCAAGACCTATTTCCAAATTGTTGATAGTTGCATTGGTGTGGTACTTTTGAGTCTACATCCCCAATCATGTCCACCCCAACCCATGCTTTCAAACAGTTGTTTTTCTTATATGTTTCCTCTCCTACAGTCCTTCTTCCGAATGTGGGTAGCGTTCTTTACCATAAATCCCTCAGAATTGTCCTGGGTCATTGCATTGCTGCTGGTACAGAAGTCCATTGCATTCGATTTTACCATAATACCCCAGATATTCTTTACCAAACACTGCTGTCCCCAGTAACTGTTTGAAATTCCCACATCCATTTTTTGAGGTTATGGGAATTAAAAATATCTATAAATGCAAATCTTAACTCATAAAAGATAACTATTGTCAGTCATTATTACTTGTTTGAATTAATTTATCACTCCCCTAGCAGACAGCCAGACAGTGAGTAAATGGGATATATGGCAGAGAAATTTATAAAAGAGAATGATAAGACAATTTACTAGGTAATGGTCCTCGTATGATGCCATACATAGAAACTCTGGCCTTTTGGGGATATTAAGAAAAGCCAAATGGAAAGGAAGAAAAAATGAGTGTTGAAAAAACATCTTATGTCCCATAAGTTTTTTTTCCCACTAGAATCCCCTGTTAAATTGGATCCTTAGGGGGCAGCTGGGTAGCTCAGTGGATTGAGAGCTGGGCCCAGAGACAGGAGATCCTGTCTTCAAATCTGGCCTTAGACACTTCCTAGCTATGTAACCCTGGATAAGTCACTTAACCCCCACTACCTAGCCATTTCCATTTTTCTGCCTTGGAACCAATACACAATATTAATTCTAAGATGGAAGATAAAGGTTTAAAAAAATAAAAATAAATTGGCCCCTTAATTCCCTATTTTGTTTAACTTTTCACTTAAATAATCCCTATAATTTACACATCAATACATGATGTGTCATATGCTAAAATGTGTACTTTTTGCTAAAAAAAACCATACACTACATATATTTTGAAGAGAAACTCAATTTTTATGTGAACCATGAAATTATTATGCCTTAGTATAAACACAGAGATAATGAAGAACAGCAAGTAGACAAAAATTTGGAGTCAGGTAGACCTGATTCAAGTTTTATCCCTAATAAATGCTGAGACCGTAAGTTGGAGAATAGTCCTTGATCTTCATTAAGGTAAGAAATTTCTAAATGAGAGATTCCTTAGAGGAAATCACAGTTCTGTATCACTCTGCTGTCCCCCATTCAAAGAAATTGATACCAAGATAGAAGATGTTGTTACATGTTGAGCAGACCACAAATATTGCAGAAAAAATTATATAAAATACAAGTGAATAATTAGAGGATTTGGGGTGGTGGTATGCAGGGTATTAAAAATAATCATATCTGTCAGGATATTTAACAGAAGCAACTTCATTTCTGATCACCCAATTATTTGTTTAAGCCTTTATTCTTATAGGCAAAATGTGCAAGCCTTTCCTGGTCACAATCATTTGAACAGATTTTCCTATTCACAATTTCCTTATGGTCAATTAAGGAAAATTGTAGTCCAGTTCCTCACTGGTTGACTGCTTCTAAGATCCCTCTCCCATATGAGTACTGTGAATTTTTCCAGAAAGAATAATAAGATATAAGGACAAAGACTCAGAGTTCTAGACTCTTGATTATGATATTTACCCACAGTATGGACTCATCACTACTCATTCTTGCCTAAAGTAGTGAAGGGCTTGGAGATTACAGAATTGCATGTCTGTGAATTTTGATAAAGTGTTCAACTTGTGATCTGTGACTGCTCACATTTTTTTTTTGATGCTCCCCCCAGGAACTCCTCATTATTTCTTTCTCTGTAAAATTGGAATGATAATATTTATACAGAATACTTATCTCATAAGTTTGTTGAAATGAAATAATTTTTGTAAATTATAATACAGTATATAAATATGAGCTATCATTTGTTCAGCTTTGTGATAATGATCATTCACAATCTACAGATACGTGAACATGAAATGTCTTATAAGGTTCACATAATGTGATGGAAAATGGTTTAGCCTTTGAATTTTAACTTTGCCACTTTCTATCTAGGTGATCTGACCATTTTTCACTCAGTCGAGAAGTCAAAATTCTTTGCCTCTCCTCAAACAATACTGAAAGATGATCTTTCTCTTGTAAGATTTTTTTGTGCTCCAACCTAGATGTGTAAAAGTATGTGCATTTCTATCACCAACTCCATTTGGCTTACTAGAGATGAATATGAACCAAGAGTAGCTGCCTATCGAATTAAGTGTCTCAGACTTGATTGTTTCTCAGTGTGCAGTCTTCCCCATTTTACATACATAAACACACATAGGCACACACACAAATTCACTACATACACATACACATGAATTGGTTGATTTCCAATTGTCAAAATGGCAAAGTAAGAAACTCTTGGATGCTACTGACTTCCTTCCAAATGGTCCCAAGAGGACAAAAACACCTCAAAACAAACTTTGTAGTGATAGAAACAACAGAAGAAAGGGTAAAGCAGTGCTCTTTGCCAGAACAATGTGGAAGGACGCCAAGGAGGGCTCTTCTCACTGTATATGAGAAGAAAGAGCTGGACGAGACCCAGACTCAGCAGAACTCAGAGGTAATATAGCACAAGTGAAAGGGACAAAAGCATAGCTTCAGTAGAGTAAGTGTGGAAGTGTAGAAACTAATAAAATACAGAAAAAAATGATAGTGGGAGGAAAGAGGCCTTCATAGTCTAGGGGGAAGAGAGACTGGGAATAATCCAAAGTGAGCATCAGTCAAAGAAACTCATCCCAACACAATCAGAGGAACTGGGCACCACCCAAACTGAACCAGTGCAAACAGCATTGGAAATGAATAACTACAAACCTCCACATAGGAGACCAACCAGTACACTTCAATGGAGTGCTCAGTCTGGGACCGACAACTAAATTGACACAAGGTGCAGTACAAGCATGGGGCTAAAGAACATGGTAGAAATATTTTATATAACTCCTTTGAAACATTTTGCCAAACTGATACAACCATTCTGGATGGCAATTTGGAACAATGCCCAAAGAGCTCTAAAAGACTGCCTGCCCTTTGACCCAGCCATAGCATTGCTGGATTTGTACCCCCAAAGAGATCATAGACAAAAAGACTTGTACAAAAATATTTATAGCTGCACTTTTTGTGGTGGCAAAAAAAAAACTGGAAAACAAGGGTATGCCCTTCTATTGGGGAGTGGCTGAACAAATTGTGGTATGTGCTGGTGATGGAATACTACTCTGCTCAAAGGAAAAATAACCTGGAGGAATTCCATGTGAACTGGAAAGACCTCCAGGAATTTATGAAGAGTGAAAGGAGCAGAGCCAGAAGAACACAGGTAAAATCAAATGTAATGGACGTCTGTACTAGCAGCAATGCAATGACCCAGGAAAATTCTGAGGGATTTAGGGAAAAGAATGCTCTTCACATTCAGAGGAAGAACTACAGGAGTGGAAACACAGAAGAAAAACAACTGCTTGAACACATGGATTGATGCAGACATGATTGGGGTCGTAGACTTGAAACTACCACACCAATGCAACTATCAATAATATGGAAATAGGTCTTGATAGATGATACGTGTTAAAAACTAGTGGAAATGTGGGTCGGCTATGGAGGGAGAGAGGATGGGGAGGGTGAAGGGGAAAGTAAGAACATGAATCATGTAACCATGGAAAATGTTTCTAAAAAATAAAATAAATAAAATGAAATAAAATAAACATTTTACCATTCTTAGGGGAAAAATAATCCAAGATAGAAATAATATTTTATAGTGACATTGTAACACATATAGTGAAAAAGCAGATAACACAGTGAGATGTATAGTCCACAAATTTGGAGTTTTTTGATACCTTAATGTTTAAATGGCTATTTCCCACATTAAACTTTATATCCCCTTTGAGGTACTTAAGAAACCAAATTGTTGAAGCAAAAATTTTAATAGGATCAAAATTGGGCATAAGAAATTCCTGTAGTGGGAGTTAGAATAGTGTCTATACAATTAGAATCTTTTAAAGTGGTTGATCCCTTTTTGAAAGGATGGACTTATCCACATGGGTTAATAAGCAAAGGTGATTTTTTAGATTATTTAGATGCAAACAGTTTTACAACTTATCTTGTAAAATCATAACCAATTTCCTTCAAATATCTTTTGAAAATAATTTTATTATGTATTTTATTTTTACATCATATTCATTTATATATAGACATATTTGAGTATGTGTATATGTAAATAAACACACACATATGTACACATGTATATATGTGTATGTATTTCCCAATCCAATGAAACATATCTTAGAAAATGAAAAGGGAATCAGCATTTTTAAGTTTCTATTCTGTGCTAGACACTGTACTAAGTTCTTTTATAAATATCTTATTTGAATCTCATAACAGCTCCTTAAGAAAGGTTCTACTATGATTACCATTTTTACAGTTAACAAAGTGGGCAAACAGGGTTAAGTGATTTGGCTAGAGTCACACAATTAGTAAGTACTTCAAGATAAATTTTAACCCAAGTCTTTCTAACTTGATTCTCTGTAATGTATCCACCATGCAATCAGCTATCACCAAAAGAGTTTAAAAGAAAAAAAAAGAGGAATACTTCAGAAAAATTCATCAATACATTATCTAAATCTGGAAGTATGTACAATATTTCATAGTTATCCATCTCTATAATGAACAAAGAGAAATGCAGTTTATAACCTATCCTCTGAGTCATGCTTGAGATATTGTGAAAGCACAGAGTTCAATTTCTTAATCCTTTATTCATTCTTTCTTCTTTTCTTTCTTTTGTTACCTCCATTTGAATGTCTTAGTCCTTTTCAAATCATCAAGAAGCATTAATTACTCATCTACCAGTACTACAAATACCTAATATAACAGCTCTTTAAAGTTTGCCAAGTACTTCAAAATTATTCTCTAATTTTATCCACACAACAAAATTGAGATGTAGGTACTATTTTCACCAACATTTTTCAGATGAAGAAATAGAGGGGCATAAATGTTATAATTTGCACAGTCAGAGTTACATAGCTACTAAGTATTTGAAGATGAATTGGATGTTGTCTTCATAAACCCAGACTGGTACCTCTATACCACTTACCTGCACTTTGTGTCAAGTATTGGGTTATATACTTAGGATATAAAGGAAAAACAAACAAACAAACAAAAATGAAAATGAACAACAAAAGGAGCTAAGGAAGGAGACAACTTATGACTAGTTACATAAAAGCAAGATACTGAAGGAGTCAAGATGGTGAAGTAGAAGCAGGGAAGCTTGAATTCACCATGAGAATCCTCTCCAAGCAGTGTTTTTAAAATGTCACAAAATGAACACCAGAGTGAAAAAATCAACAAGGTGAGAGAATGAAGCAACTTTCATGAAGAGAACGACTTGAAAAGTAGACAGAGAGCATCTGGGACACTGGGGTGACATGAGGGCATGGTCATCAGGAGGTTACAGCAAAAGAATAAAGATCAAGGCAAAAGCAAGACACCTCCCCTTACCCCACATTTACGATTCTAGGTTCTGAATCTCATCCCAAACCAACATCCAAACCCTGAGATATGGCTGGACCAACAGCAGTCCAACCCAATGTACACTCCTTAATGTTCTAAGTAAACCTGAAGTGAGCTCCAGAATTCCAACCTGGGACAATCTGTGCTGCACAGCCTTGTCTGTATGGACCCAAAATGAGGCCAGGAGTCCCAGCCTGAGATTATGGTGAGGATTTAATCCCAGTATGGGACAGTTGATAGACCCAGAGATTAGACCTGATCCCTAGCAGGGGAAGTACCCAGAGTCCTGGCTTGTGAGATCCTGGCTGGCCCTTGCCAACGCTCAAGGCTGAGCTCCAGGGAAGGGCAGTCTTTGCTGTGTGGTGTGCCTGACCTGATCAATCTCATAGTGAGACCAAAAGCCTATATCCAAGCCTAAGGCTAGGATTTGAGCCACCAGAAATATCAGGGGCTGATTGAATCAACAGTGAATGGTGGCTCTGAGAGCTCCCAGTCCACAGGCCATCATACTATCTTAGAAGAACTGAAACTTGCAGAATCTCGGAAATAAAGCTAAAGGTTGTATCAAGGAAGAACTAAAGTTAAACAGAATATCCCATCTTCCTGGAGAACAGAGCCTACCTTTCAAATGAAAGTGAAAGTAAAGAAAAAAGCTGAGAAAATTAGGAAACATAAAAAAACCACTTAACCAGAGAAAAAATTTATGGAGACAAACAGCAAGGCACAGACACAGAAGGGAAGAGTTAAAACAAAGAGACACACACAAAGCCCCAACAAAAAATATGAATTGGACTCTGATTCTGGAAGAACTTTAAAAAGCATTTCAAAAATCAATTAAGAGGAAACCAGCAGGGTGGCTCAATGTATTGAGAACCAGGCCCAGAGACAAGAGGTCCTGTGTTCAAATCTGACCTTGGACACTGCCTAGTTGTGTGACCATGAACAAGTCACTTGTGTGCCTATCCTTTACCACTATTTTGCCATAGATCCAATACACAGTATTGATTCTAAGATGAAAGGTAAGGGTTTAGAAGAAAACATTTACAAAAGGCAGAGGGAAAATAGGGAAAAGAAATGAAAGCAATGCGAGATGAAATAAGCCAAATGAAAAATGAAGGCTCAAAAGCTAATGGAAGAAAATCATTTCTTAAAAATTAGAATTGGGCAATTAGAAGCTAATGATTTCATGGGACATCAAGAAGCAATGAAACAAAATCAAAAGAATAGGGGGGAAAAACAACAGTAGATAACACGAAATATCTCATTGAAAAAACAACTGACCTAGATAATAGATCTAGAAGAGACAATCTGAGAATTATTGGACTACGTGAAAGCCATGATGACCAAAAAAAAAAAAAAAAACACTTTGGCTGCCATGTTACAAGAAATTATCAAAGATAACTGCCCAGAGATCCTTGAAGAAGAAAATAAAATTGAAATTCCAAAGTCAAGATGGATTCACAAGAGAATTCTATCAAACATTTAAAGAACAATTAATTAATTCTAATACTACATAAACTATCTGACAAAATAGACAGAGAAGGAATCTTAACAAATTCTTATTGTGATTCAAATATAATATTGTTATCTAAGCCAGGGAGAGCAAAAATAAATAAAGACAATTACAGGTCAATTTCATTAATGAATACAGATGTAATTTTTTGAATAAATACTAGCATTGAAACTACAGAAATATATTACTAGAATCATTCACTATGATCAGGTGAGATTCATACCTGGAATGTAGGGCTGGTTTAATACTATGGAAGTTATTAACATAATTGACCATATCAAACAAACAGAAATCACATGATTATAGGAATAGATGCAGGAAATACTTTTGACAAAATGCAGCACCAATGAATATTAAAAATACCAGAAAGGATAGGAATAAACAGATAATTCTTTAAAATGATAGATCCTCTCTACTCTTCTATTACTTAACTAGTACCAGATTGTTTTGATAACTGTTGTTCTATAGTATATTTTGCGATATGGTAAGGATAGACCTCCTTTCACATTTCCCCCCCACTGGTATCCTTGATTTCTTGAACTTTTGTTTTTCAAGTCATTATTTTTTTATAGTTTTCTAAAATAATTATTTGGTAGTTTGATTCATGTAGCACTGAACAAATAAATTAACTTGGTAGAGTCGTCATTTTTATTATATTAGCTCTGCCTACCCATGAACAATTAATTTGTTTGGTTTGACCAATTTCTTTTTTTCTTTTTTCTAAATTTTATTTAATTAATTGATTTAGAATATTTTCCATGGTTACATGATTCATGTTCTTTTCCTTCCTTCCTCCCGCCTCCCCCCCCCATAGCCAATGAGAAATTCCACTGGGTTTTACATGTGTCATTGATCAAGATCTATTTCCATATTATTAATATTTAAACTAGGGTGATCACTTAAGAGTCTACATCCCCAATCATATCTCCATCAATCCATGTAATCAAGCATTTGTTGTTTTTTTGTTTTTTTTTCTGTGTTTCTGCTCCCACAGTTCTTTCTCTGGATGTGGATAGTGTTCTTTTTCATAAGTCCCTCTGAATTGTCCTGGATCATTGCATTGCTGCCAGTAGAGAAGTTCATTACATTTGATTGTGCCACAGTGTATCCGTCTCTGTGTATAATGTTCTCCTGGATTTGCTACTTTCACTTTGCATCAATTCCTGGAGGTCATTCCAGTTCACATGGAATTCCTCCAGTTCATTATTCCTTATAGCACAATAGTATTCTATTACCAAAAGATACCACAATTTGTTTAGCCATTTCCTAATCGAGGGGCATCCCCTCATTTTCCAATTTTTTGCCACCACAAAGAACTCAGCAATTAATATTTTTGTACACATCTTTTTCCTAATGATCTCTTTGGAGTAAAAACCCAGAAGAGTTATGGCTGGATCAAAGGACAGACAGTCTTTTAAAGCCCATTTGACATGATTCCAAATTGCCTTCCAGAATGATTGGATCAATTCACAACTCAACCAACAATTCATTAATGTCTCTATTTTGCCACATTCCCGCCAATATTTATTACTTTCATTTGCTGTCATGTTAGCCAATTTTCTAGGTGTGAGGTGGTACCATAGAGTGTTTTGATTTGCATTTTTCTAATTATAAGTGATTTAGAACACTTCTTCATGTGCTTATTGATAGTTTTGATTTCTTTATTTAAAAAGTTGCCTATTCATGTCCTTTGCCAATTTTTCAATTGGGGAATGGCTTGCTTTTTTGTACAATTGATTTAGCTCCTTATAGATTTGAGTATTTAGACCATTGTCAGAGATTTTTCTTATAAAGATTTTTCCCAGTTTGTTGTTTCCCTTCTAATTTTGACTGAAGTGGATTTCTTATTTAAAACCTTTTTAATTTAATATAATCAAAATTATTTATTTTACATTTTGTGGCCATCTTATCTGATCAATTTCTTTTTAAGATGGGCAGTTTATATTTTTGTAAATATTTGTTCATTTCATTTAGATTGTCAGATATATTGGCATATAATTGGACAAAATAACTCCTCACCACAGGCTCAAAGTGGTGGGGATAGAGTGTGCTAGGACTTGGGCTCTCACCAGCTAGGCTCCTTGCTCATTACTATGGGTCTTGGGATGTCATTTTGGGCTTGGTCAGGGGCTCAGTTCCTCCCTCTCTGCCTACACCAGTCAGGCACACCATGAATTACCCTGTTCTAGGGATTAGAGCATCACTAAAGGCTTGGGATTGGCCTTGAAACTTAGGTGTTGTTGTGGGGTTTCACTACTATTGGTCTCAGTATTGGCAGGGTTTCAGGGTTTCAATTTTGACTTGCATCCAAGTTCAGAATCTAGTACAATAGAAGTGGGGTAGATGTGGGAAGACTTCCTTTTGGTGTGTCCTGGTACTTCTTTGTGTGACCTCCTATAGACTGTACTTCTCTCTCACCCCAGTGAACCATACCCTCTCCAGCTACCTTTTAAGTTGTTCTCTGAATGAATTTTGTTTTACTCCATCTCCCTGTTGTTTCTTTCACTTCAATTTTAAGGGCTATTTTAAGATTGGTTGGAGAGGATTCTCATGGCAGTTAGTTTTTTCCTGCTTCTATTCCACCTTCTTGGCTCCAACACCCTCTAGATAATTGCAAAGGGAGAGAACCAAGATAAAAATCAGAAAATCTTCTTGTAGAAGGTGAAACTTTATTTGGGACTTTAAGGAATTTAGTAAAGCCAAGAGTAGAGAGGAGTAGGGTTAAAGAACTCTAGACAGTGGGGACAGTCCATGTAAAGATGGTTCGATTTCTTGGTTTTGCTTCTTTTACTTACTCTTCATCAACTCATATAAACCTTTTCATGCTTCTCTGAAAAATCCTCCAAATTTGTCATTTCCTATGGAACATTAATATTTGATATATTGTTGTACCATGTTTTGTTTATTCATTCCTCAGTTAATGGATATCTACTTTGTCTTATCTTCTTTATTAACAAAAAATTATCTTATAAATATTTGATTATAAAAGGGATCTTTACAATTTTTTTTCCTTTTGAGAGGAAGATGCCTCTTAATGGAATCTTTGGGACAAATTTTTACATAATCACATTTGTCACTTTTTAAATACAATTCCAAATTGGTTTTCAAGAAGTTTTGGACAAATATACAACAATACCAAGACTGCATTAGCATACTCGCCTTCTTTCAGTTCCTTCAATAATGATTATTTTATTACTATCACAAATCCTTTTATCATGATCCATTTTGCTGACCTCCAATCTCATATTACCAACTGTTTTTGAGACATTTTAAACTGAATGTCTGTCTTATACTCAACATTTCAGAAATAAAACATTATCTTTCCCCCAAAACCTTCCTCCTTGCTACCTTCCCTAACACTGTAAAGGTCAACATCATCTTCCAAGACCTTCAAGCTTGAAATCTAGGTGTCATTCACTACTTTTCATTATCTCCCATACACTATATTTATTCTCTTGCAAAGACATGCTAATTTCACCCTTTCAACATCTCTTCAAGAAAACTGCCTTTCTCCACTGGTCCTGTTATCATTCTGATATATGCCCTCAGCATCTCACTCCTCGACCACTGAAATAATGCTGTCAAACCTGCTTTCCTTAAGCCACTTTCCACTCCAAGCTATGCTCCATTCAGGGACAAAAATGATTTTTTTCTAAATCATGATACTTCTTATTAAACAAACTCTAGTGGCTCCCTATCATTTTAAAAATCAAACAAAAAATTCTCTGTTTAGAATAAATGACCAAATATACTTCCCTACTAAATTCCCAGTATTTTGTGCCTTTCTCCCCATCATGTATTCTTCAATCCACTAGCATGAGACCCCTTGCTGTTTTATGAATAGTATCTTCCATTTCTTGGCTCTGGGCATTTTCTCTGGATATTGCCCATGTCTAGAATACTCTGTCTCCTCATTTCTGCCTACTGCCTTCTATACTGATTTCCTTTAAGACTCAAAAAAAATCTCATATCTTCTGGGAGACTTCCTCTAACCTTCTTAATTTAGTGTGTTCCCAATAAGTTATTTTCTATTTACCTTGTATATAACTTACTTATACAAATTTGTTCCCTTGTCTCCCCCATTAGACAGTGAGTTCCTTGAGGGCAGTGGCTTTCTTTTGCTTTATTTTTTTCCCAGTACTTAACACAGTTTCTAGCATATTGCAGGCCTTTAATAATTTTTATTAAGTTATTGCATTATGTATCATATTTGCCAATTTATGGGTAATAAGGAAATAAAAACTCAGAATCATTTTAATATACTTTATGGCTATTTAGAGCATTCATTCATATTAATGTTATACATCCACAATTCTTCAGAAAAATTTTTGCTCATATCATTTAACAAGGAGTTGCTTCTGAGAAGTTTCAATCATGCCTAACACTTCCTGACCCCATTTTGAGATGTTCCTTGCAAAAATTCTGGAGATGTTTGTGATTTCCTTCTCCAGTTTATTTTTCAGATAAGAAAATGGAGGTAAATGGGATGATGTGACTTTTCCAGGGTCACATAGCTAGTAAGTGACATACTAAAAGGGAGAGCCAAGAAGGCAACTTAGCAGCAGCAAAAGCTGAAACACTTCTGGCAATCCTTCCAAACCAATTTTTAAAAAGTACCTTAAAATGACAGGAATCAAAAATCAACACCAAGATAGAGTAAGGGGGTCTCCTGATGAACACAATTTGAAAGGTAGACAGAAAGAATAGATTTTCATGGGCTAAAAGGGAAGTGGAAGCAAAATTTCACAAAGAAGAGTGATAGTTCACTACCCCAATCCTACTGTGCCAGGTTCCAAACCTGAGCATAGGTTAACTTTTGGATCCTGAGACCCTGCCTACATCACCAACAGAAGAGCTCCTCCAACCCGATTACCACCCTTTGAATTCCTATGCGAAGGCACCAGCCTGCAGTGAGCCCCAGAAGTCTATAATGCTTGGCTCTTTCAAGCCTGCACTATGGTGCAGGCCTTAGACACAGGGCAGTTCATAGGCAAAAAAGGAACTGGGAAAATAGCAAATAGCAAAAGACACAACTAATCCCCAGAAAATTTCTAAAGCAACAAAGAGCACAGAATAGACTCAATAGGGGATGGTGAGATTCCAGCAACCACATGCAAAATTTCAAAATAAAATGCGAATTGGTCTCAGGCACTGGAATAACTGAAAAATGAATTGAAAAAGCAAATAAGACAAGTGGGAGAAAAATGTGAAAAAGAAAGAAAATAATGTAAAAAGAAAATAACAGCTTGAAAAGCAAAAATGGTTAACTGGAAAGAAGGCACAAAAATTTAATAAGGAAAAGAACTTTTTGTTTGTTTGTTTGTTTTTTAACAGAATTGTCCCACTGGAAAAAGAGGCAAACATTGAATGAAAAACAGATTTTCATGAAAATTAGAATGGACCAAATGGAAAAGGAGGATCAAATGGTCATGGAAGAAACTCATTCTTTAAAAATTAGAATTGGGCAAATATAAGGTAATAACTTTATGAGATATCAAGGAACAAAAATTTTTTATAAAAGAATGAAAAAATGAAATAAAATGTGAAATATGTCATTGAAAAGCAATTGGCCTGGTAAGTAAATCCAGGAGAGTCCATTTAAGAATGATTGGACTACTTGAATGTCAGGCTAAAAAATTAATAAAGCCTAGACATCATATTATAAGAAATTATCAAAGAAAACTGCCTTGATATTCTTGGAAAAGAGAGTAAAATAGAAATTGAAAGGAAACACAGAAACCTCCTGCAGTAAATACCCAAATGACAACTCCCAGGAATGTTGTAGCCAAGTTCAAGAGCTCTCAGGTGTTATGAGGATATTTAGGTATTAGTTTATATATTAGTTCAGCTAAGACAAAAAAATCAGGAGTAGCAATCATGATCTCAGACAAAGCTGAAGCAAAATAGATCTGATTAAAAGATATAAGGAAAGTAATTACAACTTGAAAAAGGCAGTACATATATTATGGACAATGAATAAATATCAGTTTTAAATATATATGCATATTTGGTATATTACCATTTGGTCCCAAATACCAAATACCCAAACTTCTAAAATAGATGAAATATTCATTAATTTTATTAGAGAAAAGAAAGAAGAGAATCAAAATATCAATAAAACATGAAAAAGTTGATCACATATAATGATAGGGAAATTTAAGCAATCATCCAAAGTTTATTTTACCCAATTAAACGACAATAAATCTGATAATCTCGGTGAAATGGTTTAATATTTACAAAAATATAAATTCCCTAGATTAACAAAAGCAGAAGTGGAATATTTAAATAATCCCATCTCAGAAAAATAAATAGAACAAGCCATCAATGAGCTCCCTTAAAAAAAATCCCTAGGGCCAAATGGATCTACAAATGAATTCTATCAAACATTTAAAGCACAATTAATTCCAATACTTTAAAAACTATTTGGCAAAATAAGCAAAGAAAGAGTCCTCCAAAATTCTTTTCATGACACAAATATGATCCTAATAGTTAATCCAAGAAGACCAAAAACAGAGAAAGAAATTACAGATCAATTTCTGTAATGAATAATGATGCAAAGCTTTTAAATAAAATATTAGCAAAAAGACTACAACAATATGTCACAAGGTTTATTCACTATGACCAGGTGGGATTCATACGAAGAATGCAAAACTAGTTTAATATTAGGAAAACTCTTGGCATAATTGACCATATCAGTAACCAAACTAACAAAAATCACATGATTATCTCAATATATAAAGAAAAAGTCTGGTAAAATGCAACACCCATTCCTATTAAAAACACTAGAAAACATAGGAATAAAAGGGCTGTTTCTTAAAATACTAAGTAGTATTTATTTAAAACCATTAGCAAGTATCATCTGCAATGGAGATAAATTAGAAGCCTTCCAATAAGATCAGGAGTGAAGCAAGGATGGCCATTGTCACCATTATTATATAGTATTGTACTAGAAATGCTAGCTTTGTGAATAAGAGAAGAAAAAAATTGAAGCAGTTAAAGTAGTCAATAAGGAAACTAAAATATTACTCTTTACAGATGACAAAATCATTATAAGAATTTCAATTTAGGTTTTATGCTAAATATGAGAATTCTAAAGTCTAAATATTGTGGTTGCCAATTTAAAAATATTACAGCTTCAGTCAAAATGACTTTTAGCAGCTTTATTTACAAAGAGGTGGAAAGAGTGAAAGTGGAAAAATGTAGATAGACAGAAAGCACTGCCTAACTACCAATACCCTGAGTTTAATCCTAATTTCTCCAGACCTCAAATGTGAATCCAAAAGTGAATCTCACCAGAATCAAAGTCCTAAATAGGAAGCCATAATCTGAAGAGCCAGATTTTCCTGAAGAATCCACCTAGAACCTTCAGTGTACATGAGGCTAAGATCTCCAAAAATTTCACTAGAATTCACACTGAAAGGAGTATCCCACCAAAGCACCCAAGAGCAGAGAGAGTCTGTCTCCACACCACTCCACTCACCACCTTAGGATGTAAGGAAAAAAGTCTTCTCTTCCCGTCTGGTTCACAAAGTCAGAGACTGAATCTTCATGTTGGTCTTTTTAAAGCAGTTTTCTTAACATCACTTCCTGTTGTCCCCCACTTTATGGGAACCAATTGCAGCCTTTCAATTTGCCTAGCACTGCCCAAGGCAGGGGGTTGAGGGTGGGGGTCATTAACCTCTGAAGTTGTCACCCACTCTAGTAAGTGACTTGTGAACTCTCATACTTAGTGATTGGTAAGCTATTAAGTAGGAGTACTTAAGTTTTTGATTTATTAACTTAAAAGTTGCCGGTTGATAGATGAAGAGAGTTTGATTCACTCTTCACATCATATACTTACAGAATCCTAGAAAATAAACTAAAAATTAGTTGAAATAATTCATAACTTTATCAGAGTTGCAGGATACAAATTAAACTCACATAAATCTTCAGCATTTCTATATATTTCCAACAAAGCTCAACAGAAAAACAATATAAAATACCTGGGAACCTATTTGCCAAGACAAACATAGGAATTACATGAACAAAATTATGAAGCACTTTTCACAGAAATAAAGTTAGATCTAAACAATTAGGAAAACATAGTCTGCTCTAATATGATAAAAATGACAATCCTACCTAAATTAATTTACTTATCCAGCTCCATTCCAATAAAACTATCAAACAACTATTTTATATAATTAGAAAAAGTAATAACAAAATTCATCTGGAAGAATAAATGGTAAAGAATATAAAAGGAACTAACGAAGTAAAATAAAAAGAAAAACCAAATAAACAGAGCTTATAAATGTCTAAGGCCATATTTGAATTTATGGGAATGAATCTTCTTGATTCCAAGTCAAGCATTCTATCCACTGTGCCACCTTTGACTACCTATCCATTAGGAAATGAATGGCTCTTTAATTTTACTTTTTCTTCCTTATATAAAAGGATCATATTACTTGTCATATTGTATATTTGGCAGCCTTACTTAGTGGATAGAAAGCCATCCTTAGAGCCTAGAAGAACTAGTTTAAGTCTCATCTCTAATTCTTACTGATATTTGACCCTGGCAAATCACTTAATTTCCTTTGCTGCTATAGGCAATACTAAGTCTCCAAATGGCAGAGAAGATGTCAGCCTATAAGGAGTTCTCTAACTAGGGAATTCTATAAAACAATGAGATCATAGATAATATTCCAATATAGAAACTCTCCAAGAATCTCTCTAATTTTCAGTACAGATGCCATTTTGCCTTAGAAAGGAAATTCCTTACCCATAGTTCCCTCTATAAATGAAGTTACAAGATTACCTTTAAAGTATATTATAAATTTATTCTAACCCTAATCAAATGATTTGGTATTGTTTAAGAAAAAGGCAAATATTCTAGACAATAGAGACCAAAACAAAAAAATTCAGTAAGCTAGTGTCAATTATCTGGAAAACATAAATTACTTACCAAAGAAATTCCCATTTGATGATAAGTATTGGGGAAACTAAAGTGGTTTAGCAAAAATTTGACTTAAATCAATACCTGTACCTAATTCCACAATACATTCTGAATATATATATATATATGTATATATATGTATGTATATTTATGTGTGTACAGACACATTATATATATATATATGTATATATATATATAATATGGCATTATATATATATATATTAATCACTGAAACTCATTCTCAAAAAGATTGGCAAATAATATTAATAAAGAGGTCTTAATAGAAGGATCACAAATTATTAACATCCATAGGATACACTCCTCCAAATCACTCATAGTAAGCGAAATACATTTCAAAATCCCATTGTTTCACATAAAAAACTTGTTCTATTCCTGAGGTCTGCATCACACTTTTGCTTCTTGCTTCTGAACTTCTTCTTTGACACAATTACACAATGCTTCAACTACTCCTCACCCAAGTACTTAGGTCACTTTCTTATTCACCTCTGGACCTGTGACCTTCCACTACTTAATTGGTGATAAAATCACATCTTGGTATGGGTCTGGACATGGCACTTCCTTTCAACAACTCTTCGGTGTTAATGGTTAAATAACTATCCAATATACTATGTTTTATTTAATTTTCATCCTCCAACCAGGACATAATCACATAATAACAGTTTGCCCAATAAATATTGAGCAGCTCAATAATGAACAGTTAGTATTTTTTTTAATTCTAAGTGTCTCTTATTGGTACATGCAAATGAGCATATGTGACAGATGTTAAGAAAGTTACTGAAGGAATACATGAGGGACTGAAAATTCATTGATCCTGCTGATTGCTCCTTTCATTCCTTTTTATTTTATTGACAAATGATCAACTGCAAAGACTCAAAACTTTTATTATAACAAAGTGATACATGAAAATCTGGAAGGGACTCAGCATCTAAGATGTGCAAATGCATTTTAATGAATGTCTTCCTTATATTTCATTGTCTCTATTACCAACCCTTTAAAACTGATATATTATTTTGTTGTTATTTTCTGTATTTTTTTAAACCCTTACCTGCCATCTTGGAATTAATTCTGTGTATTGGTTTCAAGACAGAAGAGTGGTAAGGGTTAAGCAATGAGGGTTAAATGACTTGCCCAGGGTCTCACAGCTGGGAAGTGTCTGAGGCCAGATTTGAACCTGGGACCTCCCGTCTCTAGGTCTGGCTCTCAATCTACTGAGCTACACAGCTGCCCCCCTTTCTGTCTTTTTTTAAAGTTCTCTAGATTAATAAGAGAGATTCTTTGTGAATCTGTATAATATTATATGAAAAACCTGAATTTGTCTAAAAATGTTTATCTTTTCTCACTGAGGAATCCATTAGAATTAAAAGTTTAAATATTTTCTGACCGCAAACTGAGATAATTTATTGGTGATAGTCATCTATTGTCCCATTGGCTTATTCTCTTAAATGAAGATAGTATTCTACCATTACAATCAGAACTCTGGAATTGTGAATGTGATCATTATCATGTTCAGATAGTCATTTATACTATAAAGTCATTTATACTATAAGACCTTTCATAGTGTGGTTGTTGGGGGGGGGGAAACCTCACCTGGTAAGCCCCCTTTAAATATTTATCCCAAGGCTGAAATTTGTCATGATGTCTACAAAAAGTTATGATTTGGTTCAATAATAAAAGGACTAGATTTCCAATAAAAAGGCCTGAGTTGGGGTTAAGATCATTGCAGAGTAGTATCAAGACTCTCCCCACCACCAACCAATACATGACACCTCAAAAGGTCAAAAAAAAAACAAATTCAAATGAACAAAAGGACTCCACAATTGGGAACAGCATTGAAGGTACATGGGATTTGGGCATTTCCATGCTATAAAGGGGTGAAATAGCTCCCTCCAAAATGTGAGCTTATCAACCCTCCCCCAACCCACCTATGGTCCCAGAGTCAGAGCCAGAGTGCCAGAAATAGAGGGAGCATGGGACAATCTCTAGGTACTTGGCAGCTAACTGGGACCATCAGGGACATGCCCCTGAGAGAAGTTAGACTTGAATCCCCAGGAGGCTAAAGAACATGGATCTTGGGCACAGAGATAGAGCTGAGAGGAGCAGCAGACAGTAAAAGCCATGCCAAGACTTGAAAAGTAGCCTCAGGCAAAAACTTCTCTGCTCCATACAGAGAGAGTTTACCCTCCTCACTCAGACTCCTAGTTGGGAAGAAAAAACAGCATAGTGATGAAAAACAGCACCCAAGAAATACAACTTCGAATCACCAGAAAGAACAAGAGAAAGTCACTGATCCTGAATAATTTTTATGGAGAAAAAAATCCAGAACACAGAGGAAATACAATAGGAGGACAAAAAATAAATACATCCAAACATTCCCAAAAAAATGAAAACTGGTCACAATCTCTTGAAGAGTTCAAATCTGAGATTATGGGAAAGGTGGAAGAGATTTGGTGAGAAAAGTGGGAAATAGCTCAAAAAGAAATTAACAGTTTAAAAGACAGAAACTCCCAATTAGAAAAAGAAGCCCCCAAATCAAATGAAATGATAAGCAAATTGGATACCAAAATAAAACAGTTGGAAACCATGAAAAAAGGATAGACCAAACTGAAAAGTAAAATCAAAACAGTATAGCAGAAAATCAGTCTCTAAAGACCAGAATTGGGCAAGTAGAAGCCAATGATCTCGAGAGAAAGCAAGAACTAATAAAGCAAAGTCAAAAGGCTGACAAAATAGAAGAAAACATGAACCTTCTCACTGAGAAAATGACAGATCAAGAAAAAAGGTCTAGAAGAGACAACTTGAGAATTATTTGTCTTCCTGAAAAATCAGAAATTAATAGAAATTTGGACACCATATTACAAGAAATTATCCAAGAAAACTGAAAGGATGTTCTTGAACAAAAGTGTAAAAGAGACATTGAAAGAGCTCATAGAACACCCTCTACACTAAATCCTCAAAAGACAACCCTCAGGAATGTAATTGCCAAATTCAAGAGTTTCCAAGTTAAGGAGAAAATATTACAAGAAGCCAGAAAGAGACAATTCAGACATCAAGGTGCACCAATCAGTATTACATAGGATCTGACAGCCTCTACACTAAAAGTCTGCAAAGCTTGGAATATAATATTCAGAAAGGCAGGAGAATTGGATCTTTAACCAAGGATTGCGTACCCAACAAAACTGATTATAGGTTTTTCTGGGTTAAGATGGTGGCAGAGTAAAAAGCAGCGCTTAACCTCTCCTGACCAAAACATACAGTACTTCTCAAGGGGGCATAAAAACAAACCCAGTCGAACGGTGGGACCCCACAAGAGGGTGCAGTGTGGAAGGTATGTGGAATCAGGACATTTCCATGTTATAAAGGGGTGAAACAGCTCTCACTAAATCCCAGGCTGAGCAACCCCTCACCCCCCCCCCCACACACACACCACCTGCAGCACCAAAGCCAGGTCAAAAGAAATAGAGCAAGTTTGGGCCACCCATCGAGACAATGGCAGCTCCAGGGCCTGTTCCTGAGAGAGGCAAGATTTGGGACCCCAAAAAGCTGAGGAACGCACATGGACTCTGAGCAAGGACACAGAACCCAGGCGTGGGTGGAGAAGGGGGTGGAGGCGGACACAGGCATGAGCGAAGGCTCTGAAACCCTGAGTGCGTAACCAGTGCAGATGGGTATAGGACTGTGGAAGCAGTGCCCTGAGACTTGTAAAG
Source organism: Gracilinanus agilis (assembly GCF_016433145.1). Classification (NCBI taxonomy): domain Eukaryota; kingdom Metazoa; phylum Chordata; class Mammalia; order Didelphimorphia; family Didelphidae; genus Gracilinanus; species Gracilinanus agilis. The sequence continues at coordinate 216,484,804 of NC_058133.1, forward strand.
AAGCCTCCTGCAGAGGATCAAGCAAGAGGTCCACCAGGGGGCTTGACCTTGGAAAAAACCAGACCTCATACCTCAGGAGCCAAAAGACTGAAGACAGTCACTGAGCGCAAGGATAAAGCTGAGAAGCTGCTGGGCTAATGATGGCTACCCAGAACCAGGAAGTCCAGAAGAGAGAGAAAATAAGGCAAGAAAATGACAGTTTAAAAGGCAGAATTTTGCAAATGGAAAGTGAGGCAAGTCAACTGAAGACCAGAAATGACGAGATTGAAAAGGAAAACCAAAATATTATAGCCGAAAACCAAAAGATCAATAGCTGAAAACGAAAAGATTATAGCCGAAAACCAGTCCTTAAAGGCTAGAATTGAACAATTAGAAGCTACTAATCTCTCAAGACAACAAGAACAAATAAAACAAAGCCAAAAGACTGAAAAAATAGAAGGAAACATGAAATATATCAATGAGAAAGTGACAGACCAAGAAAACCAGTCTAGAAGAGACAATTTGAGAATCATTGGTCTCCCTGAAAAGGGTGAAATTAATAGAAATTTGGACTCCATACTAAAAGAAATTATTCAGCAAAATTGCCCTGAAGTTCTACAAGAGGGCAATATAGATATTGAAAGTATCCATAGATCACCCTCTACACTTGATCCAGATAAGAAAACGCCCAGGAATATAATAGCAAAATTCAAGAGCTTCCAAGTAAAAGAAAAAAATCTTACAAGAAGCCAGAAAGAGACAATTCAAATACCAAGGAGCACCAATCAGGATCACACAGAATCTGGCAGCCTCCACAATAAAAGACCGCAAAGCCTGGAATATGATGTTCAGAAAGGAAGAGAGCTGGGCCTTCAGCCAAGGATCAACTACCCATCAAAATTGACTATATACTTCCAGAGGAAAGTATGGGAATTAAACAAAATTGAAGATTTCCAAGTATTTCCAGAGAAAAGACCAGGGCTAAATGGAAAGTTTGATATCCAACCACAAAAATCAAGAGAAACATGAAAAGGTAAATAAGAAACAGAGGGGAAAGAAAGAAAACTCATAATTTTTTAAATTTGGCTTTTTAAGGGCCTCAGTAAGATCTAATTATCTGTATTCCTATGTGGAGAAATGCTATGTATAATTCTCTGCAGAGAACTCTATTCACTAGTAAGTATTCATTATTATAGTGGTCAGAAGAATGAATAATGGGGAGAGGGTGGAGTGCTGAATGGTCTAAGATGATATGGGGGGGTGGGAAAGAGGAGGGTGAATGGAAGGGGACACCAGGAGAAACTTGAGAGAATAAGAAAAATAGGATAATCTATTACACAAAAAGAGGGCATGGGATGGGGAGGGGACAAATACTATTATAAGAAGGAGAGGAAGAGAGCATCAAGAGGTAATTTTTAAACCTTACCCTCAGTGTAATCAACTTGGAGAGGGAAGAGTAGCTATACTATTCATTGGGATATAAAACTCTATCTAAACCTACTGAGAAAGTCAGAAGGGATAAACCAAGGGGAGCAGGGAAGAGATGAGGTAAAAAAAGGGAGGGGAGAAGTAGAGGGAGGGAATTTATTAGGCCTTCAAAACAAAAAAAGGGGAATAACAAGGGAGAGGGTAGAAAGGGAAGTTAATCAAGGGAGGGGATAAGGGATACCAGCTCTAAGCAAACCACTGGTTTAAAAGGAAAAAGTATAAGGAAAAAGGGGGTAGGAATAGGGGAGTATTCGAAAATGTCAGCAAATGCACAACTGATGATTATAACTCTGAATGTGAATGGGATGAACTCGCTCATAAAACGGAAGCAAATAGCAGAGTGGATTAGAAACCAAAATCCTACCATATGTTGTCTACAAGAAACACATATGAGGCGGGGGGACATACACAATTTTATGGTTCAGGGCTTGAGCAAAATCTTTTGGGCATCAAATGAGAAAAAGAAGGCAGGAGTGGCTATTATGATTTCTGATAAAGCCAGAGTAAAAACAGGTATGATTAAAAAAGTCAGGGAAGGTCATTACATCCTGATTAAACAATGAGGAAATAACACTGCTCAATATGTATGCACCAAGTGGCATAGCATCCAAATTCATAAAGGAGAACCTGGCAGAGCTCAAGAAGGAAATAGATAGTAAAACCATACTAGTGGGAGATCTAAATATTCCTCTTTCAGATCTAGATAAATCAAACCAAAAACTAAATAAGAAAGAGGTAAGAGAGGTGAATGAAGTCCTAGAAAAATTAGATTTAATTGATATGTGGAGAAAAATAAATAGGGACAAAAAGGAATACCCCTTCCTTTCAGCTGCACATGGTACATTCACAAAGAGTGACCATGTAATAGGGCATAGAATCATTGCAAACAAATGCAAATAGCAGAAATATTAAATGTAACTTTCTTAGATCATAATGCAATAAAAATAACAATTAGTAACGGCACCTGGACAGGCAAATCAAAAACTAATTGGAAATTAAATAATATGATTCTCCAAAACCTATTTGTCAAAGAAGAAATCATAAAACCAATCAACAATTTCATTGAAGAGAATGACAATGATGAGACATCCTACCAAACTCTGTGGGATGCAGCCAAGGCAGTACCCAGGGGGAAATTTATATCCTTGAGTGCATATATTAACAAATTAAGAAGGGCAGACATAAATGAATTGGGCATGCAACTCAAAAAATTAGAAAGCGAGCAAATTAAAAATCCCCAGATGAAAACTAAATTAGAAACACTAAAAATCAAGGGAGAAATCAATAAAATCGAAGTAAAAGAACTATTGAATTAATAAATAAGACTAGAAGCTGGTACTTTGAAAAAACAGTTAAAATAGACAAAGTACTGGTCAATCTAATAAAAAAAAGAAAGAAGAAAATCAAATTGACAGTATCAAAGATGAAAAGGGAGACCTCACCTCTAATGCAGGCGAAATTAAGGCAATCATTAAAAACTATTTCGTCCAATTATATGGCAATAAATATAACAATTTAAGAGATATGGATGAATATTTACAAAAATATAAATTGCCTAGATTAACAACAGAAGAAATAGAATACCTAAATAATCCCATATCAGAAAAAGAAATTGAACTAGCCATCAAAGAACTCCCTAAGGAAAAATCTGAAGGGCCTGATGGATTCACAAGTGAATTCTATCAGACATTCAAAGAGCAACTAATTCCAATACTATACAAATTTTTTGATATGATAAGCAAAGGAGGAGTCCTACCAAATTCCTATTATGACACCAATATGGTACTGATTCCAAAGCCAGAGAGATCAAAAACAGTGAAAGAAAACTACAGACCCATCTCCCTAATGAACATAGATGCAAAAATCTTAAATAGAATACTAGCAAAGAGAATCCAGCAAGTAATTAAGAAGATCATCCACCATGATCAGGTGGGATTTATGCCAGGAATACAAGGATGATTCAACATTAGGAAAACCATCCACATAATTGACCATATCAACAATCTAGCAAAAAAAATCACATGATTATCTCATTAGAACCTGAAAAATTCTTTGACAAATTACAGCATCCATTCCTATTGAAAACACTAAAAAGTATACGAATAGAAGGACCTTTCCTAAAAAATAATAAACAGTATATACCTAAAAGCATCAACAAGTATTATATGCAATGGGGATAAATTAGAAGCCTTCCCAAAAAGATCAGGTGTGAATCAAGGATGCCCATTTTCACCTCTATTATTCAACATAGTACTAGAAACACTAGCAGTAGCAATTAGAGTAGAAAAAGAAATCAAAAGATATCAAAATAGGCAAGGAGGAGACTAAGCTATCTCTCTTTGCAGATGATATGAAGGCATACTTAAAAAAATCTAGAGAATCAACTAAGAAGCTTGTAGAAATAATCAACAACTTTAGCAAAGTTGCAGGATACAAAATAAATGCACATAAATCATCAGCATTTCTATACATTTCCAACACATTAGAGCAGCAAGAGGTAGAAAGAAAAACACCATTTAAAATCACCCTAGACAATATAAAATACTTAGGAATCTACCTACCAAAACAAACACAGCAATTATACGAAAACAACTACAAAACACTTTCCAAACAAATAAAACTGGATCTAAACAACTGGAAAGCCATTGGATGCTCATGGGTAGGATGATCTAACATAATAAAAATGACCATTCTACCCAAATTAATTTACCTATTTTGGGCCATACCTATCAAACTACCAAAAAACTTCTTTACTGAATTAGAAAAAACTATAAAAAATTTCATTTGGAATAACAAAAGATCAAGAATATCAAGGGAAATAATGAAAAAAATGTGAAGGAAGGGGGCCTAGGAGTACCAGATATTAAACTATACTAAAAAGCAGCAGTCATCAAAACAATATGGTTCTGGCTAAGAGACAGAAGGGAGGATCAGTGGAGTAGACTTGGGGTTAATGGCATCAGCAAGACAGTGTATGATAAACCCAAAGAGCCCAACTTTTGGGACATGAATCCACTATTTGACATAAACTGCTGGGATATTTGGAAAACAATATGGGAGAGATTAAATTTAGATCAACATCTCACACCCTACACCAAGATAAATTCAGAATGGGTGAATGACTTGAATATAAAGAGGGAAACTATAAATAAGTTAAGTGAACACAGAATAGTATACTTGTCAGATCTCTGGGAATGGAAAGACTTTAAAACCAAGCAAGAGTTAGAGAAAATTACAAAATGTGAATTAAATAGTTTTGAGTATAATAAGCTAAAAAGTTTTTGTACAAACAAAAACAATGTAGTCAAAATCAGAAGGGAAACAACAAATTGGGGAAAAATCTTCATAACAAAAAACTCTGACATGGGTTTAATTACTCAAATATACAAGGAGTTAAATCAATTGTATAAAAAATCAAGCCATTCCCCAATTGATAAATGGGCAAGAGACATGAATAAGCAATTTTTAGGTAAAGAAATCAAAAGTATCAATAAACACATGAGAAAGTGTTCTAAATCTCTAATAATTAGAGAAATTCAAATCAAAACAACTCTGAGGTATCACCTCACACCTAGGAGAGTGGCTAAAATGAAAGAAGGGGAGATTAATGAATGCTGGAGGGGATGTGTCAAAATTGGGACATTAATGCATTGCTGGTGGAGTTGTGAACTGATCCAACCATTCTGGCTGGCAATTTGGAACTATGCTCAAAGGGCTATAAAAGACTGCCTGCCCTTTGATCCAGCTATACCATTGTTGGGTTTTTACCCCATAGAGATCATAGATAAACAGACTCTTATGAAAATATTTATAGTTGCACTTTTTGTGGTGGCAAAAAACTGGAAAAGGAGAGTATGTTCTTCAATTGTGGAATGGCTGAAGAAATTGTGGTATATGCTGGTGATGGAATACTATTGTGCTAAAAGGAATAACAAACTGGAGAAGTTCCATGTGAACTGGAAAGACCTCCAGGAACTGATGCAGAGTGAAAGGAGGAGAGCCAGAAGAACATTGTACACAGAGACTGATATACTATGGTAAAATCGAATGCAATAGACTTCTGTACCAGCAGCAATGTAATGACACAGGACAGCTCTGAGGGATTTATGGTAAAGAACACTACCCACATCCAGAGGAAGGACTGCAGGAGAGGAAACATATAAGAAAAACAGCTGCTTGAATGCAAGGTTTGGGGTCGACATGATTGGGCATGTAGACTCGAAACTACCACACCAATGCAACTACCAACAATTTGGAAATAGGTCTTGATCAAGGACACATGACAAAACCAGTGGAAATGTGAGTCGGCCATGGGTGGGGGGAATGAGGGGGGTGAAGGGGAAAGTAGGAGCATGAATCATGTAACCCTGTTAAAAATGAATATTAATAAATGTTTAAAATTTAAAAAAAACAATAAAAAAACTGATTATATACTTCTAAGGTAAAGGTTGGGCATTCACAAAAATAGAAGATTTCCAAGTATTTGTAAAGAAAAGAACAGAAAGAACGTGGAAAGTTTGATATCCAACTACAACATTCAAGAGAAACATGAAAAGGTAAATAAGAGAGTGGAAAGAAAAAAAATTATTAGCTTCTTCAAGGGTTGTCAATACGATCAAATTATTTGTATTCCTATATGGAAAAATGTTATGTGTAACTCTCAAAAATTATATTCACTATTATAGCAATTAGAAGAGTTATTCATAGGGAGATGTTGGAGTACTAAATGGTCTAAGATGATATGCAAAAAAAAAGAAAACAGAAGGAATAGAAGTTGGCACCAAGAGAAACTTAAAGGAATAAGAAAAATAGGATAATCTATACCATGCAAAGATGTATGGGAAGGGGATGGTGTAAGAGGGGAAAATGGGAATTATTATTGTTGGACTAGATATTTAAGGTATGGTCGCCAGAAATTGATTAACTTGATTTTGAAATAAATTAAACCCAAGTTAGGATGACTATGTGTGCACCAAGTGGTATAACATCCAAATTCATAAAGGAGAAACTGGCAGAGCTCAAGAAGGAAATAGATAGTAAAACCATAAAAATGGAAGATCTAAATACTCCTCTTTCTGATCTAGATAAATCAAACTGAAAAATAAATAAGAAAGAGGTAAGAGAGGTGAATGAACTCCTAGAAAAATTAGAGTGAATAGATATGTGGAGAAAAATAAACAGGGATAAAAATGAATACACTTTCTTTTCAGCAGCACATGGTATATTCACAAAGATTGACCACGTACGACGGTATAGAACCATGGCAAACAAATGCAAAAGGGCAGAAATAATAAATGTAACCTTTTCATATCATAATGTAAAAAAATAATAACTAGTAAGGGTACATGGATAGGCAAATCAAAAATACATAGAAAATTAAATAATATGATTTTCTAAAATCAGTTAGTTAAAGAACAAATCACAGAAATAATTAATAATTTCACTGAAGAGAATGACAGTGATGAGACATCCTACCAAAATATGTGGGATGTAGCCAAAGCAGCCAAAATTCAGGAGGAATTTTATATCCTTGAGTGTATATATTAACAAATTAGGGAGGGCATTGATCTATGCAAATAAAAAAACGAGAAAGCAAACAAATTAATAATCCCTAGATGAAAACTAAATTAGAGATCTTAAAATTTAAAGGAGAAATTAATAAAATTGAAATGAAAAGAACTATTGGATTAATAAATAAGACTAGAAGCTTTTACTTTGAAGTAGTACTTTGTCAATTTTACTTTGAAAAAATAAATAAAATTGACAAAGTACTAGTCAATCTAATAAAAAACAAGGAAAGAAGAAAACCAAATTAACAGTTTCAAAGATGAAAAGGGAGACCTCATCTATAATGAAGAAGAAATCAAGGCAATCATTAAAAATTATTTTGCCCACTTATATGGCAATAAATATAGGAATATATGTGATATGGATGAATATTTACAAATATATAAATTGTCTAGATTAATAATAGAAGATATACAATACTTAAATAATGTCATCTCAGAAAAAGAAACTAAATAAACCACTAAAGAACTCCCTAAGAAAAAAATCCCCCAGACCAGATGGATTCACAAGTGAGATTCTATCAAACTTTCAAAGAATAACTATAACCAATACTCTACAAACTATTTGACATAATAAGCAAAGAAGTCCTACCAAATTCCTTTTATGACACAAATATTGTACTGATCCCAAAGCCAGGAAGATCAAAAACAGAGAAAGAAAACTACAGACCAATCTTCCTTAATGAACATAGATGCAAAAATCTTGAATAGAATACTAGCAAAAAGACTCCAGCAAGGGATCACAAGGGTTATTCATATTGATCAGATGGGAATTATATCAAAAATTCAAGGATATTTCAATATTAGGAAAAACATTCACATAATTGACCATATCATCAAGCAAACCAACAAAAATCTCATAATGATCTCAATAGATGCTAAAAAAGCCTTTGACAAGATACAACATCAATTCCTAATGAAAACACTAGAATGTATAGGAATAGAAGGACCTTTCCTAAAAATAATAAATGGTATGTATCTAAAACCATCAACAAAAATGATCTGCAGTGGGGGTAAATTGGCAGCATTCCCAAATAAGATCTGGAGTGAAACAAGGATGACCATTATCTATTATTTATCTCTAATATTATCTATTTATATATCTCTATTATCTATCTCTATTGTTTAACATTGTACTAAAAATGTTAGCAGTAGCAATTAGAGAAGAAAAAGAAATTGAAGGTATCAAAAGAGGCAATGCGGTGACCAAGCTATCACTCTTTGCAGATGATATGATGGTCTACTTAAAAAATCCTAGAGAATCAACTAGAAAGTTAGTGGAAATAATCAACAACTTTAGAAAAGTTGCAAGGTACAAAATAAACTCACATAAATCATCATCATTTCTATATATTTCCAACACATCTCAGCAGCAAGAGGTAGAAAGAGAAAATCCATTTAAAATCACCCTAGACAATATAAAATACTTAGGAATCTATCTGCCAAGACAAACACAGGAATTATATGAACATAATTATGAAACACTTTCCATACAATTAAAACTAGATCTAAACAATTGGAAAAACATTGATTGCTTACGGTAGGACAAGCAAACATAATAAAAATGACAATCCTACCCAAATTAATCTACTTATTTAGTGCCATACCTATCAAACTACCAAGAAACTTTTTTTACTGAATTAGAAAAAAAAAAAACTATAACAAAGTTCATTTCGTAGAACAAAAGATCAAGAATATTAAGGGAAATAATGAAAAAAAAAATGTGAAGGAGAGTGGCCTAGCAGTACCAGATCTTAAACTGCACTATAAAGAAGTGGTTCTCACTAAGAGACAGAAAGGAGAATCAGTGGAATAGACTTGTGGTAAATGACCTCTGCAAGACAGTCTATGATAAATCCCAAAAGCCCAGCTTTTGTTACAAAACCTCACTCTTTGGCAAAAAACTGCTGGGAAAATTTGAAGACAATATGGGAGAGATTGGGTTTACATCAACATCTCACACCCTACACCAAGATAAATTCAGAATGGGTAAATGACTTGAATATATAGAAGGAAACTATAAGTAAATTAGGTGAGCACAGAAGAGTATAATTGTCAGATCTTTGGGAAAGGAACAATTTTAAAACCAAGCAAGAATTAGAAAATAAATACAAAATGTAAAATAAATAATTTTGATTACATTAAATTAGAAGGTTTTGTACAAACAAAACCAATGCAACCAAAATTAGAAGGAAAATAACAAATTGGGAAAATATTTATAATAAACTCTGACAAAGGTCTAATTACTCAAATATACAAGGAGCTAAATCAATTGTACAAAAAATCAAGCCATTCCCCAATTGATAAATGGGCAAGGGACATGAATAGGCAATTTTCAGATAAAGAAATCAAAACTATCAAGAAACGCATGAAAAACTGTTCTAAATCTTTTATAATTAGAGAAATGTAAATCAAAACAACTCTAAGGTACCACCTCACACCTAGCATATTAGCTAGCATGACAGCAAATGAAAGTAATAAATGCTGGAGAGAATTTGGCAAAATATAGACATTAATACATTGCTGGTTGAGTTGTGAATTTATCCAACCATTCTGGTTGGCAATTTGGAACTCTGCCCAAAGGCTTTAAAAGACTGCCTGCCCTTTGATCCGGCCATAACACTGCTGGGTTTATACCTCAAAGAGATAATAGAGAAAAAGACATGTACAAAAATATTAATAGCCATGCTTTTTGTGGTAGCAAAAAATTGGAAAATGTAATGAGGGTTTTATGACTAAATCTGTAATGGTGAAATTGGTAAAGCTATAAAGGAGTCAGGAAATTAATATGGACTAGTCACAAGCTGTAGACTGGAAGTATTGAATGTAGGATTGTCAAATATCCAGTGCCTAAGTCAGCCAAGGTATTGGTATAATTTCCCTTGGTAAGGACTAACGCACTTTAAGATGATTTTCCTTCAGCCTCTGACCTAGCTGAGGAAGTAACTCCTATTGGTTGGTAGAGAGATTAGATAGGAAGGAAGTATCATGCTTCCTGTTTAAACAGTAAAGGAATTACTCAGTCTTTCACTTAGAGTTGTGAACAGCAGTCACTATTTAGATCTACGATGAAGGTAGGACTCCCTAGTTCTTAAATTAAATTAAGGATTTATTGAATAAATTCGTTTTGGAAAAGGGATTGGAGAATGGGTTATGAAACTAGTTCATTATTGCCTTCTAGATCTAAATTCAGGATATTGATAAACTCCTTGCTATGATCTTCAGCTGACCCAAGGGACCAGCCCTGGGACAGAAATAAAATGGTCTCTTTGATGGTAAATATAAAGTAATCTCTTGATAAGGAATAATTGGTATATCAGATTGATGTGCCTATCTGGTCAGCAATGATCTTTAAACCTGCGTGGTCTAGGATACTAAGATATCCCATGTTCCACCTCCTTCGATCCACCCTGATCCCACCCCAAGGGGTAGAAGGGAAGATGAGAAGTGAAGTATGGAAAGAATCCCAGCCCTGAGTATCCAGGCCTTTATATACCCTGGGTCCAACTACCAGATGATATCTGCCCTATTGCTCATGCCACAGTCAACATTCCAACCAGGGCAACTGACAGGTTGCCCCAAGAAAATATGGCAGTATTATTTTCTATATTACAAAAATGAGAGAATATCCTTCAATCAGAGAATGGCTGAATAAATTGCAGTATTTTTTGGTGATGGAATACTTTTGTACTCAAAGGACTAATTGTAGGATTAGGGAAACTGTGAGATGACAGGGGTCAGTGACAATCAAGTCTCCCTAATCTCTGGTCTTTGGAGAAACACAAGTAGGCTTGACTAGAAGTGAGGGGCAGGAGCTTACAGAGTATTCCTTCACCTCCCTCTAATCAGTTGGAAGTCAGTTAACTGTTTGATAATGGTGGATGTTCCTAGCTTGATAACTTCTGGGCCAAGATGGTAAATGGGAAAATGCTAAAACTCCTCATGATGACACATTTATCTGTATTATTTCCCCACAGGATAGAATGGGAGAAGCTTGATGTCTTAGAAGCTCACTGACTCAGAGGTCAGGATTAACTTCAGGGCCACTAGTAAGAGAAAATTTGGCTAATGGAGGATGTGAGTATTTCCTCAAATTATCTGTATCCAGACACTGTTCCTAGATGATAAGGGTTTAATGATATCAGGGAATGGGAAGGTGGGGAATGGGTTAGGATTGATAGGTAAGGAGAAACTACACAAACAGCTATGTCAAAAGCAGCCCTTCCCCCCAAAGGGCGAAAAGTATCTTGAATGGCTGAACTCCTCTCTATTCCTCTAAATAATCTTTCAAAACCTAGATAGCTAAACTAAGGTAGACTATGGTATTGCTTGAAGGTCTAACAAAAGTGACACAGCTTTGGCTGCCAGAGACTGAATGGTTCAGCTCAGAGCCACACAGATTGCCCCTATGCTCAGATCCAAGAGCAAAGAGATAGTACCAGGATCAGGACCAGGACCCAGAACCCTACAAACAGGGTGACCTGCCTTTTTATACCAGCACTCTAACTGCCTTTAACTGCCCCCTCTTTTAGAGTTCTGGGGGACACTATGGAATTTTGTGCTGCAGCTTGAATCCTCCTCAGCATTATGGATTCCACATTAATGAACTGGAGGAATTCCATGTGAACTGGAATGACCTCCAGGAATTGATGCAGAGTGAAAGGAGCAGAACCAAAAGAACATTGTACACAGAGACTGATACACTGTGGTACAATCGAACATAATGGACTTCTCTAGTAGCAGCAATGCAATGATCCAAAACAATTTTGAAGGAGTTATTAGAAAGAATGCTATTCACATTTAGAGGAAGAACTGTGGGAGTAGAAACACAGAAGAAAAACAACTACTTGAACACATGGGTTGATGGGGATATTATTGGGAAAGTAGATGCTAAATGATCACCCTAGTGCAACTACCAATAATATAGAAATAGGATTTGAAAATGTGCATTGGCTATGAGGAGGGAGGGTGGGTTTGGGGGGAGAGTGAAAGAACATGAATCATGTAACCATGGAAAAATAATCTAACAAAATAAATAAGAAAAAGGAAAGGAAAGGAAAAGGGGAAAAAGGGGGGGGGAAGCCTGATTTTGCACGACAGCTCTGTGTTACTTTGGACAGCTGATATAACCTCTAGAACCTCACTTTCTTTATATGTAAAAGAAGGATGCTGGACTAAATGGACTCTCAGTTATTTTGTAGTTCTTGACCTATGATATCATTATTATTATTTTTAATTAGGAAAGGAAATTCTCAACAGACAGCATAAAATATCTCCAATTAAGTGGAAAATTTAAGAAAGCAAAGGATTAATTTAATAAGATCATAGTCTAATGGGATTTTCAGTTTGGAGACACATAGACTTTGAGTTTCTTTTTTTCCACACAGATGTTCATATGATTGCCATCTGGTACAAGTATTTGCTATCAGTTTTCTTGGCAGAGTCCTAATTTCCACTGGGTATTCCTCCTTAGGGCCAGATTCCAGCATCACAGATGTGTTAAAAGGGAGAAACAAAAGGAAATAGGAAGATCTGAGACCCAATTTATCCATAAATTCTCATGGGTTCTATTTATTATACCAAAATTTCACTTAGGACTCAAGAAGCCCCAAAGTGAACTGACTTGGGAACAAATCCAAAAATACATAATAGGGTGTTTGAAGATTCACTTATGAGAGTATGACTTATAAAAGTAAAAGAAAGACAAAAAGTTCCTAAAATTTTGTGTACTTATCTAGCCTAAATTAGAATTCAATTCACTTTATAGTTATATATATATATATATATATATAT
>NC_058133.1:216498022-216512141 GCF_016433145.1 Gracilinanus agilis
TTTAAGTAGACCATCATATCATCTGCAAAGAGTGATAGCTTAGTCTCCTACTTGCCTATTTTGATACCTTCAATTTCTTTTTCTTCTCTAATTGCAACTGCTAGTGTTTCTAGTACAATGTTGAATAATAGAGGTGATAATGGGCATCCTTGTTTTACTCCTGATCTTATTGGGAAGGCTTCTAATTTATCACCATTGCATATGATGTTTGTTAATGGTTTTAGGTATATACTGTTTATTATTTTTAGGAAAGGTCCTTCTATTCCTATACTTTTCAGTGTTTTCAATAGGAATGGATGCTGTATTTTGTCAAAGGCTTTTCCAGCATCTATTGAGATAATCATGTGGTTTTTGTTTCTTAGACTGTTGATATGGTCAATTATGTGGATGGTTTTCCTAATGTTGAACCAACCCTGCATTCCTGGTATAAATCCCACCTGATCATGGCGGATGATCTTCTTAATTACTTGCTGGACTCTCTTTGCTAGTATTCTATTTAAGATTTTTGCATCTATGTTCATTAGGGAGATTGGTCTGTAGTTTTCTTTCTCTGTTTTTGATCTCCCTGGCTTTGGAATCAGTACCATATTTGTGTCATAAAAGGAATTTGGTAGGACTCCTTCTTTGCTTATCATATCAAATAATTTGTATAGTATTGGGATTAGTTGCTCTTTGAATGTCTGATAGAATTCACTTGTGAATCCATCAGGCCCTGGCGATTTTTTCTTAGGGAGTTTTTTGATGGCTTGTTCAATTTCTTTTTCTGATATAGGATTACTTCGGTATTCTATTTCTTCTGCTGTTAATCTAGGCAGTTTATATTTTTGCAAATATTCATCCATATCTCCTAAATTGTTATATTTATTGCCATATAATTTGGCAAAATAGTTTTTAATGATTGCCTTAAATTCCTCTTCATTAGAGGTGAGGTCTCACTTTTCATCTTTGATACTTTCAATTTGGTTTTCTTCTTTCCTTTTTTTATTAGATTGACTAGTACTTTGTCTATTTTATCTGTTTTTTCGAAGTACCAGCTTCTAGTCTTATTTATTAATTCAATAGTTATTTTACTTTTGATTTTATTAATTTCTCCCTTGATTTTTAATATTTCTAATTTAGTTTCCATCTGGGGATTTTTAATTTGTTCGCTTTCTAATTTTTTGAGGTGCACGCCCAATTCATTAATCTCTGCCCTCCTTAATTTGTTAATATATGCACTCAAGGATATAAATTTCCCCCTGAGTACTGCCTTGGCTGTATCCCACATAGTTTGGTAGGATGTCTCATCATTGTCACTTTCTCCAATGAAATTTTTGATTGTTTCTATGATTCTTTCTTTGACAAATTGGTTTTGGAGAATCATATTATTTAATTTCCAATTAGTTTTTGATTTTCCTGTCCAGGTGCCCTTACTTATTATTATTTTTATTGCATTATGATCTCAGAAGGTTACATTTATTATTTCTGCTCTTTTGCATTTGTTTTCAATGGTTCTATGCCCTATAACATGGTCAATCTTTGTGAATGTGCCATGTACAGCTGAAAAGAAGGTGTATTCCTTTTTGTCCCTTTTTATTTTTTCTCCACATATCAATTAAATCTAATTTTTCTAGGACTTCATTCACCTTTCTTACATCTTTCTTATTTATTTTTTGGTTTGATTTATCTAGATTTGAAAGAGGAATATTTAGATCTCCCACTAGTATGGTTTTACTATCTATTTCCTTCTTGAGCTCTGCCAGTTTCTCCTTTATTAATTTGGGTGCTATGCCACTTGGTGCATACATATTGAGCAGTGTTATTTCCTCATTGTTTATACTGCCTTTAATCAGTATGTAATGACCTTCCCTGACTTTTTTAATCATATCTATTTTTACTTTGGCTTTGTCAGAAATCATAATAGCCACTCCTGCCTTCTTTTTCTCATTTGACGCCCAAAAGATTTTGCTCAAACCCTGAACCTTAAACTTGTGTATGTCCACCTGCCTCATATCTGTTTCTTGTACACAGCATATGGTAGGATTTTGGTTTCTAATCCACTCTGCTATGTGCTTCCATTTTATGAGCGAGTTCATCCCATTCACATTCAGAGTTATAATCATCAGTTGTGCATTTTCTGACATTTTCGAATCCTCCCCTATTCCTACCTCCTTTTTCCTTATACTTTTTATTTTTAAACCAGTGGTTTCCTATTGAGCCGCTATCCCTTATCCCCTCCCTTGATTAACTTCCCTTTATACCCCCTCCCTTATTTTTCCCCTCTTTTTGTTTTTAAAGGCCTTATGAATTCCTTCCCCCTTCTCCCCTCCCTTCTTTTGACCTCCCCACTCCCATGCTCCCCTTGGTTTATCACTTCTAACTTTCTCAGAAGGGTTAGATAAGAGTTTTCTGTACCAATGGATAGTATAGCTACTCTTCCCTCTCCAGGTTGATTACACTGAGAGTAAAGTTAATGCTCTCTTCCTATCCTTCTTATAATAATATTTGTCCCCTCTCCCTCCCATGCCCTCTTTGTGTGTAATAGAATATCCTATTTTCTTATTCACTCAAGGTTCTCTTGGTGTCCCCTGCTATTCACCCCCTCTTTCCCATCCCCCATGTCATCTTAGATTACTTAGTGTTCCACCCTCATGTTGTGAATTATTCTTCTGATTACTATAATAGTGAATATTATAATAGTGAATAGAGTTCACTACAGAGAATTATACATAGCATTTCTCTACATAGGAATACAGATAATTAGATCTCACTGAGGCCCTTAAAAAGGCAAATTTAAAAATTATAAGTTTTCTTTCTTTCCCCTCTGTATCTTATTTAGCTTTTCATGTTTCTCTCGATTTTTGTGGTTGTATATCAAACTTTCCATTTAGCCCTGGTCTTTTCTGTGCAAATACCTGGAATTCTTCAATTTTGTTGAATGCCCATACTTTCCCCTGAAAATATATAGTCAATTTTGATGGGTAGTTGATCCGTGGTTGCAGGCCCAGCTCTCTTGCCTTTCTGAATATCGTATTCTAAGCCTTGTGATCTTTTAGCGTGGAGGCTGCCAGATCCTGTGTGATCCTGATTGGTGCTCCTTGATATTTGAATTGTTTCTTTCTGGCTTCTTGTAATATTTTTTCTTTTGCTTGGAAACTCTTGAATTTGGCAATTATATTTCTGGGTGTTTTCTTTTCTTGATCGAATGTCGCAGGTGTTCTATGAATCCTTTCAATGTCTATATTGCCCTCTTGTTGTCGGACTTCAGGGCAATTTTGCTGAATGATTTCTGTTAGTATGGAGTCCAGGTTTCTATTAATTTCTGGTTTTTCTGGAAGACCAATTATTCTCAAATTGTCTCTTCTAGACTGGTTTTTTTGGTCTGTCACTCTCTCATTGAGATATTTCATGCTTCCTTCTATTTTTTCAGTCTTTTGACTTTGTTTTATTTGTTCTTGTTGTCTTGAGAGATCATTAGCTTCTAATTGCTCAATACTAGCCTTTAGGGATTGGTTTTCGGCTATAATCTTTCAGTTTTCGGCTATGATCTTCTGGTTTTCGGCCATCATCTTCTGGTATTCCTTTTCAATCTGGTCATTTCTGGTGTTCAATTTGCTCATCAGTTCATTTGGTTTCTGAGCCTCAGTTTCCATTTGCAAGATTCTACCTTTTAAACAGTTATTTTCTTGCCAGATCTCTTCCATTTTCCTCAAAATCTCAGTTTTGAACTCTTCCATAGCTTGTGAGGAGTTTTCCTTATTTGAGGAGGGTCAGGATGCTTGTTTGTTCTCCTCCTCTGTTTGCTCAGTTGTCTGGATTTTCTCTGTGTAAAAGTTGTGGAGTGTTAAAGACTTCTTTTTCTTGTTGTTAATCTTTCTCTTCTGAACTTCCTGAGACTGGGTAGCCATCGTTAGCCCAGCAGCTTCTCAGTTTTATCCTTGAGCTCAGGGTCTGTCCACAGTCTTTTGGCTCCTGAGGTCTGAGTTCTGGTTTTTTCCAAGGTCAAGTCCCCTGGTGGACCCTCTTGCTTGATCCTCTGCCGGAAGTTTCTTTACAAGTCTCAGGGCGCTGCTTCCACAGTCGTATACCCATCTGCACTGGTTCCCCACTCAGGGTTTCAGAGCTTTAGCTCGTGGCTGTGTCTGCCTCCACCCATGCCTCTGCCCGCGCCTGCACTCTGAGCCCACGCTCTGCGCCCTGTGTCCACTCTCTGCGGCCTGCTCCCACACTCAGATTTTGGGTGCGTTGGTTAGATTTTTGGGGTCCTAAATCTTGCTGCTCTCAGAAACAGGCCCCGGAGCTGCCAAGACTCGATGGGTGCCCCAAACTTGCTCTATTTCTTTTTAGCTGGCTTCGGCGCTATAGGTGTTGTTTGTGGAGGTGTTGGGGTGGGGTGGTTAATCAGCCCGCAATTAAGTGAGAGCTGTTTCACCCCTTTATAGCATGGAAATGCCTTGATTCCACGTACCTTCCACTCTGTGCCCTGTTGTGGGGTTCCTCCGTTCGTCTGGACTTATTTTTATGTCCCCTTGAGGAGTTTTTTGTGTTTTGGTCAGGAGAGGTTAAGAGCTGCTTCTTACTCTGCCGCCATCTTAACCTGGAACCATTATCTGCATTCTTGAGGAAGAGGGAAGGAGAAAACATTGATTGTAAAATGTCAAAAAAAAAGATTATTAAAAATTGCATCAATATATATTTGAAAAAAAATTAAAAAAATAAAAACGCCTATTTATAAAGTAGATAAATTAGGGTAAGGGATGGCAAATGTATTCATTTCCCTTAGATGTGACCATCGATTAAGGGGAAAACAGAATAGACTTTGGAGCTTTATACATCAAAATGTAAACACAGTGTTATATCCTAGGAGCTAAGATGAAGTAAATTATGTTCTGCTCCCCCAGTACACACACACACACATACACACACACACACTCATTCACACACAAAGGAAAACAAAATATGTCAAAACAAAGGAAAGCTGGAGATACATGTTTCACTAGGGCAAGAGGGAAGAATAGCTCAAACAATACAGCTTCTTTGAGAACCAGCAGAACTTGGAGTAACCCAATATATTGTAAATTTGTCAGAGGCAATGAAGAGGTAGAACAGGAATGATCCTTAGTTTCATCTATAAAAGAAGAAGTTTGGTCTAAATTATTCCCTATGACCTGCTGACCAGCTCAAAAATCTCTATTTTATTCTTTAGTAATATTAGTCTACTATTTGTGAATATGATAGGTTGGAATGTGGAGAGACTGTAAATATATAGACTAATTAGGAGGTTATTATCACAGTTCAGGCTAAAAGTAACAAGTAAATCAGCATAGAGGCAGAGGGCAAAGTAATGGGAGAGACCAATACAAGAAACATTGAGATGGCTTAGAAACCGCTTAAAGGGGAGGACAAAGACAAAGATCAATTTAAGGTTTAGAACCTAGGCTACTGAGAGTATAAAAGAAGAGGAGGCAGTCTCGCATAATAGATGACAAGTTCAGTTTTTCATGTCTTATTTCAATGTCAAGATGTCAATATTAAAACATAAAAACTTCTGAATTTATATGTGTGTCTAGGTGAATTTCCAAAGACCCACTTTTCATCCTTTGCAAATATACTACTAAAGTGAAAGGAACAACAGGTATCAAATGAAATCAAAAGCAATGTCATTGATCGCCAAAGGAGGTGCAAACAATTTGTGTTGGATATAATAAATATGAATTATAAGTGCTTAATGACTAAATGAATCTATAAATAAATCATTTATGCAAGGAAAAATATTTATTTACCCTTTTTATAATGCCAATTTTAAGGTTGGGATACGGTTTGATAGATACTGACAACCAGACAAGCAGCTGTTAATTAGTAGGTTAATTAGTAGACAGATTATTCAGTCTTTTCTAAGAGTCTTCCACCCATCTATGCCAAATCACAAAATTTTCTAAAATTCAATAAGCTTATAGGGTAGAATGCTGGTAAATTATGATGTGGGGTGAATATTATCTCAGGTTTTTAAACAGACCCAGGAATTCATTCTTACTCAAGAAAAATTAAAGCCTAGAGAAAAGCAAAAACAAAAACAAAATCCTATACATAAGAAAAAGTACGTGCCTGTTTGGGGAGGATCATATTCATGAAACCAAATTAAACACTTCCTAAATGTCTGATGATAGAGAGTGGACTAAGCAAAGAAGAACTATTTCTAATGTACCTTAGCATTGTTTTGAGGCCAAAACAAGATGTTGAATATGGAATTGTTTTGAAAAATATAATACACCATATTAGAGTATTTTCAATTGAATTCCTCATTTTGATGACTCTCTTCTCTGTCTTTTCTGAATCTTCCCATTCAACTATTGTCTGACTTATGGTCAACACGCAGTGTAGTTCTTAGTTTTAATAATTTGTCCCTATGTATTCTCAGGACTCTACTTTCTCAAACATAAAATAAACTGGGAAAAGTTGTAGTGAGAAAATTGCTTCTAACCTCTTCCATTATTCTATTCTTTACTCGACAAATTATAAGGGGCTGATCTAGATAAAGAAGCTTGAATAGCTTATTAAGAAGCATTTTTTTCCACTTTCCCCAGTAACAAAATGGTGCTTGTTTTCTTTTTTTCTCTCTGATTTTTTAAAAATATGGATAGATGTGTTTTAAAAGTAAGTAAACTTCAAATTAAAATTTCAAATAAAAAATAGATTACTCCTCTTTCATTTGGAGTGACAAGTAATGTAGAGTAATTAACTTTCCCAGAAACTCATGGAATGTGTCTAAGCAAGAAGAGAAGAATTGGATAATTATCTAATTAATTCAATCATTGCAGACAGTTGATGTAAATGATCCAGAAAAGAGAAATGGGAGTGCATATTTTGGGTGTTTCTTTTGCTTTTAATTCTGGATCCAATTGTTTTGTCTTTTTTATTCATAGGATTTTCTCCAAATCACCATGTTAGGTTACTTGTATAGACATAGCTTTAGAAAGAACAACAGAAACATTTGGTTTCCATTAGCATGTCCTATCCATTTGAAATGGAAGTGCCCCTGCAAATATCATGTTGTT
The DNA here is from genome assembly GCF_016433145.1 of Gracilinanus agilis. NCBI lineage: Eukaryota > Metazoa > Chordata > Mammalia > Didelphimorphia > Didelphidae > Gracilinanus > Gracilinanus agilis. Next base: position 216,505,057 of record NC_058133.1, read on the forward strand.
AAGTCTAATTGCTTCCTGTACTTACCCTTTTTCTTTATCAATTTCAGGGTTAATTAAGGATTCTATCATTGTAAAATTTAAGAATGTTTTATTTTTCATCTGTAGAAGAATGTTTCTAAGTCTTCCCAAAAAATATCCTTAGACCTCTGCCCTCTGTATTCTCTCTCCAAACAAATTAAATGTACTATATTTGATTATTTATTTTTATTATCTACTAGTAACAATTTTAAAACTGTATATTTTATTAAAAGATTCCCTGCTAAGAAAAATGTCTTTATAATAGAAATAATTCCTTCAATATGGTTATAAAGTAAATTCAATGGTGGCTTTTTTATAGAAATTGAGTAAAGGAAGAGTACACTATATTCTGCTAACACTAAATACAATATGTATTTTATAAGTTGCTACCTAAAGGGATATTAATCAGCATCATAAAAATCTGAATTGGAAAGAACCTCAAGCTTATACATGAAGGGTTCCCCCTTAAACCCCAAACCTCATTACCATGATGCATCGAAGACCTCCAAAAGATGGAACACACTACCTCTTGAGGTGACCTCTATTGGAGAATCTCACTGCAGAGGCTCCAAGTGGATCTGAATATAATTGTCTTCCTAAATAGTTTATATAATCTTGAGTAGACAGGATCAAAGGATGAGAAAGACATAATAAAATGATAAGAGATGCTGTATGGGAAATGTGAAGAAATTAATTGATCTACTAAAGATAAATTTTGAGCTCTAGCAATGTTGGGGGCGAATCTGGACTGTTCAAAGAAATAACAGTATTAATGAAAAATGCAGGAAAGATAAAAAGTCCTATGAGCAACTAGAACAAATCGCTCATTGATACTCAGCAAGCTAGTGTTCGATAAACCCCAAAATCTAAGCTTTAGAGAAAAGAACTCACTATTTGACAAAAACTGTTGGGAAAATTGGAAAACCGTATGGAAAAAATTAGATTTTGATCAACATCTTATACCCCATGGCAAGATAAATTCAAAATGAGTAAATGACTTAAACATGAAAAGTGATATTATAAATTAGTTAGGTAAACCTAGAATAAGAATTTAAGACCAAGTAAGAGATAGAGAACATTACAAAATGTAAAATGAATGACTTTGATTATGTCAAATTAAAAGGGTTTCATACAAACAAAAATAATGCAACCAAAATTAGAAGGAAAGTAAAAACCTGGGAAAATATTTTTATAACAAAATTCTCTGACAAACATTTAATTTCCCAAATATATAAGGAAAGAAGTCAAATCTACAAAAAAATCAAGCCATTCCCCAATAGACAACTGGTCAAGAGACATGAATAAGCAGTTTTCACATGAAGAAATAAAAATTATCAATAGCACATGAAAAAGTGTTTTAAATCCCTCCTGATTAGAGAAATTCAAATCACAACAACTCTGAGGTACCTCCTTATAGCTAGCAGACTGGCTAATATAGTAGCAAAGGAAAGCAATAAATGTTGGAGAGGATATGGCAAAATTGGGACACTAATACCCTGCTGGTAGAGTTGTGAATTGGTTCAGCCATTATGGAGAGCAACTTGAAATTTTGTGCAAAGGGCTTTAAAAGAATGCCTATTCTTTGATCCAGTCATACCCCTGCTGGGTTTATACCCCAAAGAGATAATAGAGGAAAATACTTATACAAAAAAAATTTGTAGCTGTGCTTTTTTTTTTTTTTGCTGGCAAAAAATTGGAAAGTGGGGGATTGTCCATCTATTGGGGAATGGCTGAACAAATTGTGGTATTTGATGGTGATGAATACTATTGTGCTGAAAGGAATGATGAACAGGAGAATTTTTATGTGAACTGGAACAACCCCCAGGAATTGATGCAGATGAAAGAGCAGAACCAGGAGAACTTATACACAGAGACACACTGTGGTAACAATCGAACATAACGGACTTCTCTACTAGCAGCAATGCAATGATCCAGAGCAATTCTGAAGGACTTATGAGTAAGAACGCTATCTGCATTCAGAGGAAGAACTGTGGGAGTAGAAACACCAAAGAAAAATGTATCTATCATTAGTTCAATGGGGAGATGATTAGGGTTTCAATGTGAAAAGATCACTCTATTGCAAATAAGAATAACCTGGAAATAGGTTTTGAACAATGATACATGTATAATAACCCAGTGGAATTGCTTGTCATCTCCGGGAGGGGAGAGGGAAGAGGGGTTGGAAAAATCATGAATCATGTAAACATGGAAAATATTCTAAATTAAATAAAAATAAGTGAATAAAAAATTAAAATAAACAAACTAAAAAACCAAATCACTCATTGATCTATCTATAGACAGGTACTTTTCCAAAGAGTTTTAAGTATGTAAATTTAAGTACTCAGAGTCAATCAAATAAATGTTAAGATTTCATAAATAAAATAACAAAATATCAAGGCCAGAATCTAGTAGGAATAGATTCTTGATTTCATAATTTACTCATCTCTTTTGTTCTTATTGTTGTTGATCTTTGAATAAAGGGCAGTAGGCTGGAATTCAGGAATGTTGTCATAGTCTATAAATGTGAAATAAGTTATATCTTCAGCTAAGGAGAAAGGGCCCTTTTAGAGATCGAAGCCATATTTGGAAATCATTCTTCAGAAAATGTGACAATGGACTACTAGTGACTTAGTCTGAGGCTCAACAAGTGAATTACAATAGGATAAATAATAGGATTTTTAGTGATGAGACCTAACTTGAGAAACCAAGGCCAACCAATCAAAAAATCTACTTTGGATTTGGTTCTTTATTCTCATTGTGTTCCAGGATAGCAATATAGGTACACTGAACTTTTTATTAGAAATTGACAATCTGGAATAAAAGTATAATAGATGTTCCTAATAATGGACACTTACTCTGCTTTAAAATCTCAGAATGCAGTTATTTTTGGAAGTTCCTTTTGAGAGTTGGGTAAGCCTTAGATATGGAGGGCAATACTATTCTAATAAATGCTTAACACCTTGGATGCAGGACAAATTTTTGAGATGTAATCTGCATGACTAACATTTTCTTCATTACTTTCTAAAGTCTAGACTAGGGATTGGCAAACTATTGTTGTGGTCATAGGTTAAATCAAGCTTGTCACCTATTCTTGTAAGTCTGGGGAACAAGAAACGGTATTTCTAAGAATAGCTCTAGCCAACACGATAAACAACACAATAAATAAAGCCCTAATTTAGAGCATTTACTGATTTCTCAGGTATAAATGGTCACAATTAACTTAATAATCAGCTCTTCCAAGTCTTTTAAACCTGGTTATAGAAAAATCTTGTACTAAAGTGAAATATAACATGCCCAACAGCAGTGAGATTGTCAACAAGTCAAATTGAAAATCTCTCTGGTCAAAATTCTAATACCATGTTCTAAAATGAACTTTATAGAAAATACGTCATTCTAGAGAATAGCAGTCATCACAAAATTATCTGTATGGGAAGATCTGAAAAATTCTTAATGGCAGGGAAAACAAAGCCATACCAAAAAAACAAATACTATAATATCAAAGCAAAAAGGGATGCCATAGTAATGGAAAAGAAATTACTAAATTTAGGCTAAAGACCCACAAAATAGAGTGGTAGAAGAGTATTTATCTTAACATTGAAAGGTTTGTTCTAGAATAAGTTAATGAACTTACTCAAATTAGTAAAGTAGGTAAATTTCCATGACTCTATTAAACAATATAAATTTGATAGAAAGATGTGTATTAATTGAAAAAGATTTTTCAATGTCCAAAATTGCAATGTCCCCCTACAAAATTGGGCATTTGATAAAAAAAAATAGTCTATTAACTAAAGGTCTTCATGGTACAGATTTATTAGGATCATTGCCTCCTTAAGTTTCCTCGCATTGTGAACTCTATAAATAATTTTTCTAATACAATTAGTTCAGAATGGAAAAAAAAATTTAAATAACCTCTTTTTATATTTCAAATACTATTTTATCCTTCAATTCCTCACCTCCTTTGCTTACATAAGATATGCTTTATTACACATGAGCAAAACATGGGCCTAAAACACTGATTATAATCATGCAGTTATAGAAGTTCAGGGTGAAAAAGGTATGCTGCCAGGCTCCAAATATATTTTTTTTTTATTTCTGAGTCTGGGTCTTGGAAGATAGCAATATTGTTATGAGTGAATTAGAAGAGACTGACTTTTAAAGAGAGAAACAGAAGTTTAATCTGTGATGTGAGTTCATCTAAACCCAAGATGATGCACTCATCTCATGAAGCAAATTACAGTAGCCACTCTCAGGGTGTTAATAAGAGAGATATTGTATTTTTGCATCTCATCAGTGTAGATTTAATGATAATAAGAATATTTCATTCATCCTTCATTAGTCAGATGATTTATTCTTAAGTAGAGAAAGGAAGAATGCTGTTGTAAAAACATTAAATTTTTGACAGCTGGAGGTCTCAAAGTTACAGAGTGGATTCTACTAAATATATAAGGACAAAACTTTTCCAAATCTGTTTCTGGATAAAAGTCAGAGATGTTTTTTGGAACACACTAGGTATGTATCATAGGATCAAAGAAAGAAAAAATATAAGAGGGTATGATGAAGAGAAAAGTATAATTTTTCATACCTTGAACGTGAAAAGAATAGTCTCAAACATAAATAGAGAATGGTTCACAAAATGATGAACATGGATGTATGTATTGTATAACAACACATTTATAATCTATATCATAATACATGCCATCTTGAGGAGTATAAAAAGGAATTTTTTATTCCTTTTTAATTTAACCGGGGACCTGGATGTCCTCTTACCATAGAGATATGTAGGGATTAACAAGCCCACAATGATAGAGATAGGAAGGGGAAACCATAGAGACAGGAAATGAGAGGTAAGAGAAGGTTATAAAAGGTGCTGAGTGTGAGTTGGTTGGCCTTTCAGTTGCTGACAGTTAGGGCTGGAAGTTGCAGGAAGTTAGCTGTTGGGAGTGAGTTGGTTGTTGAGGGTTGCTTGCTGGTGGCGTGGGTTAGTGATGAGTTGATGGTTGGCACTTAGTTGCTGGAATATAAAGGTGGGCCTGAGCTTACTGAGAGGGCTTTTGGCTTTAGCCTTTTGAGGCCTTTTTGCCTTTTGGTTTTTTTGGCTTTTGGTTTGGGCTATTGGGTTTTTTTCCCTTCCTTGAACTTTTTGGAAGGTGGCTGGTCTTCATTGACAGATCTAATTGGGGTTGAATTATAAACACTGATTGGGTTGATTTTGATTGGGTGGACTGGGTTGGAACTTGGTGTGGTGGTTGTTATTAGTAGTAGGTATAGGCAATTCTAGATAGTTATAGGATAACTAGAATAAACATTAGGAAATTTCTTTCTCTACCTCTTTCCTATATTTCCCTCCTTTACTATATATATTTTACTATATTCTTTTACTATCTCTATTTTAATAAAACTAAATTTTTAAACGTAAAAGCTACTAGAAGTTTTCCCCCACCCCAGCTTAAAGGGATAATATTAATTTAAAACTCTACTATATTCTCATTAAAACTAAAATTGTTAAAAGCTGCTCTCATATTTTGTCAAATTCCTGTTTTAACCTTTGCAGGAGGAAGGAGGAATAGAATGGAGGGAGAGAATATGAATTACAAAATGTCAGAAAATGATTATTAAAAATTGAAGCAACATGTATTCAGAAAAAAAGGAGGATAGGAAACCCAGTTACTCTCATAAGATACTCTTTCTATCACATGTCTCTGGACATTTATACTTTTTAAAAATCCTTATCTTCCACCTTAGAATCAATACTATGTATTGGTTCTAAGACGGAAGCGTAGTAAGGGTTAAACAGGGTTAACAAGGTTAACAAAGGGTTAAGGATTAACAAAGAGGGTTAAGTGACTTGTCCAGGATGACACAGCTAGAAAGGGTCTGAGGCCAGATTCAAACCTATGACCTCACATCTCTAGGCCTGATCTTCAATCCAATGAGCCACCTAGCTACCCCTACATTTATACTTAATGAATAAATTCCCTGACTGACTGGCACAGACCAGGAAGGATATATATAGGGAGAACATAGATAACAAAACCACATAATTCTTCACAAAATTAAAATCCATATTCAGAGGTGGATTTTTGAAATCCAGCAAAACTCTGAGGAAACTTCTGCCCTATTATGAGAAAGGTAAAATATTATTAGAAATGGATTACTTATATTAATGTCATAATTTTTCACTATTTTTCCTAGATACAGAAGGCCTTTCATAGAGTTCACCAGGAATACAATGTCAAGCACTACACTATATTAATGATGTCTGAAAATATAATAAGATAGAGGAACTAGACTCAATTTAGACTCAGAATCCAATATTAGGCCCTATATGGTTGAATAAAGAACTGAATTGCATACTTTTTAGTAGAATGTGATTCCTGTGAAATATTTTTTTCCAAACAAAAATTAATAAAGAGTTATTCATTCACAAAAAATGATATGGTAGAGATATTAACCAAATAATGATAAAATTTGATATTAGGAAGAGGGCTAATGAAGTTCAATTCATCATAAGCACAGATTCATTATAATCAGATTTATTTCATATGAAAATTTGATTTGAAATCAGAGGACTTCTTACTTTTGTCACAATGAATTTTAAATACTCATCACTAATGGGAATCATATCAGTGACCTGACTGCTATATGTATGGAATGCCTATCTTTTCAACCTAAAACATTTTCTGTTTTGTATTTCCAACTAGCATCCTTGAATCTGGCAGTGACTCAGTAGAGTGGGAATTGCTATTAAAGTTTCTGACAAAACAAAACGCCACTAGCAATCTAGGAAGGCAAAAGACTTTATATCAAGGAAAAAATGGCTAAATAAAAATTTACTTAATTTAAAAAGCAAGTTATCAAAGAATTCTTGTTTAGACAAATGTTGCTTTCTTCCTTCCTTCCTTCCTCTATCCATCCTTTCTTTATTTCTGCCTTTCTTTCCTTTTCTTTCTTTCTTTCTCTCTCTCTTTCTTTCTTTCTTTCTTTCTTTCTTTCTTTCTTTCTTTCTTTCTTTCTTTCTTTCTTTCTTTCTTTCTTTGTTTCTTTCTTTCTTCCTTCCTTCCTTCCTT
>NC_058133.1:216516980-216521484 GCF_016433145.1 Gracilinanus agilis
GCAGAAGGTAGTGAAAGTCCCTGGGCTGGAGATCTTTATTCGCCCCTGAGGCGATGCCTTCAGTGCTTGGGAAAGGCTGAGTTTTAGGGGCCTTTGTCCCGGCCGGAGGCGGTGCCTTCACCCACGTGGGCGCTCAGGGAAAGTCCCAGCCACCTGGGGTCCCTCGTCTGCGTACCTTCAATGCTGTGCCCTGTTGTGGGGTTCCTTCGTTCCTCTGGACTCGTTTTTATTTCCCCTTGAGGGTCCTGTGTGGTTCGGTCAGGAGAGATCGAGCAGCTGCTCCTTACTCTGCCGCCATCTTAACCGGAAGTCTCTTGAATAGGTTTTTAAGGATACCTCCTAAATTATGTTAAAAGCAAGGATAAAATTAGGTTTATGTCAAAGATTTCCATCATGGATACTTGAATTGCTTATATCCTGATAATAGGAGTTTTCTAAATTATGACTTTGTAGTGGGGACTAGATTTCATTCTAGTCAAAGGCTCTGATAAGAAAGAATTCACAGACCTAATAGACCTTCTTCTAATATAATGTAAGAGGTAATTTGAAGAGGAAAACTCACTTTCATTTAGCGAATTTAATCCTTGATAGAAGAGAGGGATTCTGGGTAAGTTCATTCTAGGCACTGAGAATGAGCATCTGGAATGAAAGAAGAAATAGATTGTATATCAAATTTGGAGAAATATCTAGTAGTCTTATTTGACAGAGATTGTATATATAAGGGATTTGAAAACTGGGTTCAGATCTGATCCTAGAGAATATCAAATCCCAAGTTAAAGAGTTTGTAAATCATAATGCAGTAGATATACAAATAGATCTGGAGACAGAGGCCCTGAATTTGAATCCTGATACTTCTATTTATTACCTATAAGACCTTGGACAAGTCACAGATTTATACCCCCTTCTCTTATCTCCCTCTAAGGAAAGAATTTCACCAAACACTTCACTAAAAAAAATCGAAGTCACATATCAAAAGGTCTTCTTCTACACAACTTTCCACTCAATCTTCTGAAATTATCTCCATATAATTTCTTACCCTCTTCTTTTTTTCTCCTAGTTGCAAAGAAGAATCTCTCTTTTCGTGCCCTTGATCTTGCTATTTTGTTTATTCCAGGAAATTGGTCCAGAAGTCATCTTTTGCTATAATTTTCCATCTCTCATTTTTCATTGACTTCTCAATTCATTTAAAACAACGAGCAAACAAACACAATCACAGACAAACTGGCATAGACACACAAAACTCTTCAATTGATTCTGCCGTTCCCTCAATTTGCCTTCACTCCTAACTTTCAAAATCAAATTCCTAAGCAAAGCTATCTGTACTCATTTTATTTATATGTATAGACACTGTAATGCAGGGATTTTTGCATTGCAATATTGGCCTAGGCTAAGCTGTCAGTTACCTTGGAATGGAATCTTGCCAATGGCATGCACCATGGGGCAGGTGCCAACTGGCAGTTGGGCTGAGGTTATAAAAAGCCCCTGCAAACCCAACACTGGGTTCTGATTTCTCCTGACCTTGCCCAGACAACTTACTACCCCTGACCTTCCCCCTGGGGCCCCTGGTGGTGAAGAGTGGAAGGGTGGTGAAGAGTGGTGACAGGGTGGTAGAATCGTGGGTAGGAATTAGGATAGCCTAGAGATTAGGACCATCTTCAAGAGCAACCCAACAACATCTATTTCCTTTTCAATTGTGTAGTTAGTGGATTAATTTAATATCTAACCAGAGGCTATTTAGCTCTGGCAGAGGGGAGGCAGCCCTCGGCCTGCCAAGACCTTTTAGGACCTTTGCCAGCACCAATCAGCTGACCATAGCAACAGCTTAGAAACACCAAAGTCCTCTTACCTTGTTTCCCCTTCCCAGTTTCAATAAATCCCTTAGCCTTTAATCTGAGAATCCTGTGATTATTCCTATACCATCAAGGCTAAGGAGACTAGGGAGAGGAGAGAATGCTGAGTAGTTCAAGGTTCAGTGGAGGTTGAATCTAAGGCTCCATTGTTAGGCAGGAAGTTTCAAGTCTTGACTTCCTGCTGCTTCTGCTCGGCATCCAATAAGAGGTAGCTACCTCAGCAGGGAGGGGCCGCCCGCCAAGCATCTTAAAGGGGCCTAAAAGCTAGCAGAAAGGATACACTGGGCACCAAGTTATCAAGGGTTTGAATTTATACCTATACCAAGCATCATTCCCAGCTGAGGCTGCTCACCTCTGTTAACATCTAACTCCAATCTCCTGCTAGTCTAGTTCCTGGCTCCCAGGCCCCTAGTAGTGACCCCCTTAACCATCTTACCATTATAACAACACTAGTATTTATTCTTATTTCTCAGACCTTTCCAATCTGATTTCTCGCACATTATTGAACTAAAATTGCTCTTTACAAAATTACCAATGATGTATTCATGGCAGGACTTGTTTGGGGCATATAATTTGGTTCAAGAATATAAGAAGTTTCCTAAAAAATACACACAAGTCACCAGCTCACTCCCCATATAATCAGAAGTAAAATCGTGTCATTTCTACCCTCACAATATATGTTGTATCCAACATATTTAAGGGTTGGACCTATCCTAATTCTTTATAGTATTCCCTATCTTCTTGTATTTAATCATCTTGTATTTAATCATCTCTCCAGAGAGTTCCAGAATTAAGGCTTTATCCCAAGGCTAGACTTGACCTCTTTCAGTTTTTCAGTGGGGAAGGCACCCCTGTTAGGTCTCATCCTAGATCACTTTGATTTTTCTCTACCTCCCATGATTTGGCCTTCCTGGATCTATGAGGTGCAGATTATTATAATTTCAGGTCAGAGTACTAAGTACCTTAGAACATTTCAACCAATGGTGACCTGGTCTGAGTAGTGCTTTGAACTACCGGTTGCTGACAAACTTGTCTATCTAGGCAAACTTTAAGTTTTTCAGGCCCACTGGATATTTCTTAGGAAGTCTTCAATTATAAATGTGAAATCATATAAAATATATTTCCATATTTGATTTATTTTCAATACCTTGGGTTAACTAGTATTTCCTTTTTGTTACCTATGAATTTTTAGATAACGTTTTATGTAGCTCTGGGATAGAAAAGTCACTCGTTGTAGCTTCTCTCAGATTTGGTTAAATCTAATAGAAAAGTAAACAAAAGGGAAAATATGAAACTAAACAAATTGTATGAGAAACTAGAACTACAAGACTCATGAAATCTTCTACCTATTCTCTATACTATGCGGAACTTTTATAAAACTTGACCATGTACTAGGACATAGGGGTAATACAAATAATTATAAAAGGGCAGAAATACTTCATATGTCCTTTGTAGATTATAATGTAGATGCATGAAAAATACTCGTTCCTTCTGTTGCCGCAAAGAAAAGACATTCCCAAGTGGAGACTTAATAATGAAATACTAAATAAGTGGATTGGAAAATAAATCATAAAACAATACATTTGGAAAAGAAAATATAATAATGAAAGAACACACCTAAAGAGATATTCTTGCTTTCCTTCTGTGCATATTGGAAATATTTGTAGTATTCCCCAATTGCATTTGGGTTTAGATAATTAGATATAAACTTTAAAAAAAATATCTCTATTCTTATAGTTTTATGGTTCTGAAGAAAAAAAGTATTTTCTGTCAAAGGGATTTTTCTGTCTCTATTATTATAATAATCACATGAAAATATTATGTTGCTTGTCTGATTCTTGCATTATTAGCATAAATCTAAATGAATCATAGTAAATAATATTTTTAGTCAAATTGGTTTGGTCTTCTTGTCAGAATCTCTAATTTCTGAATTTGTGTTCATCAATTTTATTGTTCAATTCTTTCTTTGTTTTTATCTTTTGTCTTTTTTTAACATTTTTATTTTTTTCTTTTAAAATATTTTTGAGGAAAGGAGAAGATACAGAAGAATATTGTACACAGAGACTGATACAATGTAGTAGAATCAAACATAATGGACTTCTCTACTAGCAGCAATGCAAGGATCCAGAGCAAGGCTGAGGCACTTATGAGAAAGAAAACCAGCCACATTCAGAGGAAGAACTGTGGGAGGAAAAACACAGAAGAAAAACAACTGCTTGAACACATGGGCTGATGGAGATATTATTGGGGATGTAGACACTAAATTGAAGGTATCAAAATAGGCAAGGAGGAGACTAAGCTATCACTCTTTGCAGATGATATGATGGTCTACTTAAAAAATCCTAGAGAATCAACTAAGAAGCTTGTAGAAATAATCAACAACTTTAGCAAAGTTGCAGGATACAAAATAAATGCACATAAATCATCAGCATTTCTATACGTTTCCAACACACTAGAGCAGTAAGAAGTAGAAAGAGAAACACCATTCAAAATCACCCTAGACAATATAAAATACTTAGGAATATACCTACCAAAACAAACACAGCAATTATATGAAAACAACTACAAAACACTTTCCAAACAAATAAAACTGGATCTAAACAATTGGAAAGCCATTGATTGCTCATGGGTAGGACGAGCTAACATAATAAAAA
>NC_058133.1:216521579-216586210 GCF_016433145.1 Gracilinanus agilis
CAATATGGTACTGGCTAAGAGATAGAGAGGAGGATCAATGGAATAGACTTGGGATACATGACATCAGCAAGACAGTGTATGATAAACCCAAAGAGCCCAACTTTTGGGACATGAATCCACTATTTGACAAAAACTGCTGGGAAATTTGGAAAACAATATGGGAGAGATTAGGTCTAGATCAACATCTCACCCCCTACACCAAGATAAATTCAGAATGGGTGAACGACTTGAATATAAAGAGGGAAATTATAAACATGTTAAGTGAACACAGAATAGTATACTTGTCAGATCTCTGGGAAAGGAAAGACTTTAAAACCAAGCAAGAGTTAGAGAAAATTACAAAATGTAAATTAAATGGTTTTGATTATATTAAAATAAAAAGCTTTTGTACAAACAAAAACAATGTAGTCAAAATCAGGAGGGAAACAACAAATTGGGAAAAAATCTTTATAACGAAAAACTCTGACTGGGGTCTAATCACTCAAATATACAAGGAGTTAAAGCAATTGTATAAAAAATCAAGCCATTCCCCAATTGATAAATGGGCAAGAGACATGAATAGGCAATTTTCAGGTAAAGAAATCAAAAGTATCAATAAACACATGAGAAAGTGTTCCAAATCTCTAATAATTAGAGAAACGCAAATCAAAACAACTCTGAGGTACCACCTCACACCTAGCAGATTGGCTAAAATGAAAGAAGGGGAGAGTAATGAATGTTGGAGGGGATGTGGCAAAATTTGGACATTAATGCATTGCTGGTGGAGTTGTGAACTGATCCAGCCATTCTGGCTGGCAATTTGGAATCATGCTCAAAGGGCTATAAAAGAATGCCTTCCCTTTGACCCAGCCATACCATTGTTGGGTTTGTACCCCAAAGAGATCATAGATAAACAGACTTGTATGAAAATATTCATAGCTGCGCTTTTTGTGGTGGCAACAAATTGGAAAAGGAGGGTATGTCCTTCAATTGGGGAATGGCTGAACAAACTGTGGTATATGCGGGTGATGGAATACTATTGTGCTAAAAGGAATAATAAACTGGAGGTGTTCCAGGCGCACTGGAGAGACCTCCGGGAACTGATGCAGAGCGAAAGGAGCAGAGCCAAAAGAACATTGTACACAGAGACTGATATACTGTGGTAAAATTGAATGCAATGGGCTTCTGTACCAGCAGCAATGCAATGACCCAGGACAATTCTGAGGGATTTATGGTAAATGTTACCCACATTCAGAGGAAGGACTGCAGGAGAGGAAACATATAAGAAAAGCAACTGATTGAACGCATGGGTCGGGGCGGACATGATTGAGGGTGTGGACTCGAAACTACCACACCAATGCAACCACCAACAATTGGGAAATTGGTCTTGATCAAGGACACATGACAAAACCAGTGGAAAAGTGCGTCGGCCATGCGTGGGGGGAGTGCGGGGGGTGAAGGGGAAAATAGGAGCATGAAACATGTAACCATGTTAAAAATGATTATTAATAAATGTTAAAAAAAAAACAAAAAAACCTATTCAAGAAAAGTAGAAGAAAGAAGAAAGAAAGGCCATAGATGGTTGGCCCTTGTTACATCCCATAACCAGTATGAAATGCTTTGTGTTGGGGGTCAGTTACATATGCCCTTACAAAATTACATAAATGAGCATATGCATATATGTGCACATATTTTCCCCCTGATTTTCTCCAGAAAAGAGCTTCCTTTCAAGCCTATTTAACAAAATTCATGTTTAAAATCATGGGGATGTCACTTCACATAGCTGGCAGGTTTATGTCCTCAATCTCAAAGTTTCTTTCCTCTCTTCAATATCACTTGCTTACCCTAATTTCTTTAACTAGCTTGCAACAATTAGTAAGCAGTCTAACTGTCAGTGAGCAATGAACCATATTGCTGTAATTGTATGGACAGTTATGTCTTTTCTTGTTTTATAATGGTTTGGATAGAAGGGGACCTCTTTAAAAAGCTAAATAATAATATTTTTCTCCTGTTTCCTCTCCTTCCTACCTTCTTAGGTGGACCTCTGGAGATACACTAGAATATCTGGAGAAACACAGAAGTTTCTTACTGGTAAGAAAGGGAATAGATAGGAAGAAAGAAAATAATGTGGTATTTTTAAATTCGGATCCCTTTTCCTCTGGCTGACATATTATTTTGGCATCTATAAAGTATATGTAGTCAAATACTGCCAAAAAACAATCAAAGGGAAAAGTTATGTGGTGGAAAGCCTTGTAAGAGAACATATCAAGGCAGGGAAATAATCATGGATATCAGTAAATTTCAAGACTTTGTCAGGCCATGGATTTCCTAGAGGCTTATGGCCAATGCTAACTCATACTTTAAAAGATTCCTTTTATCAATATAGGAAAGATAGTACATATAACTCTACACTTACAAACAGGTTGTGTCCTAAAATTCCACTTGCACATGAGTCATTTAGAATTCGAAACCAATGTTCCATAGGAAGAATGTGACATAAGATGGTTAATTCACAAACTAAATGATAAAATCACTCAATGAATGACATTCTCTTGCTTGCTGAAAGGGGCAGAACAATTCTTAATACCTAAGACAGAATTGCCCCTAAGATAAATGTATTTGAGAGGACCTGGCTGAAGATACAGCATTGACTAAAGTAAAGTTATTGCTGGATCTTTTAGTCCATCATCTTATTTGTATGTAGTCTTTTTTTTTTCTGAGTTGCTGGTACATAACAGAAGTTATAAAACAAGTAACTATTTGGAAACTATTAAGTAAATAATATCATAGCTGCTACGGTCATTTCAGGTAGAATTTTGACTCTTTTTAAATTTTCACATTATAAGTTAGAAATGGGATAATGTTTATGGGAAGGCCATTATTTGAGTTCCTGGAACCCAGTAAGAGTAGAAAATTGAAGGGGTAGGATACTAACAGATGAAGAGAGAAGTATAGGATGTTTAAAACAGAAGGACTTGATGATAGAAGCATAAGAGGAGATATAGAACTCAGAATATTAGAGCTTATAGTAATTTATTTTAATAGAAAACAACTTTTAGGGAGAATATTCCAGCTGTTTTGCCTAGAGTCATGGGGACTGGAAAAGATACATTGATTTTCTGAGTTCATTACTTTTGAAAAGGTAGAATTACTATCTGTAGTTACAGCTCAATAGAAGTGGGGTGGGAAACTGAAGAATTTCCATCCTCCCTTTGTAATTTTGTCTTGTTTTTCATTGGAGAGTGAAAAAAAAAGATGGAAAGACAGGTTTGACATCTGCATTGCTGTGAGAAGACACACAGCTCAACTAAGAACTGATTAAACAAAGCAAAAGCCCTAAAAATATGAATAGTTGACTGGAGAAAGTCTGCATGACCTTAACGTTTTTAAAACTTGTTAGGAAAAGGAGTTTGGCAGGCAACTCTGTTATAACTTATAATCTTATGAAGATACCTTGAGACCTAAAAAGTAAAATTGTTTTCCCATGATACACAGAGTTAATATGTGTATCAGAGATAGGATTTGCAACATGATTTGTTAAATATACATTTAACATTTGTGTTTTCTGAATCTGTTCATGAATTCTTTATGTCCTGGTACATGGTCAGTTTTTTAAATTTGCCTTTTAAAGTAAGAAATATTAATATCACTAAATATCTCCATGCAGTAATAACAAGATATCTAATTTTTTATGATTCTTTTAGGTTCTTAACTTCATTCTTATTTATCTATCTGTTAGATTTTTCCTAGGTTACTGCTGTATTAGTTATTATTTTTAATAGCTTATCATTCAAAGCGTTACTGCATTATTGTCCATTCTCAAAGCAGTGCAAATAGTCATTTGTTTATTATTTAATCATTTAAGTAATTAGATCCTATGACATTCAGTGCACATATATTTAATATTTATATAGTTTGTTAAATGTAACACAATTTCTGTACTTCTTTAAACCATATCTAGCTTATCTCTTTGAACCACATTTACTGTCAATTTATCTTAACTACAATATCATTTTTTTATCCATGACTTTTATGTATCTGATGTAATATACATATGTGTATGTGTATATGTATGTAGATACATGAGTGCATGTATACATGGGTGCATATATGTATATGTATACATGGCTACATGCATATCAGTTCTTTATGATTACCTCATTAGAAAATAATATTTCAGTTAGACATCTTCCAATTATTTCTACTTAATTGTGAGAATTTATTTTTATATGCTGTATTCAATTCCTAAATGTTAGGGAAAATTACTATATATTCCTCTGTCTGGGATCTGGCTCTGAGATATCATCCATTCTGCTGCTGTTTTTCATTTTCTTTTTCCTTAAGAATTTTAAGGATTGACTTTCTATTTACAGAATTAGTTTAGTAATTAAAAGGGTCAAGTGCTGTTTTCCTGTGTACCTGTTCTCCATGATGTAGGTATGGAGAGGGGTGGATAGGTTGAAAGGCCACCTCTTAATTAGCTATCACCAGTTAAAGATGTTTTAGGATATTCAAGAGACAGGTAGAATAATGAGCTCCTAAAAAATCCATTTATTAAGCTGCCTGCTACAGCTGAGGCCATTCCTCTTCATGAAAGAGCAATGGAGACCTACATCACTTTATTGATTATGATACTGGTCAAACCAATTAACCTGATATAATCAATAAATGTATTCTTACCCCAAAATCAGAATCTCAAAATAATTTAAATTGTAACCTAGCAGAGCTCATCTTCCCTAGTTGGCAGTGTCTTTAATCCCTTACCAAATGAAGCATTTGTGGAGCCTGTTAGTATATAACAATGTTAAAGATCCATGTAAAGTTAAAAATACAATTTCCCAAACTTATCTTTAAAAAGTACCTTCAAAGGGCAAATATGATTCATATTGCCAATGATTCATAAAATAAATGTGTACAAATCAAATTAAGCTTATATAAATCATGTTAGGAATATGAGAAAAGGGGCTCTGAGCAAGAAATTAACTAAACTCACTTTTCTCTGTTGGTTTCCACAGTCTATTTATCAGAAAATATTTGCTAAGCTCTTACCATGTATCAGGCACTGTGCTATATACACTGGTACTGAAAAGAAAAAAAATCGAGATTCTTTGCTCTCAAGCACCTTATATTTTAGTGGGGCATACAGAGACACATAAAATAGACACCTCATGGGGTAAACATGCACCGTAGCATTCAGTCAGGAAAGGCTAGTTTAAGATCCATCTCTTCCAGTTGTTATCTGTATGACCAAAATCTAATCCCTTAACCTACTCCAGCATTTTCTGTCAAATTTTAGAACTGGATAAAATGATATCTAAATTTCCTTTAACCTACCTTTCTACAAAATGATGCTCTCTGAATATAGTGCTATTTCCCTCATACCCAAGGGTGGGTCAAGGTCATCTTCAAATAGCTTACAAGATGATTATTAATTTCTTTAAACATTTATCTTCTGTCTTAGAATGGATACTAAATCTCAGTTCTAAGACAGGGTTGTAAGGGTTGAGCAATTAGGGTTACATGACTTGCCTAGGGTCACACACCTGAAGATTTGAACCCAGGCCCTCCCAACTCCAGGCATAGCTCTGTATCCATTAAGCCATCTACCACTGATTATTAAATTTTCAGTTTGAGGATTCACACCTTAGAAATTATTGCCACAAATCAGGGTTTTATTTGTTATTGTCATTGTTATTGTTTTTTACTCTCTAGACTTGAGAAAGTGTGAATAAATCAGATTAAAATTAAAGACACACATGCACACTTCCCCATCTTCCCACTCAACCTTGTTGTTAAGTATTTATAAGAACCCTCCTATATTGCTCTATAAAAAATTATTTGAATTTAATATGAGTTCCACAGAAGACTCAAGGAATGAAATCATCACTAAGACTAATAACTTTAAGGAAAAAATGATAGTGATAATGGTAGGCACTTAACAGGTTTGCAATGCACTTTCCATTCATTATCTCATTTGAACCCCATAACACACTACTTGTACTGCTATTTATTTCAAAAACCATTAAGGGATTCTATTTGCCTCTCCCACTTCCAGAACAGTCATTGGGAATCTTCCAAAAGTTTGTTTTTCGTGAATCATGTAACCATGGAAAAATATCCTAAATTAATTAATTATTTTCAAAAATCACCCACAAACAAACAAATAAATAAATAGATGAATGAATGAATAAATAAACAAACAAATGAATGAATAAATAAATAAATAAATGGATGGATGAAAGTTTGTTCTTATATGACTAGGGGTTCTTCCAGAGCAAGTTTTTGGAGAAAAGAATTGGCTACTATATTTCAATATAATTTGTATTTTTTTACAAGGCTCTGTATTTTATGTATTTAAAAGCATTCTTTTTGAGAAGGGTTCCTCAGATTGCTAAAGGAGTCCGTGATATAAATATACACAAAAAGGTTAGAACTGCTTCTTTAGACTAAAAACGAACACACTGAGGCCTGAAAATAGGATTAAATTATGAAGACAGAAATAAAAAATTAAATTTTTGAGAACCCATTGCTGAGGGGGAGATCTCACTCAAAGGGTCGTGTGTCAGGAGGGAAGTCTGTTTCTTGAATGCCTCTCTAACCAAATGATCCCTGCACTGATGGAAATCAGGTAAGATCAGCTGCATAGGAAGTCAAAGTGAAAAATCTGGATGAATAGGCATCTGCTGTTTAGAAACTGCTTTCAAAAAAGAGTGCCACTAGCAAAAACAATGGCATTCTTGAAACAATACCCTTGCCTTCTCCCCCTGATCTGAAAAGGTCGCCATACAGATTCTGCACATCCACACCCGCAGCCATCCATGAAGGAGGCTGCTGCTTGGATGGGCTCACAGCCCGGGTGGTCGTCTGTGTAGAAAATTTAAAGCAAACAAGGCCAAGCGATAGCCAGATGTGTGAGGCTTTCCAGTTTACTTAGTATTCCCGGCGTACTCAGTGCCAGAGCAGAAATACATGTTCTTGCTCTTCCCTAGAAAACGCAGGAGACAAAGAAATATCAGTAGACAAAGGTTTCCCAATCCTTCCTTTCACAACAGAAAGGGTCCTGTGCCTCGGCTTCCTTAAAAGAAAACACCACCACCTTTAGAAATAGCAACAGCTGCAACATTTCTCAAACCATTAAACTGCTCTAGCAGGGAAAGCAATATAGTGGAAGCTGATGTCTATTGAAATGGGCCATCCCCTGTGGAACTGGGCATGCATGCTCTGGTTCCATGGGGATGAATAGTGTTTTGGCTTAGCCCTGGTGGATGTAATTTGTGTTAAAGATGATTGGTTACTGAGCCAGAAAGAATCCTCACCTCAGTGGGCTATAAAATGAGGTGAGAAAGGTCCTACTCTTTTTCCCCCCTCTCTTTTTAAGGGGACTCTTTATTGGAGCACAGGTGATGCTCTCTCTTTCCTTCCAGTGAGGACTGAGTCATTTTCTTTTCCTCTTTCCCCTTCTCCATAGAGACTGTGGGATCTATAAGCACACAACAACTAGAATATGTCCTTGCATTGGGGAGCCTGAGACTGAACCTCAAGTTCCTGGCTGCCTCTTCTCTTTTGTGTTTCTTCCTCTAGTGTAGTGGATAAAGTCATGTTTTTGTGCTGAAATCTGGCCTCAGCACACTTCCTTGTTCTGGGACCCTGAGTAATTTTTTTTAACCTGTTTGCTTCAGTTTCTTCATCTGTAAAACAAGCTTGAGAAGGAAATGGCAAAGCACTCCAGTATTTTGACCAAGCAAATCCCAAAGAGAGCTGGACACTATTGAACAATTTCTAAGTCTGTATTAGTAAGTCAATCTAAGATAAGGACATTTCCATCCTGTGGGTGATCTAAAGAATTTGAGAATTATAGGGCTCTAATAGGTCTAATACTAGGTGTCCCATTATATGTAGATCTTGTTGACATAGAAAATCCATCATTTCCAGGAGAAAATGTCAGAAGGATATTGCAGCTAAAAGAACTAATATAGCACAAGCCATTTTCTGGATAACCAGAAGACCCAGTCCTGTCAGTGTAAACATTTAGTAAATTGATTAATTGTCAATGATGTGTCAGGCACAGTGCTAAACACTGTAGATAAAAAAAAAGAGGCAAAAGATAATCCCTGCCCTAGAGGGATTCACAATCTAAAGGGGGAGATAACAAATACAGATAAAGCAAGTGAGGAGATAAAACACTAGAAATGAAGGAGATTAGGAAAGGCTTTCCATAGAAGGTAGAATTTTACCTGAGACTTCAAGGAAACCAAGGTGGACAATAAATAGTATGCAGAAATGAGGATGGAAAGTATTCTAGTTAGGAGGGTTAGCCCAAGAAAATGTATACAGCTAAGAAATGAGATGTCCTTTTGATGGAATAGCAAGGAGGTTAGTGTCATTGGTTCAAAGAGTATACTGGGGAATAATGTAAAAGAAGGATGTGCATTGCTCAGAAAGAGCTGAAAGCAAAATATCTGGTAAAGAGTTTTACAAAGCACTTTCACCTTTGGGAGAAAGTATAATGATGAGGGATTATTGTTTTAAATATTTGCCATTTCACATTTGTTTTTATTATTTGATTTAAGCACTTTTTTGAAGTGTATGAAATAAATATATTCATACTACCTGTTATTTTTGTATATCAAATGCAATTTTTCCTAGAAAGGATCTTATTAATCAGTTTTTTGGGAAAAATTATAGATGCATGACATACCAAAACTCAGTCTAAGAGAATTGAAAAGCAATAGTTAATTAATAAATTGTCTCCCGGTGAAGTGAAAACACCGTCAGATTGGCAATGGACAAAAAAATGTCTGTTAGAGGCAGCAACTTTACTAGTTATGACATGGGATCTTGGGTTTCCTTTGATACCTTAAACTCTAGCAGTGTTTCAGGTCAAAAAGAAAGGAGGAAAATCCCTTTCCTTCCTTACATTCTTATATTGCTGAGGAAAAGGTGACCTCGGCCTTAGAGACCCACAATAAGGAAAGACCCCTGAGAGAAATATTCCCCTTGGATTCTCCCCTAGATTTTGAGATGAATGTAGATATTATCTTCCAGTCATTCTCTGATACCACTGGGCTACAATCTAGGACATCTACTTGTCCCCTAAACTATTCCTGGTCACCTCATATGTCTTTGGGACACAAAACATCACTCTAGCCCCTGTCAGATGACAAACACCCCCCCACTTCTGCCTAACTTTATTCCATCCCTTCATCATTGGTCAAGTAGCCCCTTTTGTCTAAAAGGTATAAGCCCAGAATCCATCTTTTCCAGGAGGCAGAGTCCACTCTTGCACCTGTCTCCCAACTTTTCAACTTTACTACCAAACTAGTAAATTTCTTTTTTTTTATTTTTAAGTTTTAGAGTTTTGAATTCTTGCAAAGGGTACCTGTGATTAACTTGGGGTCCACCTTAAATTCCCCCACAACAGTTAGAAGCAGCAACTTTCCTGTGAAGTGAATTCTACTAGAATTTCTGATGTCTTGAGATTTGTATCTAGTGCTTTGATCTCTTTATTTATTTTTATGATTAAACTTCTTGGCTTGTACCATAAAATATAATTATTAATAACAAACTCACCCTGATCAACAAAATGGAAAATTATAAACTTTCTCCAGATACCTTTAAATTGCTAAACTTCCAAAATGAAGAATTTGGCAAGAAACCTAGAGTACTAATGATTGAATTTATAAGCAAAGAAGAAAGAACTCTGAAGCAAAACCCTTAAGAATACACTTTAGACAGCACTAATCCTTAAAATACTCACTCAAATTCCTTCCCCCTTCCCCACCAGCCTATAAACTCTTATGAAAGACACACAAGATGATTTGCTCACAGATTTTGCTTGAGTTCCAATAAAAGAAATGCCGCCATACCCGAACTATGCTATCTTTTCTAATACATTCCTAATATGTCTCCCAGTGATCACCAAGTTCATTCTTGAAAACAGGCTAAATATGTGCTGCCTTGTGACTAGGCCCTAGGTTAAAAACTCCCAAGCCTGCAGAGGGTCTTCTCAAAATACTATCTCTACTCTCCTTCAATTCCACTTGTGACAGATCCTTATTCACAATAGCAATTAAAAAAAAAAAAGATAAAAGGCAAGCAATTAAATGAGACAAGGAGCTATATACATACATATACATAGCTATACAGACAATTCCTGCAGACCTCTGGGCAAAATTGTTTTTATAATAATGCAAATTTGTTCTTAGCTACCCACTTTACTTATCCTATATTACATAGGCATACACAAACTTGACCCACAACATAAAATGTACTGAAAGGCAGATAAATAGCTATCTCTCTGTTGTTCAGTACAGCCTGACTCTTTTTTCCTCATTTGCATTTTTCTTGGGAAAAATATTGGAATGGTGTGTCACTGCCTTTTCCAGCTCATTTTATAGATGAGGAAACTGAGGCAAACAGGGTTAAGTGACCCAGAGTCACACAGCTACTAAATGTCTGAGGACATATTTGAACTCAGGAATGTGAATCTTCCTGACTCCAGGCCAAGTGTTCCACTGTGAAATCTAGCTACCCTATTAAATATTATTAAATAGGAAATGAAAAGTAAAGTTAATGATAAAGTACGCAAAGTACTGTTCAATAAAGTTAACAGAGGTGTGCAGTAAATTGTTCCTTCCCCACCCACTGTAGCTATCCTTTTGGGGATTATACTCCCCAAATTACTAAACTGTGTATACCTTTTAGCCCAGTCACACCCTCACAGCTATCAAAGAAAAAGTTAAGGATACACATGCACAAAAATATACCTTTTGTTGTAAAAAACAACAACAACAACAACAAAATAAAAAAACCCTTTTGTTGTAAAAAGAACTGGATTCAAAATGAGTACCCAGAAAATGGGAAAAGTCTGGATAAATTATTCATTACAGTAAGCTGCTCTATATGACATAATGCCCTGAGCTTTGGAATTAGAGCCAGAAACATCTGAAGTCACATTCTGACTCAAATACATATTTAAGGGTTTCTAAACAAGTTATTTAACCTCTGTCCACTTTAGTTTCCTTCTCTATAAAATGGAGGTTAGTGACATTATCCTTCTCACTAAGTTATCATGAGAATCAAATAGGTTAATATATGAATATAAAGTGCTCAGTAAACTTAAATTGCTATATAAATTCCAGTGATTATTATTGTTGTTAATCATAATATTTGATGAAATATAATCATGCTATAAGACCTTTTTTAAAAAGAGAACAGAAGGAAGTTTGGATAGATACAGATAAATGGAGGAATTTTGTTATTACCATGTGAAATTTAATTCATGTTAGAAAAAAGCACAAATCTTTTTCAAACATAATATTCTTTTTCATCCCTTATTTACAGAAAAGTTTGGGTTAATTGATGATAAAGAAAAAAATAAAACATTCCTTACCTTTTAAAATTTGTATTTCATTGGATAGAAACAACATATATACAGATGTATAAATGTAATAAATTTGAAATATATACATGTAAATATGTGCAAAATGTATAACTATATGCAGAGATACATACACTTATAATTGCTGATACATAGATGTTTAAATATGTGTGTGCTAATGCCAAGGAGCATCCCTACTCAAATCTCTTTGGATATACTTACTTTAAAATAAAACAATTAGTTCAAAGAACAATGATTTAATGAAAAAAGATAAAAAGCAAAGAATTAACAAAACATTTCACTCATAAACCTGGCTCTTGCTCTCCCACAAATGCATATACTAATGGAAGAAGAAACACATGGAGAAAACACACATTTAGAGCTATAGGCATGTGGCAAACATAGAGGGACAGGACACATGTGTCGAGGGAGCAAATTCACTTCTGATTCTTCAAGACCTCTAATATTTTCTAGTACTTCTCCTACCCACCTGGGCCTCCTCTCTATTATTTTCAAAGATTGTATTGAGCTACTCTTATGGACTTAACTGGAGATTCTGACATTCCTCTCCTATTTGCTAGATATTATTTGTCTGTAGGCTGTTTGGTGATAGTGTCCATTATCTCCAGATTTTGGCAGAACTATAATCATGACTCTCACTTCTTCAGGAAAAAACAGATGATATTAGGAATTTTTTTTCTTTAAGCTCATAGAAATTTTTCCCAGTTCTCTTTTAAAAGGCAAAAATCCTCCTATGAGAACCAACAAACAGCCCTCCTTAGAGTCTCGTGTTTTTCCTTTAAATTATTAGCTAGTGAGACCTCTTATTTCCTTAACCAGAGATTCTTAATACCACACTCCAATTTTTTTGGAACAAAGTTCAATCATCTTGGTTATTTAATGTCTCTAAATTTAATATTTTCTTTAGATTTCTCTTCTTTGATCCAAAAACAATCCAAAAATTTGTGCCACTTTGCCAGAAACCTCACCACAGTTTATAGTGAGCATTCTATGCACATCCTAAGCTTCATTCAGTTCCTGAAAGTTAGACTATAACTGAGGTCAGTAATGGTTATATGTAACAAATCAATCAAACAGTTCTAGGTCTCAGGATTTTCTAAACTTTCTAAAGTTTGCTTCAAGTCTCTTTTCTTCTTCTAGGAAGATCAGTGGATGGAGAAAATGAATAGTTATTGACAAACTAAATGGACAAGATAGTGTCACCACTAATTTTTCTTTTGTTTTCATAAGCTGATACAACTGGCCCCTAAACCTGAGAAGAACTTTGAAGGATAGACATCCTTCATAGCTACAAACGAAACAGCACTAACAAATGATAAATCAAGAAAAACCTACAGTAGAAGTTGTCACTTACAGTGACTTTTTTTTAAAAGAAAGAATCAAAGTTCTTGGAGGCAAGAACATGGAGACAAACAGGAAGAATTAAAGGAATTAGAAAATTATTATAAAGATACACTCTGTATTGGAGATAAGAATCACTATAATAGGAAAATCAAATACACGAAGTTAGCTAAAGAATATGGTTTGTAGGACTTAATAAGGTGTAGTTAGCAAGATCTAGATTGTGAAGAGTGTTAAATGCCAAATAGTCACTTTTTTAAAATTTTTATCAAAGCTCTAGATTTGCATATGTACACTAATATTTCAGGTTTCCAGTTAAGTTGGTCACATCAGAACCACTTTAGGATTGAAAGAGTGGCTTCTAGGGCTGGTTTGGAATTATTCATCTCGAATGCCATAATCTCTATCCCCATCCTCAGATGTTCCTTTACTGTTAACTACAAATGATTAAAATACCAGTTCCATTAAGCGAATTTAAAAACAAATTAGTTTGCTAAAATAATAATTTCTATAGCAATATAGCAAGAGAAGTTCTAACATGCCCTTCTTCCCCCCAACTCTCCACCAAAAAAAAAAAAAAAAGAACCTGGGATCCATAGGCTTCTCTATACCACATTAGACCCTTGAGAAAGTGGACTCAAATATAAATTAGTTTCTACCCAGTATTCACTCCACCACCTTTGTCCCTTAAGTGATTCACTTCTAAATTTGTCCCGCCTTAAGAATTTATTGCTGTAGGCTGGATGCTACAATCAAACAGATTGTTCAGAAATTTGCTTATCTTTGGCTTCTGGAAAATCCTATCCCTAGGCCCTCAGAGACTTTCTCTTTTTATGTTTCAAAGTTCATAAGGTTATAACTATTTCTAAAACTGTAAAATATGGATGAGGGGATGAGTGGAGGAGACAAAGAGGAAAGGAATGGATATTCTCTTCATGAGCAATGTTGACCTTAGGTCGTGAATATGGAAAGTCTCTCTCTTATAACTCACATCTTTTCTCAAATTTAGTGAGGGAGGAAAAGAGAAGGAATAAGAGATTCATTTTGTCCATTTAGTATCTTTTGTTTGACTATTCTCTACCTAGTTACAGCTCCACTGTAAACCAAGGCTATTTTTTCAAAAATTAAAATGTGACCAGGGCCTCAGGCTCCCTTCATCAGACAGGATATCTTTTACTACCATATACGTATAGTCAGTATTTTGACCCAGCAATACCAGTATTTGGTTTATTTGCAAGGATGATTAGGACAAAAAAGGAAAAAAGACCAAAAATGTTGTAAAATATTTATAGCAAGACTTTTTGGTTTCAATGAACTGGAAATTGAGGAGATGTCCATCAATTGGGAAATGGCTTTACAAGTTGTGAAATATGATTGTGATAAAATTTTGCTATGCTATAAGAAACACAGAGCAAGTTAATTAAAAACAAATCAAAAATGGAAAAAAAATTCATATGAAAGTGAAATGAGAATGAAGAGAATATTACGTACAGCAATAGAAATATTATTTACAAATGACTTATGTATGTGCACCTCCAGAGAGCAAACTAATATAATAGAGACATAGCAAGACATAATTTTACATATAAATATATCTTTTTATTAAATGATGCTGTGTTTTGTATGAGGAAATTTTAATGTAACAAACAAAGATTCATAAATACAGTTAAAAAATATTGCTGCAGGAGTTAGAAAGAGATGCAGAGAACAAAAATCCTTATTTCTTTTGCTGAACATCTGAGAGAATTTGTGAGAAGTATTATAAAGAGAAGAATCCTTCAAAATAAGGAAAGAACCATTTCCACATTCTTGCAGAGTCCCCCTTCTAGACTCACAAGAATCAGTCCTTTTACATGGAGCCAAATATCTCATTTATTCAATTCAATAAGCATTTATTAAGGGTCAGACATTGTGCTAAGTAAGCACTGGGGATATAAATAAGAAAAAGATATTCCCGTCCCTCTAGAAACTTACAATTTAATAGGGCAAGAAAAAAACATGCAAACAGAAGTGAAATTTCTTGATTAGATAAATGCAAATTAAAACCACTATGAGGGACCAATATAACAGAAAAGGAAAGTGATAAATCTTGGAAGGGATATGGGACATTAATGCATTGTTGGTGCATTTGTGAATGGATCCAAACATTCCAGAAGGCAATTTGGAACAATTCTCAAAACATAAAACTGTGCATACCCTTTGATGCAGTAATGCCACTACTAGCTCTATATCCCAAAGAAATAAAAAAGGAGGGGATGGGGAGGACCTACTTGTGCAAAAATATTTATAGCAGCTCTTTTTCAGATGGCAAAGAATTGGAAAATGAGAGAATGTTCATCAATTGGAGGATGGCTAGAAAAAGTGTGGTATGTGATGGCGATGGAATACTATTGTACTGTAAGGAATGATAAACAGGATGATTATAGAAAAAAACTTGGAAAGACCTACATGATCTGAAACAGAGTGAAATAAACAGAACCAGGAGAATATTACCCACACTAACAACAATATTTTATGATGATCAACTGTGAAAGACAGCTACTCTCAGCAATAGGATGATCCATGACAATTTTGAAGGATCTATGACAAAGAATGAAAAAGGATGAAAAAGGAGGAGGGTTGGGCGTGGGGCTAGCAACCCCACCCTGTAAAAACTACATCTGCTAAAAGAAACTGCAACCTAAAGTAGGGGCAGCTGGGCTAGCTCAGTGGATTGAGAGCCAGGCCTAGAGACAAAAGGTCCTAGGTTCAAATCTGTGCTCAGACACTTCCCAGCTGGGTGACCCTGAGCGACTGCGTGACCCATTGCCTACTGGTTGTGGCCCTATGCTCCTAGAATGGAGTCCCAGGATAAAAAAAAAAAATGACAAAGAATGCTATTTACTTCCAGAGGAAGAACTATTAGAGTCAGAATGCAAATCAAAACATACTACTGTTCACTTTAGCTTATTTGCATTTTTCTTTTAGAGTTTTGGTTTTATTCCTGCATTATCTACTACAATGAAAAATATGGAAATGTTTTGCATGATAATGTATGTAGAACTTAGATAAAATTGCTAACCATCTCCAGGAAGGGGGAGAAAAGGGAGGCAGAGAGACAATTTGGATCTTATAACCTCAGAAAACCTATGTAGAAATTGTTATTACATTTAATTGGGAAAATAAAATACATTTTTTTAAAAAGCTAGGAAGCAGGGGCAATAGGAAGAAACCATAAGTTGATCCATGGAATTGATGCAAGCAGAGCTGTAGAAGTGATAATTCACCGAAGAGTGAAGTGATAATATTCACCCATTATGGAGGCTCATAGAAGAAATCAATTTTTGTTCCAATACAATAAGATGCATGTTCTGCTTTTATATATCAACAGAAGTGCATGATATTTCTTCGAGCCAGAAGTCAGAAAAATCACTGAGTTCCAGGTAGGGGAAATGCAAATTTTTGACAATGGACTACACCTCTAATCTTTTTCATTTGATCAGGAATTAATCTGATCACCACTCTTACATTAAGAAAAATAACAATTTCTTTGATCATATGTTATATCAAAGAGAAACAAGATATATATTAGGGTCAAGAGAAAATATCATTGCAATTCAGATTCTGTCCAAATTATATATTAACTTAATGTGTGTATCTTTGTCATAACTATAAGTTTATATAAGTTAAATGACTATATATATTTAGGTGAGAAGTGAAGCATCTAGGTATGTTAACTCATCTATAAATTCCAATTTATTTGAGAACATTTATGATTTAATTTTTTTCCATTTATTTCTCAATGCTTCAATATATTGTAAACACAACCCCAGTGAGTGAGTCTGAATCTTTTTCAATTAATTTATTCTCTTAATTGTATTCATTATTTGGATTAAAAACCATATCATTATATTTTTTAAATAATTTATTTTAAACTAGTACATTTTCTATGTATGTTTCATTCCTGTGGTGACACTCCCACCTTGTGGCTGCAAAAGAGAACACCAATTGCATCATGTTCATATTCAATGTGAGATAAAGGAATATTAGAATTTAGCAAAAAATATCTTTATTACACTGAAAGATTATTTTAAGGTAATACTTAACAATATTTATACACACGATTTCATCAAAATGGATATTTTTTCCCCTCTAGGTAAGATCACTACACTATATTCCATATTTTAATACTTTCTTCTCCTTTGTGATTTTTTTGCCCTTAAATACTACTTTCCAGACATTCTGTGCATAAATGTCTACCCAAATCAATTAGAGACTTTCCATTTAATATCTTGGGGATATCCAGGCACTTCATTCATTATCTCCTGTAACTACATTGGGATGGTACTTTTGTTGTTTGCTTCCCTTCCCCAAGAATAAATAACTTTTTTTTTTGTAATCTCTCCTGTTCTGTCTTAGAAATTAGACTAAGACAGAAGGTAAGGGTTCATTTATTTATTTATTTGTTTGTTTACAGTTGTTGCCTTTTTTGACTCTTTAAAGGAACAATTCTTTAGCAAGATGTTAAACAACTTTTGTTAGGTGTATTAGTGGAGAATTAGTGGAGAAATAAATATCAGTGTCACCTCTAAGAAATGCTAATTGATCAAGGTAATTTAAAAAACCTATCTTCTAATTTTTTGAGCCAGCACCCTCCCATTTTTATTTTTTATTCTGACTTGCTGTTTTTCTCTGTGACCTTTGTTCTAAATAGTCAATGCATCTGGCAGCATACAGACAAGTGATTCTAAAAGGATTCCTGAATGTCTGACTTCTATATGAAATAGCATTTCTATCTAACTAGCCATTTCCTGTCTCTTAAGGTACAGTAAGTTTCATTTTTCATGATGTCATTTGCGTCTCATCAAGTTCAATGCCTTCTGACTTTCGACTTGAATAATAACTGACATTTAAATAGAACTTATTGAATTGAAAAGCATTTGCCTACAATAATCATCTGAGGTAGGCAGGACAAGCATTATTAACCCCTTTTTATCATTGAGGAAACTAATGATATGAAATTTTGTGTTTTGCCTTTGGGTGCACAACTAGTATCTAAGGTTAGATTCAAACTGAGATTTCCTGAATCTAAATCAGTCATACTGAAGTAACATGCTTTAAAAATGTTCATGTTGGGTATGCATATCCATGAGAATCCAAAAGAATTTATAAGCTTTTGTCTTTTTTCATTTTTTCATCTCCAAAATAATTTACAATGAATCTTTTGCCACCCCCTTCTTTTGTACATTTGATTTCAAATCACAAAATAGCAAACTTTACATATTTTCCCTACTGGAAATTGTTTATGCCACACATATTAGCAGGTTATCTGCCATATCTTCAAGATAGTCTGCTTCTTTATAAGTTCTTTGTGACCCCTGCAAGGAAAGATAATCAAAAGTCAGATGAAATAGTAACTTCTTGTTGCCTTTGGATCTATAATGCCCCTTTTGAGAGAAACTAATATAAATGTGTATAGTTGGGAAATCTTGAATCTCTAAAACTACATTACCCACACTTCCTTTCTGTATTACCAGAATTCTTTTCCCTTTGTCCATGTTTGCATGGTCACGTTTATATAAATTCTATAGCTCCTTCCTCTTCTTCTCTTTTGCTCTTGTGAGTGGACTGAATAGCTAGGTCTCTATAATTATAAATAATAAAACTTTAGTAAATATTTTTAAAAAATTAAAATATATATGTATATGTACATTGAAACTTATTTTCTTTTCTACTTTCCTTTAATCTACCCTTTTTAATTATAACACCAAGCAACATGAATGTTACTCAACAGGAAACTCTTCTGGCTTTTGCCCAATTAGGAACCTTTAAGGTTCCGGATTGCCTCTTTCTCCTTATGTTGCTTGGAATTTTCCTTTTTCAATTCTTGACTGTTAAGTCACAACAAGCTTCCCAGTAGAGAATGTAGGCTGACATGCAAATTCAATTGGACAATTTCATGCATTTCTTCCATAGTTTAATGGCAAAGGAAGATTCTTTCCAACTCATGCGACACATGTCTGATTTTTGCAAACCTGTTTTTGAACCACTAAGAGAGGAAAATCCTATTTCTCCTGAAATAGAGATGGAAGACCCCTCTCCTTTTTCTCAGATGCATAACCACCTCTCTCATGTTCTGCAACTCCTGGCTGACCTTACCTCCCCTGATCCTTCTTACTATGACCCATCCACTCCTGTCCCTTCTCCCATCCCATGACCAACCCCATCCTCAAAAAAAATCTTGTCCTTCTACTATAACTGTTCCTACACATGCTGCCTTTGTATTTCTACAGTCAACTTTTAAGAAAGCACAACTATTGACCTATTCCTCAGAAGGCCCTTTTCCCCTTAAGAGAAGTGCCCATAATAGGTGCATACAGGGATGTGGTAAACCTAAGACAATATACACTTTTCACGCCTCAAGATATAAAAGAATTGACATCCAATATTTCAACTTTTGAAGAAGAACCTAAGAAAAATAAGATCCTCTCTCATGTTAATAAAGTCCAAGGGTGTAATGCAGCACATTAGCCATCCCAGGATCCTGAATGTGACTATAACAAATCTGAGGATTATTTGCAATTATATCCTTAAAGGGAGGCCATTATAAATGCAATGTGAGAAGACTCCGAAAATATGGATGCATGGACCAAATTTGAAAGCCTTAAAATAATTTGATGATGAAACACCCTCCCAATTCATGTATAGGCTAATTGAGCTTGGGGGAAGATATCTTGATCATGATCTTTATAAAAAAAGAGTTATTGGGCAAATAAGGTGACACTTTGTCTACGACAATGGCAAAGGGGTCCAGGATTATTTTAAAACACATTGCCCAAGATGGCCTCAGATGAATATGGACAAGTTGAGAAAAACTGTTGTTTATGTCTCTAAAGGCCATAAAGAAAAACAGGAAGAGACTAATAATTTAATAGAAATATTTCAGATGAAACTAGACTCTTTATGTGATAGAATTGATAAACAAGAAAAAGAGCATAATATTCAACCAATGGCACTTGCCCCTCTCCAGGAATCTAACTATCAGTCCCTTATATGCCACTTCTGTGTAAAAAGGGGTCACGTAATGATGAACTATAGAATTAGAAACAAGCAATTAGAAATAATTTCAGAAATTACAACTTTTGAAATAATAACAATTACAGAAATAATAAAAATTATGGAAATAATTACAATAATGATTTCAGGAATCACAACTTTAGGACTGATAAAAATTCTAGGAATATGGATCAGACAATTGATAACTCATACCAAGTGACTCTGCACCCATATATCTTGAGTGTAGCTTGTCCCTGAACCACTCAGGGTGCTATTGCCCCTCAGGGGGAGCCCAAGTAACTACCCAAAGATCATGAAGATATATAGGGGCGGGGTTGGGGCACAGGAATCAGAGGATACAACCTTTTATTTTCTAGACCCTGATGTCTTATTACACATTGTCCCTATCCACTGCACTCCCCATACTGATGAGCCCCACATAATATTAAAAGTTGGTAACACCTATTTTGATTGCCTTTTGGACACTGGAGCTTCCAGGTCTATAGTGAAGAGTACACCTGATTCAGATTGAAACTCCATTGATCAATAAATGTAGTGGGAATATCAGGGAAAACCCCAAAGGTTCCAAAACTTTCCCCTGGAATGGTGTCCATAGGACCCCCGAATGTGGAGCACTCTTTCTTCTTAATGCCTGGCTCCCCTATAAATTTGCTGGGGAGAGATCTTTTATACAAGCTTAGAGCCACAATAACTTGCTCTCCAGATGGTTCTGTCACTGGAATTGCCTGAGGAATCCTTAACTTTGCTCCCTATATTTCTTTCAGGCAGTCATGAGATGAAGTAGTCTCCCACTTTTAAAATATGAATTGATATACCTGAGTCTCCCTGGGCCACATCATCTTCTGGTGTTGGCTCACTTAAATTGGCTGTCCCTGCCCAAATTAAAACAAAATCTAGTCCACCTCCTTCCATTCCTCAGTACCCTCTCTCAAAGGAGCTAATAAAGGGCATTGCCCCAGTGATTAATTCACTAACTCCCAAGGCATCATAATTCCCTGTAAGCCAGAATATAATACACCCACCTTGCCTGTTAAAAAGCCAAAATTGGGGCCCAATGGCAAACATCTCTATTGATTCATCCAAGATTTGAAGATTGTGAATAATCATGATATAAAGAGACACCCTGTAGTTTCCAACATAAATATGATTATTTCTTCTGTTCCTAGCATAGCTACACATTTTACAGTAGTAGACTTGTGCTCAGCCTTCTTTTCCATACCTATACATAAGGATTCCAGACATATCTTTGCTTTCACATGGAAGGGTTCCCATGGACCTGGGCCTATCTGCCCCAGGGGTTTGTGGACATCCCTACATTGTTTACATAATTCTTAACTGCTGATACAGATGCCATTAAATTTAAATACAGCCATTTAATCCAATATATAAATGATTTGCTCTTGGCTTCACCAAAATGCTGAAGCATGCCAAGAGGATAGCAAGCATCTTCTTTTGGAGCTACATAAGAGAGGCCACAAGGTCTCTAAAGACAAAGAAAGTTCAATAGTGTCTCCTGCATAATTTCTCCTAAACATATTGAAAGTATAAAAAATTAAGAGCTCCTACCACTAAAAAGCAATTGAGGGTGATTCTTGGAGCAACATTTTGTTAACATTGGATCCCTTGCTATGGGAAAATCACTAAGCCCCTTGTATTACTCACACAAAACTCGGTCTCCTAACCACTTAAATTAGAAATGGAACACCTAACATCTCTTTCAAATTTAAAACAGGCTATCCTGTCTGCCTTTGCTCTAGGCATCCCAAATTATGAAAAACCATTTACCTTATATGTCCATGAACATTAAGGGGTAGCTTCAGGTGTTCTAACTCAACTTTTGGGAACTGCTCAATGCCTGGTAGACCATTATTCAGCCCATCTGGAACCAGTAGCTTCAGGAGCACCACCATGCTTTAGAGGAGTAGCTGCCACAGCTTTATTAGTAACCAAATCTGCTGATCTAGTATTAGGATGCCATCTGACCACAATGTGCATGAGGCATTGTTATTGAGACATAGGACACAGGCATTTACTGATCAAAGGATCACAAGATACAAGACAACCCTATTGAATAATGAACATATCACATTAAAATGCTGTGGACTTCTTAATCCTGCAACCTTTCTCCCCAATTTGCCAACTTCCAGAGAACCTTTACACAATTGTATGTCTTTACTGTCTATTGTTGATAAACCTCATAATGATTTATTGGACACCCCTTTGGATAATTCAAATTTAATCTTATTTATAGATGGTTCTTCATTTATATGGGATGGAGTGTGCTACACAGGAACTGCTGTAGTTACTGAATTTGATACTCCGTGGTCAGCTTCCTTATCCTCAAATATAAGCACACAAGGTGCAGAACTCACAACTTTGAAACATGTCTATATCATTGCAAAGGCTAAAAGGGTCACAATTTACACAGAATTCCATTACGCATTTGTCATATGTTACGTCATCAGCATGCTATGGCTTCAGAAAGGGTTTCTTAACATTAGCTGGAAAATATATTGCCAATGCAAACTTCATTACTGAACCTCCTTCTGCCATCCAGCTCCCCAAAGCCATAACTGTTGTTCACTGCTCTGCATAGACAGGTGGTACTAACCCTGTCTCCAGGGGAAACAATCAAGCAGACATCACAGCCATACTAGCAGCCTTAGAAAGACCTGAATTAATTTAGCTATGAACAATTACTGATGATTGAGTCTATCCCTTTCCTGTAATGACAAGGAAGTGGATTAATGGAAGCAAAAATTTCAATCAAAACAGATAAATGGAGCATGGGTGTCATCTGAAGGTAAACCCCTAGGGGCTCCCTAGAGCTTTCTATAACCAAATTTGTCACTCCATCCATAAACATGGTCATTTCGACATCCTAGGTATTGTAGACACTATTAAAAGAGTATGGATAGCACCTGGAATAACTACAATTGCCTCCAATGTATATACAGCTTGTCCTACCTGCCAGGCCTTTAATCAACATGGAAAAGCCCTTGGTGGACATCCTCTTGCTTACACACCATTTGAGCATTTAAAAATTGATTTTATCTCTATGCCAAAAGCTGGACAGTATACATTTTTTCCTGTCATAGTCCATCTGCTGACCAGGTGGCCTAAAATGTTTCCTATTGCTTAGGCCACAGCGGCTTTTGTTGCCAAAGTCCTTTTGAAAGAAGTTATTCCTCATTTTGGCCTCCCAGCATGTATTGATTCAGATTAAGGAACTCATTTTACTGATTTGGTCTAATCACAAATTTATTCATGAAATTCCTAAATTTCATACACCATATCATCCCCAGAGCTCTCGCCAATTTGAAAGAATGAATATAAAACTTAATTAATTTAAATTTTACATTGTTGGTGACCAGAAGTCTGGAGTTTAGGACCCTTACTCCTATTTTAGTTAAAGACAGATTAGTTTTAAAAGCCTCTCCTGCCCTTACTGTTCCTCCTCCTTGAGCTACTGCTGCTGCTGCTGCTGCCTCTCACTTTTGAAGCTAGCTATTTCAGTTTGTTCCCCTCCAAATAGTGAAGAAGTCTATGTAATGCAGCTATCAGAATTGGAGAAAAGAATTCTTGGATCTGTGGTTCACATGTAAAGAGAGCACCTTCTATAGATAATGAGTCACTGTATCCTGTCATACTTATTATATTTGCTGATTTGTTTTAATATTTAATTTTGCTTTTTAAGTTCACATATTAATCTAATATATTCTGTTGCACTATATCATTTTCAGTTTCTGTGTTTTGGCCATTTAGCTATATGTTCTGTTACATTGTCTTTATTTGTACCCTCCCCCTATGACCATACTGGCCAAAATACCATTATAAAAGTCTATACACTACTTGAACAAACCCTTTTCCCTGACAAAACCATAGCTCCTTATGGATGCTGGGTTTGTCATCAGATCCATTGAGGTCACATGTTGCCTTAATGGCCTTTTGTTCCTTTTTTCCTTTCTTAATTGTCATGTAGCTGATGATGGATGAACTCCATCAAACTGGTTACAACCTGTATACGATCTTTGGAGAATTTAATGAGCTAAAAATCTCAATTGATTTTAATGGGTCTTCAGAAGTGATTTTCAGATATCAAGGAGCATCACTTCCTCTAACTGATGTCATATTGAAGCTCTGGGAGCTGAGAGTCCCACCTTGATTGATAGGTGAAGACCATTGGACCTCAAAATGTTCCCAGAGGCCATGAGGACAGGGGATAAAGCGGTTTGCCGGGGAGGGGGGGTATAAATACCCTGGCAGCCCCTGTCAAGGGTTTTTTTTTTTCCTTTCCCTTCTTTGGACCTTGGATCTGTGGACCCTGGTATATTGGGAACTGAGGCTTTGCTTGGCTAAGTCTTGCAAGAACTCCCATTTGAACACACTGACATTGATCGACCTGTATCCAGACCATGAATCCTCTGGTTCTTCTGTCCCTAGACATTTAGGCATACAAACCATCCTTAGATATCTAGGTATCCAGGGCCTGGGAAGGATCTGTGAAGTGGGCAGGAAAAGAAGAAGAAGGTGGAAAGGGTGGTTCCTAAAGGCTGTAGAAAGGCATAACATCTGGCAAGAAGAAGGAGCTGAGAGACATCATCCAACAGCTTCCTTGCTCTGCTTTGGCTGTGGCCAGGCTAAGCCAGAGGAGCTGAAGAACAAGCCAGAATCATTAACCAGCCTACAGTTCTGAGGGATTAGTGTTGTCAAAAGATTAGTGTTAGGGTTTCCTATTCCTCTTCCCATTTCCTAAACATTCCTTCCTTGTCATATATATATATATATAACTCATCAAGTACCTTCCTGGAGTGGTTGTATCATCACTTCTCTGGGGAGGGAGCAAACACAGTCAGATAAAAGTGTCCAAGGCTAACAGAGCCCAATACCCATTATTGATCAACACCAGGTGGGACCTGAAAGAGATAACCATCCACTGACTTGAGGGATCCTACCTGGGCACTGTTATAAAGGAGAGAGTTGTTACAACATCTAGCTAGGTGGCAATACTCAGGTGATCTTGCACTAACCACATATCTAAACAACCACTATTGTCACCAAATTAATAGTAGTGGTATCCAGTTATTTTATAACACTGATCATTTGCCTACCTTTGAGTTGTTGGTAATAAGAGGTAAGGTGTTGGGAGCTATTAAGAGAAATTAGAATCTCAAGTAGGTATTTTTATCTGGACCCCCTCAAAAGATCAATACACACCGGCAGAGCCATGTATTGGCTTTCCTCCCTATCGGGACGAGACGGGAGAGGGATATCTAAGATAAAAATCTGAGATTCCTCTTTTGATTCCTTTCATAATTCTCACCTTCCTTCAAAATGCATTATAGTCTTATTAAAAAAGCTTTGGGCTCTCCGCACTCCAGCAGGAGGGGGGCTAACTCTGTTCCCCTTTGACCAATAACACAGATGGCTGGTACGGCCAAGGTCGAACCCTTGACAGGGCATTTTGCCTAGAATTAAAGTAAAATAATGAGGCTCAAAAAATTGTTTTATACCATCAAGGCTGAGAAACTGCTGGGGCTTTCTGGCCCAATGAGATGTCCCAGGCTTCACTTAAAGATAACACATATAGTTGATAGTTTAGCATAGGTTTTTTATCTACACCTGGAGGCTTCTAAGGCTTTTGTTTTGATTATAGTAAAAATCTTGCTCTCTGTAACTGTGGGAAACTATCTTGGGCTTTTGGGGGAAGGGGATATTTAATTTCCTTTATAATAAAGTGGCTATTTCAGTATTTCTTGGAGTACTATGAGCTAACAAGCTGTGATTCCAATCTGTTTCATTCTTTGCATCTGAGGACCACCCTAGGCCACTCAGATTAGTCTCTGGTTATAGAGCAGGATCCCTATAGTAAGGGTCCATTTAGTAGTTGAAGAGCAATAGCATTATTGTATTCCCCACTTCCTCATTTATAAAAATGTAATGGATCAGACATCAGAAGTGATTTTCACTATTGTATTCCTTGCCTCCACATTACAATGCCTAAAATTACATATAAATACATGCCTTTTACAGCTATTACAGTCTCATACCAGAGGGAAGATTATAAATTTTTGTAGTGCCTCCCTCTGTGCTGGGGTGA
The DNA here is from genome assembly GCF_016433145.1 of Gracilinanus agilis. Taxonomy (NCBI): domain Eukaryota; kingdom Metazoa; phylum Chordata; class Mammalia; order Didelphimorphia; family Didelphidae; genus Gracilinanus; species Gracilinanus agilis. The sequence goes on from NC_058133.1 coordinate 216,547,457, forward strand.
TGGCAGGTGTTCCCACAGAGAGAGATCTGAGCACACATGCCATAAGTTTGCCAATATAGGCTTAGAACATTGAGAGATTAAGTGACATATAGTGAGTACTTATAAGAACTGAGACTCAAACTATAGTCCTCTAGTCTTCAAAGCCAACAGTATGTCCATTGAAATCACCAGCATTGTTTGGTCTTTCCCATCCTAAAAACAAACAAACAACAAACAAACAAAACAAAACAATAAAATAACATTCACTTGATCTATCCACACCCACTAGCTACAATCCTATATTTCTTCTTCCTTTTATGGCTAAACTCCTTCAGAACATTGTCCATAATTAGTGCCTCTTTTGTCCTTTCTTATTCTTCCAAAATCTTTGCAGTCTAGCTTCTGATTCATGATTCAATTGAATTTGGTTAAGTCCAGTATTTATGGATCAATATTTTTAAATTATGAATATTGAATATTACATGTACAGTTGTTTAATATGTATTCACATACATAACTGTTGTATTCCATATTTAATTTACATCAGCTGGTTGTAGATTTGGAATTAGAAAGGAATTAGATACTGGATATTAGCTAGCAGAGAGCAAGATGATTGACAGAAAAGCAGATTCCAGAATTCTGGGATACTGGCAAAGTGTCAGATGAGACTCTTACTCTTTCCCCTGGATGGAGAGAGTTGGATTCTCACTAACTTCCTGGATTGAGAGAGCTGTTTTTCCTTTGGTGTGGATCCTATTTTAATGTGAGACCATCTTCAATCAAGAGACTCAGTGAAGGAGTAAGTTTGAGTTAAGTTTTAGGCTCAGTGGTGGACACTGGGATCAAATCCTCATTCCCTCTCCTTAATCAAATTTTACAGCAGACCATCAAGATTCCAGTGAAACAGCTTGAAAGATCATCTATCTTGGACTCATATGTGAAAAACCCAATTTTACACAACTGGACCTACTCACCCATCCAGGCTCTAGATTTGGTTAGAATTAAGGCAGTTGGTAGTTTGTAGCTGATTAGAGTAGATTTCTCCTTCTTGGACTTTTGGGTGGAGACCCTTAGTTACTTAAATTTAGTTGACCCATTCCCTTCACTCCCTATCCCAGTGTTTTATTAAATATTTAAATTATATACTCTCCTGTACATTCCTTTCCCAAATACAGTGATTGAAATCTAAAGGACCCACAGTATTTAATCCCAGCAGATTTCCTGGTTTTACTCACCTAACTGTCATCTATACCAATCTTACTTAACCCAATGACTATTATTCATTCCCTCTGTTATTAAATATTTATATAATTGTTAATTTCATTCTTACAGTAACTTTTCCTTCTTTCAATACACATAGACTATTATAGAACAATTAAGAAAAGGCTGTTTACTTAGGTATAGCTGAGAAAGGATACTCAATAAGGATACAGCATTGATTAACCTGTGAGTACCCTTCCAAGCTCTTTGTTGACTATACTGGCATTTTGTTCAATTATGAGAGTAGTACCTACCTCTTCATGGATTGAATTTTATGCTTACACTACCAGGAAACTATGTCTTCTGCTTAGTAAATTGTCTACGGTATTGTTTCCATTACCTATTAAGGAAAACTAGAATATTTACATGACAGAAATTTCTCCTATAACATTAAGGAACTACAAATATTTGGTGTAGAGCCTGTGTATGAATTTCAGGATGATATAAAATATTAAAGGATATAGTAAAAAAGTTAGGAACTGTAGAAGAGTTTATAATGGAACAAAGACTGGAAAAGCCATTAGACACATGTTTTATGAATTATGGGGACCATTTCATCTCTGGAAAATTCCTGAAAAATCAATGTAGAGGACAATGCCTATGAGTTTGGCTTACAACCTTCCATCTGAGGTGCTTTAATGAATAAAGTGAGGAAGTAATCCTAATACTTTATGGCTAAGCCTCACATTTAGAGGGAGCTGAGGCAAGAATTTCCCATCAAACAGATCATTTACAAATGAGACTAATTCCATGTCCCTGTTTCTAGAATAGTTTGCTTAGATATGTTTCCTGAGATATTGTGGCCGAAGAACAAATGCATCCTGTAGGAAAGGTCAATGTCAAAAAGAAATAATCACTTATGTGCATGGCACAGATTATTCCTAGTTCATACAGAAGAGACCATGCGCATCAGGTGAGGACTAGTTCCCTAGGTGGCAGAGAGAAGCTTAACTGTGGACTGGTCTTAGGCAACAATTAAGGCTTAAGATAGATTTTTTCCTCAAAAGAGTAGTTTTGCTCTCCTGAGAAAGACTTAGTAGAGCTGTGGGTAGAGCATGCAACAGATTTATTTACTATAAGGCTAACAGTCATATGAAAGGAAGAATAGGACTTGTTTTTGGAAATTAACAGAGACTTTACATGTGAATATCTGTGGGCTTTAAGGAAAAAATACCTTAGGATCACATTGCAAGAATTCATGTAAAAATTCACATGGTTCTATAGCCCTGACCTTATAACTGTTATGACTTTTATCTCAGTTGGGCAATGCTATTCAATCAATACAAAAGGAAAAATGATGTCCAAATTCTTCTCATAGATAGACATCTACCGGGTCTTGTAGGGAAAAGTTTAACAAGTCTTTAAGGGGAACACAAGATGAGATTGATCAAAGGACTATAGGGTTAGATTTATTCAAGTTTACCCTAAAAGTTTAGAGAATGTAAGTGTTGTAGTGGATAACACATAAAACCTGGAGTCAGGAGAACTTGATTTTAAATCTGACCTCAGATACATACTAACTGTGTAACACTGGCTAAGTCACTTACCACTGTTTGCCTCAATTTTCTCATCTGTAAAATGAGCTGGAGAAGGAAATGGGAAACCACTCCAGTATCTTTGCCACTAAAACCCCATATGGAGTTATGAAGAGTCAGATGCTAGGAATCTCTAAAAACTGCTAGAACAAAAAAAGCACTCATAACCTAAGTCTTAACATAACACTTAACATAAAAAAATTGAGCAATTAAAATCCTTTATCTATATAATCTCATAGAACTCAGTGGCATCATCATAGAGTTCAGTAATTCATAATAGTCATAATAGTGATTATTTAGAAATGTTGCAGGGATTTTTATTTCCTTTTAGTAATGTTTTTCTCATTTGGAGGATCACCTCTGTTTCTTCTAATTATGAAGTTATTAATCATGCTGAAACCTGTTCCATGGGATGTGGGAATATGCCAGTATTCCTCAGATAAGAAATCAAGGGGAGATCCCAATTGTTCTTGACTAAGAGGTTATCTTGTTATCTTATTGATGTATAAATCATCACCTTCTATCAGTCCACTGTGAACTTTCTAAATATGGTTTAATATATAGCCTAATTCATCTTACGTATACAGTTTGAATAAATTTGTTTCCTTTGGAAAAATATGAGTTTATGACTAATTAACCAGGTTTGTTTAAATTATATGATGTTGAATGATTATGAATTTGTCTTTTTTAAAATGCTTATATCCTAAAAATACTACACAAAATCACAACAAATAAAATAATTATTTACCCATAACTCTGATTGCATTGTGTCTATAAGAAATCTTACTAGAATCTCAGTTGGGTTTAAGATTATCTTTCTCCTGAACCTGTGCATAAAAAAAAAAACAGATTTTACCTGTATAATTTCTATATTGTGGTAGATCTCTTCTGGCAGCAGTTACCTACCACATAAACTCAAAAATGAAATATTTCTCACAGAAAAAAATAGAAAGATACATATGGAAATAGAGTACTGGACGTTAGATAAAAGAATCAAAATAGACAATGCCAAAAGTAGATGTTCTACATTTTCTTCTAAGTATTCAGAAGTCTTCAGTAATGGGTTTAGACAGTGTCTCCTACCAGATATTATGGCAGAGAAAGACAGAAAGACTTTTCATGTGATTGGCTGGATTTTTACCAGTTTGAAGATACTATATTCTCCAGACATCTCAGAGACAACTGCTACTTTCTGAAACAATAATGGAGAAGGTAGTAAGCATCTGTTAGCAGTTCTGGTGTACTTATATTACTACATTGTTTTATTTTTATTTGAAAAATATTATTTAATCAATTAATTTAGAATATTTTTCCATTATTCCATGATTCATGTTCTTTCCCTCCTCTTCTCCCACTTCCCATAGCCAATGGCAATTCCACTGGGTTTAGAGCAATACCTATTTCCATATTATTAATATTTGCATTAGGGTGATTGCTTAGAGTCTACATCCCCAATCATATCCCCTTTGACCCATGTGATCAAGCACTTGTTTTTCTTCTGTGTTTCTACTCCCACACTTCTTTCTCTGAATGTGGATAGTTTTTTTTTTCTCATAAGTCCCTCAGAGTTGTCCTGGATCTTTACATTGCTGCTAGTAGAGAAGACCGTTACATTCGATTCTGCCACAACCACATTGTCTTTAGAAAGATTAGAAGAACATAAGTAGAGACTGGTGAAAGGGTCAGATTTTTAGGAAAAAGAAAACATCTGAAGTTTAAACTGCAGGTTTTTCAGAGCACTGACATAAAGAAATACTATTGAAATATTCCTGACCAAGTTAAATATTATTAAACTTTCAAGATCTAAAGACTCTTATTGGATGTGAAAATTAATTTCAGAAATTTAAGCACTACATTGCTATTAAAGAATACTAGGGTATCAACTAAAAATCTAGTTGAAATAATTAACAACTTTAGCAAAATTGTAGGGTATAAAATAAAACCACATAAATCACAGTATTTCTGTATATTACCAACAAAGTCCTTAAGCAAAGATAAAAAGAGAAATTCCATTTAGCCTAATTGAAGACAACATAAAAACTTAGGAGTCTACCTGTCAAGACAAACCCAGAAACCATATGAATACAATTATAAAACTTGTTTTATATGAATAAAATGCAGATCTAAGCAACAGGAAAATATAAATTACTCATAGGTAGGCTGAGCTGATATAATAAAATTATTATTTTACCTAAATTAATTTACTTATTTAGTGACATACAAATCAGATTGCTAATGTATATAGATAGATTTAGATATATCAATATATATACATATACATATATAGAGACAGCTAAGAAAAATAATAACAAAATTCATCTAGTAGCACAAAAAGTCAAAAATCAAAGAAATTAATGGAAAGAAATGTGAAGGTAGGTGGCCTACCATTACCACATCTCAGATTGTATTATAAAACAGTAATCACCAAAGTAATCTAGTACTGACTAAGAAATAGAGTAATGGATCAGTGGAATAAGTTAAGTATATTGTAGTAAAAGATGATATTAATCTAGTGTTTGATAAACTCAAGGATCTAACCTTTGGGAATAATTACTCACTATTTGATAAAAACTGCTAGGAAAAGTAGAAAACAATATGGCCAAAATTAAGTATAGACCATCATCTCACAATGTTTTTTTTGTGTTTTTCTTTGCCAAGAGAAGGCCAAAATGGGTTTTAGACATATAGAGTGTTACAATAGGCAAATTAGGGGAGCATGGTATAGTTTATCTGGAAGATCCATGGATAAAGGGAGAATTTAAGACCAAAAAAGAGCTAGAATATTATGGGATGTAAAATGAATAATTTTGTATTATATTAAAATTAAAAGGTTTTACATAAACAAAACCAATGTAATCTTCCCTTGCCCATTCCTAAGATAACAAGCAATTTGATTATGGTTATACATGTGAAGTCATGTGAAGAAAAATACAGACCACAAAATAAAGCCATGAAAAAAAAAAATAAAGTGTAAGGCACAGGACTTCAAACTGATGAATAGCACATGCCAATGCCATCTATCTGTTCCCTTGCTCCTCCCAATTCACTCCAATGGGACTCCAAAAAGTCCTACTTCACATCTACTTGCCCCTTCCATTGTATCCTCTGGAATGCCTAATCCATAATTAACAAACTCACTTTAAATCTCTTTCTTTCTTGTTCTTTTCATCTTCTGGAATTCATACTATATATCCAATTGATTCATCTCTATCTACAAAACATGTTTCTTTCATGCATACTTTTTTCTACTTTCACAGTCACTACTCTAGATTAAGCCCTTATTACTTTTGTAATTAACAAATAAGAAACAGGGACCTTAAGCTGGCAATAAGGCTAGCAGGAGGATTGTGCTGGTTGTAAGGATGGAGTGAGTTTAGTTGAATAAGCTTGTGATTGGTCTCCATCTCTCATATTGCTTCTCATATCAATAAATCCTCCAAACCACTGCTAAACTGGATGTGAGGGCAATCTGGCTGCGACATCTATCACCCCATTGATCGCCAGGGTTGATTCGGCTGATCTGGCTGGCTAGGCAGGTGTCCCCTTCCTCCAGAAGCTGCGCGGGTGGTTGAAGAGGATGACCTTCCCCAATAGAGGCATACTGTACTTCAGTCAAGGATATAGGAGTAGCTACACTCCCCTGCTAGAACAAGCTCCCAAGGTCCATTTGTAAGAGAACACAGTCAAGAGTCTAAGACTCCAGGCACCTCCAAATGAGATGCTGCAAAGGGCAGTCTGCCTTTCTTTAAAAAAACAAACAAACAAACAAATAAAAAAACAACAACTGCTAAATTGATTTTCCTAAGGGGTATGTCAGACCTTATATCACTTCTCAACTTGTTTAACTCCAGTGACTCCCTATTACCTCTTGGATCAATTAAAATTCCTCCATTTACAATTTAAAGTATTTTATAACCTAGTATTATCTTCTTTCTAGTCCTCTTATGCATTACTCCTTCAATTAATCCCTCTATGGTTCATTCATACTAGCTTGCTCATTGTTCTTCACACTAGAAATTTCATCTTCCATCTCCATGTCTTTTTTGCTTGCTGCTTCCTATACACAGAATCACAGGATTTCTTCAAGATACTTGGTTTGTAAGTTCTTTCTCAATTTCACCAGATTATCTCCTTGAAGATTGAAAGTATTTTTTTGCTTTTTTTTTTACTCATGTGTGCTTAGCATAATGTTTGTCATACAATGAATATTTAATAAATATTTGCAGATTTAAAATGGGGAACTTTTAAACCTTACAAGCATTTGATAATGTATAAATTATCTTGATATGTTCAAGTTGCCCTACTATGCAGACGACAAAGATGTTTAAGACTGACTCTATTTGGGGACCCAGAGTTAATTAGAGAAACTATCTTTGGGATCCAGAGCAACCTGAAGGAATTGACTGTCTAGCTTAGATAACCCTGGAAACCAGCCCTCCCAGTCCTGGGATACTTGATTGGATTATTGGTCACACTAGTCACTGGCTCATTCCATACTAGGTCTCATTGTCTCTTTAGGATAAGATAACAGAAAGTTCTTGTGCTTCACAAAAGTATCTCACTCACTATCTCATTAGTGCAAATCATTTTGGAACTATTTACTGTTATAATTTAACATTGATGAGGCACCTACTAGTGGGTTTTGATTGTAAGTTTAGGAACTTGGTTATTTACTGTTTGTTTATCATCTTAAGTAATGTATTATTTCATCCCAAAAGAATGTACTAGTGACTTTTTTTGTTCTCCAAGTACCTGGAAATCCATCACCCCTATTACTGGGAACTCTCCAGACATACCACCTCACATCCCTCTTAGGATTGGCCCTTTCCAGCTCCTTTTCCCATCTCCTTCCTCTAGAAAATTATTTAATCTGCTCTTTACTTCTTTTGAGCTATTTATATTGATTTTAAAAGGCACTGGTATATTTTTCTTCAGAAATAAGGGAGAAGGACTCAAGTCTCATGGGATTTAAGCCTTAGTTTAAAATAGTTTGGGGATAAATAATCATCATCTGACTTAAAAATGTTCACCATAACCTTCACTGTCAGAGAAATAGAAGTCTACAAAACAAGAAGAGTACAAAGAAAAGATTAATCCTTAAAGCATTAGCTAGATTGAGTGACTCTTGTTTATCCTAAAAGAGCTTTGTGCCTAGAACTAAGAATCTCCTTTTGAATACTATGTATTTTGGGAGAATAATGCAGGATCAGACCCTGATAGATAATCTTTTGGCAAATTACTTTTAATAAAAATTGCTTCATTTACTGAAAGAAACATAAGGAAAAAATTAATTAATTTGATACAACATGATTGATTTATTGTTATTACTGATCTCATTTGGGATTTTCTTGGCAAAGATACTAGAATGGTTTGCTATTTCCTTCTCTAGATCACTGTACATATGAGGAAACCGAAGCAATGACTTGTCCAGAGTTACAGAATTAATAAATGTGAGTACAGATTTAAACTCAAGTCTTCCTAAGTCCAGATCTGACACTCTATCTGATGTACCACCATCAGAACATGATAGCATTCACTCTTTCTTTTCATGTGTTCTTGCATAGACCTGACTCATGTGAGAACCACATATGGCAGAGTGGAATTCCAGCTGCAAGAGAGGGGTTCAAGCTACAGCTCAGAATTCCAGAGGGCCCCCCGAGAACTCTCTGCCATATGAATCTCACACTCAGGCTAGTTACCTGATAGTTTAGGTCTCATATTAGAACAAAATTGACCCCTTGCAGGTCATTGAACAGTTAACACAAAAGAGATTTATTTATCATAAAAGAGGAAGAATATTCAACAAGGATATATAACAATAACACCATAGGTGGATTTAGTGGAGTGAATTTCCTCTTCCTCTAAATTAGGCTTGATAGACTTTTAGCCAAACCTCAGAGCCAAATGGTAACCTTTCATTCATGTGACTTGGAAGGGATATAAGCCACTTGAGTTCTTAGACTACTGAGCTAATCTTTCATCAAAATATTCTAAATACCTTTTAAAGAAAAACTAGTCCCACCTGCCCTGGGTTAGGAGGTAGAACTCTGTTCCCACCATAAAGAGTTAGCCAAGAGTGTTACAGAAGGTAGAGACAGTGAGATTAAAGTTGACCAAAATCTGATGAAGACTAGGAGCCTAAGAGAATACTGGTTAGAAAAGCAGTGTCTTGTAATACATCTAACTGAGCAATGTGACTATGAACCAGTAGGCAGACCTGGTGAGAGCTGTGTGATGACTTCACCAGAATGTCAGTGACTTTATGGTATCAGATATAATTTGTGCCTTCATATATGTGCCTTGACCACACATATTCCCTTCATGTGTGTACCATTACATACAAATGCCCTGCTCATACATCCATACCTTTTCATGTATTTGCTCTGGCCACATACCTGCTCCTTGCATGTGTGTCTCTGTACCTATATATTTTTAATAGATGTATACCCTTTCCCTTGTTGCTATAGGTATTTGTATGAGTGAGCCCCCACATTTACAGGAAAATATTTTATTGTGACTTTTAATATAAATTTTTTTTTGCGACTTAATATAGGTTATTTCATTAAATACCTTTCCTTTGAATTAATTCCACCTTCTGGCTGGCTGTTGAATGTAAATGTGTTGTATGTTCCCTAAAGGAAAGGTTTTTAGGGGTGTGGATCCAGAGAATCCTTTGAGCTTAGGGTAACAATGACCTGAAATAAACTTACTAAAATGTACTATTTTCTTTTTCCAGTAGCCTTTTCAGTATTAGTCAAATAGTTTGGTAGTTTGGAAATTTAACACTAACTTGTACATTTTTTTTGGAAACCCCAAGACAACCTTTGGATTTTAAAGGAAAAAGGATCTTACTTCTGAACCTTTGAACGATATCTCTCTGAGGCAATAGATGGAGTCTCCCTTCTTCTCCACATTGCTGAGAGACTGTACTGGTGCCATGGAGTCCTTATAAGGACTAAGTGGAGATTAAAATTAATATGCAAAATATTAATATAATATTTATGAATTATGAATATTTTATTAATAATAAACTAACAAAAGAGACTAACTAAAAGGTACTAACCAGCTACACCCAGGAACAAAAAGAGAAAGAGGGAGGAGTTACAGCCAACTATAAAACAATAACGTGACCATGTAAACATGGAGGTGCAGGAGAGATTAAAGGGAATTTTGAGAAAACTAAGGGACTTATGGATGATGAAATTCAAGGTTCAAAATTTCCATTTATACAAACTCCTGGCACCCTGAAGAAAGTCCACTAATCCAGACTGAGACTGGAGTCCACCAAATCAGATGGGTTCAGGAAAGGGACATTAAAAGGAGAAAAAATTGGTGTAGGGAAAGAAAGTAGGTTCTCCTTTTGGCCTTGGAACCTCAGTCAGAGGAAAACGCTGGTGTGCCCTTGGTGTGGCTGCACAGCTGCCTCAGAAGAAGGAGGCTAGAAGAGTGGCAGCCTAGGTGAACTGGCTTGGGACTGGCTATGGGGTGCTTGTTTGCATACATACACAGTTAGGCTCTGGCTGACTAAGAAAGTGCTGATGTAGCCACGGTCTGGCAGTGGAGCTTGGTACAGACAGCGTGGAGAGGAGGCTTGTTAAGGAAACAGCTAGCCACAAATGGGCTGGAGGCCTTTTCTTTCTCTGGACTGCTTTTATTATTTAAAAATTAATTATAAATTAATATATAATTTCCACATAATTTTAATCTTAATAGTAGTGGGAGAAGGCAATTTAAATATTCAGGTATTGGTATGGATTAAATGATTAAGATAGAGGAAATGATATCTCTTAAAATTGCTTTATATTACTTTGAATATAATTTGTGTTTATTTATATGTATAAGAGTTATTTCTCTTCTGATGACCCACAACTCTCCAGCAGAATGAAAATTCTTTGAGCACAGGGATTGTCTTGTTTTTTGTCTTAGTATTTTCACTACCTACTTGTATTTACTTAACTTTAATTTGACATCTGCCTTGGACCTGGTAAGACACTAAATTGATTGTTACTGACTAGAATTATTTCTATCACATAGACTGCTGGAGGTAGAAAGGGCCTTAGAAAGCTCTTTTTTTTCTTTTTTCCTCTGGGTCTCCTTTTATTCAACTATAAAAAAGAGTGACATGTCTAATATCAGATAACAAATTAATATCACAACCATTTTCTCAATTACTGGCTCTAATACTCTTTATACCATGCTGAATTGATAATTGTATAGCAGAGAAAATTGTGCTTACGCTTGCCAAAACCACAAATAAATAATTTTTATGATTTTGGGGGGATCTGGACTTACAATTATTTTCATATAGGGGGTTTCACCAAAATAATATTCTTTATTAGTGCTATCAGGGCAGATTAGCAACTGTTCTTCAGTTTCTAATTTTAGATAGATAACTGGAGAATTAAGAGAGGTTGTGTTTGAGATAGGGGAAAGGGAGACATAGTTTGTGTCAAAAGCAACACCTAAAACCAAGTCTTCTTAAGACTGTCTTAAGATTGTCTCTGTTATAGCTCGCTGCTTTTCTTAAAGGCTCTCTTCAGCGGCAACTTGAAAGGAAATATGAAGTAGGTGTTAATATGGAACATCTCTCTTTTTTACTAATTTCTTTATAAAATCAGATCTTAAAAATAATAAATATTAACCTGTGGCCATGATCAAAATTCTTAGCATCTTGTGTATTTTTTTCATATCTGTAGTATCTTCCAATGTATTATCATGATGTCAGAAATAATTATTTATTTATAAAACTTTTGTTCTTCCTAGCTATATCCTACTGTTGAATAAACAAATGTTTTTGTTGTTGTTTTGTTTGCCTGTTTTAGTTTATATCTAACAGCCTATTTATATTCACTAATCATGCTTTCTCCTCTTTGGAACTTCTTTCTCTATCTATCTATCTATCATCTATAAATTTTTTCTAGAACCTTTTACTATATGTGATCTTAACTGAGACATTACTTCATATCAAAGAAAGAAGAAGAAACACAGAAGCCTTAGGACTTTCTAAATTTCTTCTTTCTATCTTGGTTAGAATATTGCATTGTCCATTAATATCCATCTTCTCTGTTCCTTCTCATTTGTTTGAGAGGTATTAGCCTGTCCCCAGGTTGAGAGGGATAAAAAAGCTCTCTTAACTTTGGAAGTATTAGACCTTTTCTCATCATATTGGGTTGCCCCAGTTTGAAGGGATCAGCTTTGACCCCAGGGCAAAATTGGTAGGTATGAGAAATCAGTGGAGTGACTTAGTCTCATTCCCCTATTATCCTCTTCCTTGCTTTCTTCAGTACACCTATGTAGACTTCCTCTTTAGACTTGCTTATAAAAGCAGCAAATAAACAAGTTTACTTGTCTAAATCTACTCATATCTACTCAAATCTACTCATCAGTTTCTTCTGGAAATCCCTTATTAGCCACATCACCACACCATGACCTCAGTTCCAGGGTTGATTGAGGTTTGTGTTGCTGTTATTGTTGTTTGTGGGTGGGAGAGTGAGGAGGAAGAATGAGGAAACAATAAGCTCAAATCTTTGTTTCCTGAGGGGGTACCTCTACACCACTTTTCCCTTCTCTTTCATCCTTTGTTTACTTACCTCAACTTTTTCTATTTTTTTTTCCTTTTTACTTCCCCTCAAACTCCACAGATTTGAGTGCATGCTGAGATTTTATGTAGGGAACTAATATCATTCTATCTCTTCAACCTGTGATTTCATCAGTCCAAGGAGCTCCCAGTGAGGAATCTCCTCTACCAATGCATGTCAGCATCTTCTTTACAATTTATAGTCTTACGGTTGCTTGAGGGCATTGAAAGATTAAGTGCTTAGATCAGGATCACACATTAAGTCTGGGTCAATGAAAGGACTTGAAGAAGGTGTTGGTGACTCAAAGGCTAATCTTCCACTCATTTTGGCATGCTGCCTATGTATAAGTAAGTGTCCTTTAATACAATTTGGGATATTCTGAAATAATAATGTGACAAATGCAAGTACTTCCCAAGCATAAGAAATACAAGCTACCAATACATGAGAAGACACTTTAATGACACAAAACAGACTACATGTTTATTATTTGCAAAGAACTATGCTGAGGAGCTGAATAGAGGTGAAAAAAGACAATATAATGGAATAATAAGACTTAGAATTAGAAGAGAACATCTAACCCAATACTCTCACTGTACAGATGGGAAAACTGAGATTCATGAACATACATAAACTGATTTTTTCCAAAGGAATACAACTTATCCTTGATCTCATTAAGCTTACATTCTATCATGTGAGCAAAGATATGTAAACCATTATAATACAACATAATGAGATAAGAGGAAAGTTTATCACATAGCCCAGTCCCCTCATTTGGTAGCTCAGTTTATCAGATATAAGTTCTGAGATTATCCCAAGCTCAGAGAGAGGAAAGGAGTCATTGGTACATAATCGAATATAGGATTTCAGTAATGTACTTGTGTCTGGAGCAATTTGAGGGCAAAGAATTATTTGAATGCCGAGACACGTCTAATTCACAAATAGCAATTAGACAATGAATATGACATTGATAGGTTCAAATAAAGTGGTCTGAAAAATTGGGGGTTGAGGCAGATGTTAAAAATTGTTTTTACATGTAAAGGGGGGGAAAATAAAATATTCCTTTAAAAAATAAGGAGGTAGAGAGATGACTGATAGCTGTTAGTCAAAAAACAAACAAAACCAGGGAAATAACTTATCAGCTGAAAGGAAATGAGCTTTCTATGGGTGGGGAGGGGAGGGGAGGAGAGAGGAGGAGAGAGATTATAAATCAGGAAGCTGATGGATTTCTGTACAATTTTTAAAATAACTTCTATCCTCTCCTCTCATATAAATGTTAATTTAGCGTGAATGTGACTGGTAGGAATAGTAGTTTTCAGACTAGGAAAACATAAACTTCCTTATGGTTGTCTAATTTCATCACAACACAAGATGGCAGCATAGCATCATTTCTTCAACAGAATCTTTGCCAAAGTTATTCACAGGGTCTTCCAATTCTCTTCTCTGTTAAAACCAAATTACTATCAAATGGAGGTTTTTTGAATAAATGAATTATGAGGAAAAAATAGGTTGATATCACATATGACAACTCGTTTTGTTCCTCAAAGCTAGACCTTCCAAAATGTGCCTGGCAGTTGCAACCTTTTATAAAGATGTAATACCATATGATTTTGTCCTAGAAAGAACCATATAAATCTTGTCTATATCTTTCATTTAGCAAATAAGAAAAATAAGGCCCAAAATGATTTGCTTGATTTCATAAATGCATAAAATGGCAGAACTGGAATTTCATAATCATCAAATGTATTTTAATGATTAAATTTTAGAACTCAAATAATAGCTAATACTTAAAAAAGAGTTTTAAGAGTTACAAATTATTTTTATGCATCTTTTCTCATTTGAGGCTCACAATAATACTTTCAGGCATCTTACATGTATCTATGATGGTGCAGTATGCAGAGCTTTGGCCTGGGAGTCAGAAAGTCCAAAGTTCAAAGCTGGTCTCAAACATTTAATAGCTGTTTGTATGACCCAGGACAAATCTCATTTTCAAAATAAAAAAACACCTACTTACCAGGTGATTGTGAGGATTAAATGAAATAATATTTGTATTGTGCCTTACATTCTTTAAAATGTACTATCGATATTTATTATTATTGGTATTTTAACGAAGAAGAAATCAGGATTCAATCAAATTAGAGCAAAGCAATTTTGATAATAAACACAGAGCTAGGAAGCATGAAAGGTGAGATTTAAACCTAAATTTTCCAGTCTAGTCTAGTAATTTATTCATTTGGCCTTGCCATCTCTTAAATGCAAAAAGGCTTAGAGAGATACAATAAATTCTCCAAATCTTCCCTCAAAAGAAAAAAGATAGTAGGAAGTCTTTTTTTTAATCTTTTAAAAACTTTTTATTGAACTATTTTTAGATCACCTACATTTGCCAATATATCTCTATACTTTCTGCCCCCCAAATAGTCATTCCTAGAATAAAAAAGATGGAAAAATAAAGTTCAGTGTAATTAATGAATATTTTAAAAAATAGTCAACCATCATACAATGTTCCACACCACAGTTTGACACTTCTGAAAAGAAGTTAGGAGATGATTTCCCATTTGCTTAAACACTATGTTATATTTATATCATCTCAACCTGGAGTTGCTTATGGCTTGTATACTCTGTATTTTTTATGAGTTTTTCATTAGACACTCTATTTTATTAGCTCCCTAAGCCATGTTTCTTTTACTCCAGAAATCCACTCCTTTCTCAATAGCAGACTTTCTCACCGTAATCCCAGATCCATTGATTCCCTTAACTCTCTTCTACTGTCTTGCTGTTCAGTCATGTCTTCATGACCCCATTATGGGGTCTTTCTTGGCAAAGATCCTGGAATAGTTTGCCATTTCCTTCCTTAGTGGATTAAAGCAGAGGCTACATGACTTGCCCAGGATCACACATCTAAGAAGTTTTTGAGGCTAGATTCAGCCACAGGTTTTCCTGACTGCAGGCCTAGTGCTCTATCCATTAAGTCAATTTGCCTGCCTTCTTTCCACTGTCTAGTCACCCTGAAAGTGCTCTCTTCTCCAAATAGAATGTCAGCTTCTTGAAGAAAATGATCTATTTTTCTTGGCATTTATCTGTATTCCTTGGGCTTAGCACACTGCCTGGAACATATTGAGAGCTAAATAAATGCTCTATCTAGCTTAATAATTTTACATTATCAGTATGGTCCACTGTGTCCCTCTTTCTATTCTTCCAAGAGTCATTAATAATAAAGACTGAAAAAAAAGAAAAAAGAATGCAAATCTGTTGAATGAAAACTTGTCATATATTATTCTATAGTGATACTTCTTTACTTCTATAAAGAAATGGGAATTCATAACTTCATAAATCTCTTTTTAGGGCCAAGGTTGGTCATATTTTACAGCATTGCTTCAATGGCTTTATTGTTATTATTCTATTCATTTTTATAATTTTGTTATTATGCATATTGTTATGCTGTCTCATTCTTTTTTTCAGTTTATATCAATATTCGTCATATTCATTATTTCTTATGGCAAAGTAATTTTTTGGCATCTATGTATCCAAATGTATTTAGTTATTCCTCAATTTCTGGGTATCTACTTTTTTTTTAGTTCTTTGCTTTTTGTCAAAGATGTCTTTAATATATATAACTCACAGTGGACTCTGGATCAAAGACTATGGATATTTTAGTGACTTTATGTGCAGAATGACATTGTTTTCCAGAATGGTTGTCATAATTCACAGTCCAAATGCTTTAGTGTGCCTGTCTGCATAGTTTCTCTAATGCATTGACTATTCTTGTCTTTTCTCATTTTTTCTGACTTGCAAGGTGAAATGAGAACTGTTTTAATGTGAATTTATTTTTTAGTTCTTATGAAAGCTATATTCTTTGCTTGTTATAAAATGATTTTTAACTTATTTCAATTATTTCCTTATTAGTCTTAGTTGTCAGACTTAATAGAGATATTTGATCATTTTCCCCCCTCAATCAATCATGTCTCTTACCATCTTAATATACTAATTATGTTTATGAAAAGGCTTTGTAAATCAAAATAGACTGAGCTCACAGGACTGGCCCTGAGTTTTGGTCACTTTTTATTCTGACTTCTGCTGCATCATGCTGGCCCCTTGCCCCATTTCCTCCATTTCCTCCCCACCTTTCCTTCTCTGGCTTGGCTGAATATGTACTTGCTATTTTTTGCAAGCTATGATAGAACCAGTAGAGTTTTGATAGCCATGGGGCTTTCTTCCTTAAGGTTATCCTTACGTTCCACTTACCTTTCTTTCATATACTCCTTCCTTTCCTCCTCAAATGGCCTTGTTTATCATTTCTTGGTGGAGAAGTAGGCAGAAGATGTTGAAAGCTGACAGAATCTCTACAGTAATGGATTAGGGATGGGGAGGTTATGGGGTGGGAATTCTAAGGTATATAAGACAAATTTTGAATGTTCCTGAAATTAATATAAAGCTTAACAGAGGAGGGAGAGGGAAGTGAATAAGCATTTTAAAATGAAACATTCCTCAGTACTAATCCATAAGGCTTTTTATCTTGGCATTCCTCCTTTTTTCCCCCTATGAATTCAATTGTAATTTCTCTATATCTGATACACAACTCCTTGAATTTTTGAGAGGTAATGGTGTCTGTAGAAAGTATATGATTTATAATTTTATGGGCAATTGATCCAGAAGGCATAGTGAGTATTCAGAAATAAAGAGAGGGAACTTTTTTTTAATCATATGAAAAATAAATATTCCAGTTCTTAAACAAACAAACATGCTAAATGATAATTTCTTGTCAGTCTAAAAGGAGGTAAAAATCTGGGTATATAAGATTGGAAGTGAGGGTCTGGTTGACAGTTAAGTGTTGACATGCATTCTTACTTTCTCAGAAAAAAATTGTGAAAGAAAATATGTATGACTAAGATTGTTGAATCTTTTCTCCTACCCTATTTGGTGCATAGCCAATATGTAGGATGTTGGCTATGATTCTTTCTTTTTCCACTCTGGCTAAAAGAAACATATTCAGAGAAGCCTAAGGGTAAAAAGAATGAGAATGTGCACAGAAAACCCAAAGGTTTCTATTGTACAAAGGACAACATTTAATTAGCAGTATCCTCTATCTCAAGGCAGCTATATGGTACACTAGGCTAGAATGCTGGATTTGGAGGCAGAAAGACTCATTTTCCTGAGTTCTAATTCAACCTCAGATACTTAATAATAGTGTGACTCTGGGCAAGTCATTTAACACAGTTTGTGTCCGTTTCCTCAACTGTAAAAAGATCTGGAGAACGAAATGGCAAACTATTCGGCACTTTTGCCAAGAAAATCCCAAATAGGATCATGAAGAGTTGATCACAACTGCATGGGGGTGACCTATTATCTACAAGCTGTCTTTACCCAAACTTTATCATGGTTTCCAGAACTTTTTTTTTCATTCTGTAATATCACATTAAACCCTGAAATTCACACCTCATTAGTGCCTTTTGCAGAGGTTCTCTCAGATTCTCCATTTAAGGAGGGTGTCCATGGCAATCATCTCATCATTTCCAACCTGCCTGAAATCCTCTGGATTTGCTCATTTTCTGATTCATTATACTTTTCCTCATTCCCACGCTCCTGTTTTTCAGTTTCATTTGTGTGTTGTCTTTTCCTATTAGATCATGAACTTCTTGCAGGCAGGGGATGTCTTTTGCTTTTTTTTTTCATCTGTAAGTCTTTGCACAGTGTCTGGCACCTAGTAGGAACTCTGTAATTATTTATTGCCCAACCAACTAGGTAAACTATAATTTGGCTTCTTGGAAAAGGATAAAATGTTACAAAGAGTGTTCTGAGACCAAGGGAAAGTAACATTGTATTTTAAACTTCAAAAGTTTTAAAAAAATAAAAAAGGAGAGAAAATTATAAACATGAAAAATATATATAGTAATGCATTTTCAGTGGAGAGAATAAATATACTAGTGTGTGTGTGTGTGTGTGTGTGTGTGTGTGTGTGTGTGTAAACAGATGGCCACATAGTAAGCATTGTGACAGGAACTAAATATAGTGAGAGTGACCAATGACAAATGAAAAGATTTTTTTTAAAATTTGGAGTTCACATGGATCAAAAAGTTAGAACTTAGCATAACCAAAAAAAATAGTGGGAAAAATAAAGATTGAGGTTTTTTGGGTTTTTTTTTTGGCTGAACCTTCTGAAAGCATATGGAAAAACTGGAATTTTAGAAAGATACAATTACACAATTAAGTGTCTTCTTTCTTCATGGCCTTTACCCACTATGCCTCTTGCTTATTGCTATTGTACAGGATGATAATTGGAAGCTGAAAGTGGAGTGAATAGAATCAGTAGACCATCATCATGGAGATTTAGATGATACAGTGGGTAAGAGCACTGCACCTAGAGTCAGAAAGACCTAATTCAATCTGACTTCAAACACAAACTAGCTGTATAACCCTGGGTAAGTCATCTATCCCATGCCTGTGTAAAACTGGAGAAAGAAATGGGAAGTCACTCTACTTTCTTTGCCAAGAAAACCCTAATGTAGTCAGAAGAAGTTGCACAAGTCTGAACAATAAAAGATCAGCTAGTGCCATTATGGTGAACCTGTGGCACATATGCCAAAAATGGCATACAGAGACATCTTTGTGGGCACATGGGTCATCCCCAGCAGAGTTTAGAAAGGCAGAGGGACTCTGATGGATCTGTTCCATGTCCCCTCTCCACCATACCTCCCTGCACCTCTGTATTTACTCTCTCCCCTGAGTGGAGTGCTTAAGCCACTTCTCTCCATTTCTCCCTCCCCTGTCTAGAGTAAGGGGGGGCACTTAGTCTCTGGGGTGGGAGGACACTGCACATACTCTGGGGGGATGGGACACGGCATGCAGTCTTGGGGTATGGTGTACAGCACATGGTCTCTAAAAGTTTCACCATCACTGATCTAGTGTGTCAGTGAGCCTCACATATATTGCATTTCTTACACCTGTTTTCCTCGCTTCTATTCCTGGTGGGGGAGCTGCTCTCTGTAAATCGTTTGGAGTTATCCATTTCTTATTCTTCCCTTCAAGTGAAAGGAAGGAGTTAAGAGAGAAAGAGAAAGAAAAAAAAAGAGAAAAAAAAGTTCATTGACTCTGCACTGCCAGTCCAAAATAGACAAATTTCCTTTTTAAAAAATTGAATTATAATGCTTTCATTAAGATTTTTTTTTATAAAATGGTGTAGAGAGCACCATGGAAAGACTTTTAGACTCAGGTACACTTGAGTTCAAATCCAAGCTCAGATACCTACTAGTCTGGCACCAGGCAAATCACTTAACTCTTTTCAGCCTTAAAAATGAGGATAACAATAGCACCTAACTCTGAGAGTTGTTGTAAGCATAAAAAGAGAGGACCTCTTATACATCTTAAAACATAATATAAATGCTAGTGATAATGATGATTATGATGAAAATATTATAATCAATATTAAAAATGAAAAAAAAAACAAACCACCAATTCTGATTTAAATGACTCAAGATAGTGACTTGGATCTAAATTTTTTGGGAAAAAAGATTCTCCCTCTTACTAAGAATAAAGGAAACATTTTATCATATTAGTATGAACTAAGGTAAGCTGGGTGATTTCAAGAAAGAGCATCTTCCTGACAGGTGTGTGCGAGCCAATTCTATTCATATCTAGCCTATTGTAAGATTTCTATTCACACCTAAGAAGTATGAAATTACTATAAATCAGGGCCTAATTTATTCTTTCATTGATTATCTATATTTTTAAAGGTGCTAATAAAAAGAATAAAGATAAAAATTAAAATCATGTATATATTTCTTTTTCTACAGAGCCCAGTTGGTAAACATTTACCAACATACCCATTTATTACTTTATAAACAATGTTTAAGCTCAGTGGGGATGTAGCTCAGGGAAAAAAGTTATCATGATACTAATAACCTAGGAACTAGAGGGTAATAATGACAATGACAATACTGGCATTTATGGGGTATTTTAAGGTTTGTAAAGTGTTTTGCCTCAATTATCTTATAAAACCTTTGACCTTTCCTCAACAACTTCTACAACAGTGATGGTGAACCTTACAGAGACCAAGAGCACAAACTGCAATCCTCACACTGTGTGAGTTATCCCCTCCATCCCCCATCTAACTCTAGACAAGGGATAGAGGAAGTGCTTCCATTGGGCTGCTGGGAAAAGCAGTGGGTGATGTTTGAAATTTCCTTAGAAGCACATGGAGAGGGGAAAGGAAGCAGCCTCCTCTGGCATGCACACCATAGATTCACCAACATGGTCCTAAAATAATCCTCACAAATTGCTTCTTGGACTTTTTGCTAAGATCAATTGTAGTAAAACAATCCTCACATACAAAAAAAAGAACCTAAGAACTGGATATTATTTCTTAGACTTGTAAGAGAAACACTAAGGATATACATTATTAACATGGACCTATACATATGACTATTCTTTTGATAAATAAGAGTTCCAAGCTTTTCTCTCTGCATGTTTAATTTCATCTCTAACTATAGGCAACTAGGGTACTGGATGAAATATGAACCTCGGAGTTGGGAAGATGAGTTCAAATCTTCCCAAAGACTCTTACTACCTATGTGAATCTGGATAAGTCATTTAATTTCTGTCTCAATTGCATCACTAGTAAAATGGGGAAAAATATACCTTACAAGGTTATTATGACAATCAAAAAGGGTATAGTACCTTTTGAAACTTAAACTCTGAAGACTGATTTTTTCTCCTGTTTTCTCCAGATTAAACAGAATATTATTTCAAGATACTTGTTCTCTTCTGATTTTTTCTTACATTATTGTTTTCTTTGGATTTTTTCATATACACAATTTTGTTTACCTTTTTTGTTTTTCTGCTCTAGTGGTTTTTATCATGTATTTTAATTGCATTTTAATGATATTTTGGTGTTCTCCATCTCATAGAGGCAGTTTCTCCTATTATCAATCCATTGTTATGATAAAATAAGTTCTAACAAAGATATTTACTATGATGATACTAATTATATTTTATGACATTTGGGAAATAAACAGTACAGTGACTTATCTAACATTTTAGTTATCTTCTTACTGTTGGCACAGTGAAGAATTTTTATTTTTTAACATGATCTTATGTTTGTTATTTTTGTTGTATTGATGTGAATTTGCATATGTTTTTATATGCTTTGTTTAAATATGTATAAATATATATAGCCTTGAAAATTGTTTGATTGTAATAATTGTTTTCTACTTAAATTGATATTGTTGGTTCTTCTAAATATTTTGTATATACTACAATCTCTTAAAAAGGGGAATAAAGAATTCAGTGAAATATTTTATTCTGTTGTAGTATTGAGACATTTAGAGACCATCAGCATTAAGAGTGGATTCAAAGTAAATGATTAAATACATTCTGTTCTTTAAATGACCAGGTCCCACTGATATTTTTTTTCAAAAAAGATAGTTTAGTGATATAAAGTTTCTTTGTAATCTATAATTATTGGACCTCAATCGCATATTTTCACAAATCATAAATTTTTGTATATTTATTTCCTTCCTTACCTTTTCCTACTTTTACATGAAGGTTGCCAAGTATCAGGAAGAATGTTGATTTCTTTTATTTTAATCTCTTGTCTATCAAATTCTCTACAGAGTTTCTCTATCACTTCATCCTGATGAAATGGATATTGGTACATAAGGAACAGTTATTTCATGGCGGCCCTTTTTTCATATCATTAGAACTGCAATAATTATAATCAATTGTGGAATTATCTAATTTTTCTTTTTGCCTCTGAGACCCTTGCCCCCTCACCCCACCACACAAAACATTCTGATAACTCCTTTTTTTATCTCACAGGTACTCAAAGAAGTGTTCTAACCTCTCCAATAAACAATTTGAGAGGGCTAAATAATCATTGTTGCTTACTTTCTAATTGAAGGAAGAGAAAGGCAATTTTAACTAAATAGTGAATAAAAGGATTGCATACACCTAAGAAAAAAGTTTGATCTCAAAATAAATTCAGTTCAGTAAGAGAATAGAAAAGAACAAGGAGAAAGGAAGGGATAGTTTAACAGTGAGGAGACACTTAGGGAGAGACAAAACAATTTTCAGTTATAGAGGGTGAATCAGAAAGTAATTAAAAAGAGATAAAATAGTGAAAAGCCAATATTTGGAATGTAGACTGGAAAAAGAGAGGAGATTAAAGGAGTAGAAGGAATATGCCAATTATTTTTTAGTCCATTCCACAAATGTTGTTCTTTGTAAGTGGTAGAGTGGAGAGGTGTTGCATAAAGACAAAATTATGAGAATATAGTTGAGGTTAAAATAAAATTAGCAATCATAACTCTGGATGTGCAGCTGGTGGACTTACCCAGAAAATGAAGGAAAACAAAAGACTTTAGAAGACAGAGGCAAACAATAGTTTGCTTAAAAGGAATACACTTGAAACATTAAATAAAAGTATTAAAAATTATTAGTAAAAATATTATTATGAATAGATGAAAAAACAGGTGGCATTTGTTATCTCACAGAAATGAAAAGAAAAAAATAAATAATAGAAGTATGATAAAATAAGTGAAAAAATGATAAGGTACTTAAAGGCACCATAGGTAATGAAATTCCATCAATACACATATGATATGGATAGTAAATACCTACAGAAAAAGTCCACTGAACTACAGAATAAATTAAACTACAAAATTATAATAGTTAGGAACCTCAATGTATGCCCTTCAGATCTAGATAATACACATAATTTTATAAACAATAAAGCAGTTAAGGACTGACATGTAATTTTAGAAGATTTAGAAATGATATGTTTTTTATAATTACTGAATGGAAATTGAAAGGAGCAAATATGTTTCTCAAGTTTGAGATGTATTTTTTCCCAGAAACATGTTTGAGGGTTTAAAAACTTCTTAAACAAATGAAGAAAATCAGAAATTTTGAACATATACTTTGCTTTCCTTCACTCAATTAAAATTATAATTAATGAAAGACATTTGAAGTAAGGATTCAAACATATATGGAAACTCAATATAACCTTAAAATTTTTGTGCCTAAGACAAAAATTGAAGAAATGTATAATTTCCTCAAAGACAGTGTCAATATTAAGACATTATAATAAGATATTGGAATTATAGCCAAATATATAATTCTGTGAGAAATTACAACTCTGAATATTTTCTTAAAAGAAAGACAAGATTAATGAATCGGGCATGTCACCAAAAAAAATAGAAAAAAGAAAAAAGAAAAATGGAAATTCTGAAAATGAAATGATGGAGTTAAAATTAGTCATTGAAATTGAGAACTATATATTCTCCTTTTAAGAGCTATTGTGAATTGAATGAATTTGTAAATGCTTCATCAATTCAGAATAAAAAGATTTGCCAAGTTAGAGAGCAGTGAGAAACCATAGAGGAACATGGAATATATTATCATTATGAATGACAGGCTTTGGATAAATTGAAACACAATAGTATCAGGGATTCAAAATCTAAAGTGGTAAACAGGGGTAATATATTCCACCACAAGTAGCATCTTAGAGATTTTGAGGGTATCCTCATAATGATAGTCTTTCTTTGGAAACCAAACTGCCCGTATGAGGTCAGGATGGGTGAGTTAGGCATCTCAAAGGAGTTAGCTGCTGACATAAAACTAGTATAAGAGGTGTCAGGCACTACAGCATGGGTTGTCAGCCTAAGCACATATTCAATCCAAGTGTGCTCTTGAATAGAAACATACCTTAAAGATTAAAAAGCCTGACATTGTCTTTCAAGGAAAATGAGATTCAGGTGACATTATAGCATAAAAAAATACAAACAGAAGACTGGGACATATGAAAAAAAAGTGGCTTTTGGCAGGTCATTTTTACTGATAAAATTTAGGAAAAATAATTTAATACAAACCATTTGTTTTACAAATTAGGAAATTAAGTCTTTAGTTTCTATCTTTGAAATAAAAGAATGAAACTAAGTGGTAATTCAGGTGCCTTTAAGCACTAAATTGCATGTTTTTATGATTCCCTATTGAGTAATTGCATATTTTATCACAGAGGAATTCTTGTTTCACTTGAGTTAATTCCTATTTGCTAGTGGGAATATTCTGTCAGAGTAAAAGAAAAGTTTCTGACTGAAGTTGATTTGGAGAAGACTCAAAAACTGAGAATAATTTGTAATAGATTTTGTGATGTTAAACCAAACTGAAATGCCTAGGTGCTAAAGAATGATCATTTTACAAACTCCATGGAAGAATTCCCCAGTATGCTCTGAATTCTTTAATGTCTCCTTCAGAGTTAGTTTGATCCTTCTGAATTTAGCCCTTTTTATCCTAAGAATATCCTATGACTACTGCCCTTCTTCTCTGTGTTCTTTTGGATTTGAAACAAAAATACTTGGGTAATTCAAACTCTTTAAGAGATACTAAACCCTTGCCACAGAGCTAATTAAAGAAGGTGAAAGAATATGCACTGGAAACTACCCAGCAGGTTTTATTTATGAAATGACCTTTCATTATCTGGAGTGAGAGGAGTTTCAGTTGACCTAAAATTATATAGAATTATGGACTTGTGTCAAGGTTTCAAGAATATTAATAATAAGTTATATTTCTATAATTCTTTGAAAATGTACAAAGCATTGTGCATAGGCCATCTCTTTCAAGTTTCATGGCATTTGAACCCAGTATTTTTTATCCACTATATATTCCGGATTGTTAAAATTTTTTTAGGATATTCTGATGTTATCTAAAAAAAGGGTAGACTTCGGAATAAGCCTAAGATCTTGTATTAGAAACTTGTGGAAAATGAAGTACCTATAGTCAGCAAGAGAGAATTTGCATTGGATTGTACAAAGTATAAAAATATTCTTTTTCTCTCTCATGTAATACTGGGTTGATAATCCTATCAGAAACAGAAAGCAAGTGAAAAAATAATCAAAATGACTTAAATGCTGGGATTGAAATGGGCCCATTATTAAATTATTAAAACCTATAATATTGTAAAAAAGGATGTCATAAGTTAGTATCTTCCATAGCTTGCAACATAATAATGCTAAATGTTGGTATTTTTCACATAAAAAAAGGAAGAGAGGTTTAGAATGAGTGGTATTTAATAAAGTGAGCTGAGATAAGAGAAGATATTCCCAACCTACCCCATCATGGAAGTGGAAGGTCTCTAGATGTTATACATTACAAATGTTTTCAGACTTATCAATGTATTAAGCAGTTGTGCTAACTTTGTTTTCTCTTTTAAAAAATATTATTGTCCTGTGGGTTGACTCTTTGGGAAAAATACTTGGGATTCTATGGTGATATAAGAAACAGAAAATATCAATAAAATATTTCAAAAAAAGTCAACTGGGGACTTGTAGCTTCTGTGATAACCTACATGAAAATTTAGTGGCTCTCTGGAAACTGTTGAGACCTCTCTGTTAACCTCCAGTCTGCCAGGACTGCGGATGGCTTACTTTGGGTTGAGCCTTCTTTTCTGTGAAGAGAGAGTCTTACCCTTTCACTGCCTGTGAAGTAGAGTTTAACAGGGAAACTTCAATTCTGGATATCAGCCTACAGCAGGACCTCTGCCCTTCTCCTCTTCCCCTTAATCCAGGTCATCAAGCAGACCCTCAGTAAGACCCGACCCCACTCCCCCACCCAGTGCAAGCCAACAGGAAGGCTTCATTTTGAGGGAAAACCAGCAGCAAGCCCTAACCCTACACAAGCTACTCCAGGACAAACCAGCAGTGAGACTCTAACTCCAAGGCAGGACAGTAGTGAGGCACTACCTCAAGGAAAAGCCAACAGCAAATCCCCATCCCCAAACTGTCAGTGCCTCAACCTTACACAAACTACCAGTGAGGTCCCACCCTCAGGTCAATTCAGCAGCTGAGATCCCCATTGAATAAACAAGCAGTAAGGACTTTCAATTGGTGAGGATCCAAACTGTACAAGTAAGCAGTGACATTCTGCAACTGTGCAAATAAACAGCAAGATTCTCCTATTGTGCAAGCCAGTAGCTAGGCCCTGAGGCTTCTTTAGAAGTCCAAAGAAAATTTGCAAGCTGCACAAGAAGGTTGGGAAAATGACTTCTTCAGTCCAGGAACAGAACCCAACTTTAATATAGAGTTAAAATTTACATAATAAATTGAAAAATGAATAAAAAACACCATCCACTAAAATAAGATACAAATGGATAAATGATATAGATCTAGATAGAAAAGGAAAAATCATAAGTAATGAAACAGGGAAGATACCATCAGATTTATGGATAGGAGAGGAATTTATCAGTCCATAGGAGATGAAGGGAATTGTGAAATGTAAAATATATAATTTTAGTACATTAAATTGAAATGATTTTGTACAACTAATACAAAAGCTGCAAAATTATAAGGAAAGCAGAAAAATGGGGGGGGGAGGAGGATTTATAAACCACCTCTCAAATAAATGTTTCATATCTAAAATACTGAGAGAGCTTTTTTCAAATATATAAGAATAAGAGCTATTCCCAAATTGAAAAAATGGTCAACTACCATAAGTATTTCTATGATCTTTAACCAATAATACTAAATCATAGCTCAGATAAACAATATATTTCACTTTATAATTCCTTGAGTCTGTGCTTGTCAATTCAATTTTTTGGTCCTCTGTGGGGGTGGGTCTTTTATAATGGTAAAGAGCATTTCCAGGTCATTAATAAAATACTTCTGCATTTTACTCCATTAAATATATCCTGTCACTAAAAAAATGGTCAAAAGATAGGAACAAACAATTTGCTGATGAAGAAATCAAAGTCATATAAACACATACTAAAAAATGCTCTCAATCAACAACTCTGAGATATCACCTCAGAGCTATCAGACTGGCTAAAATGACAAAGGGGCAAAATGGAAATTGGAAGGGATGCAGAAAAAAATGGGGATATTAATACACTGTTGGTGGAGCTGTGAACTGATCCAACCATTATGGAAAACAATTTGTTATTACACTCAAAGAGTTATAAAAGTGTGTATACTCAGACCCAGCAATAATATTGCTGTCTGTTTCCCAAGGAGACTAGGAAAAGAGGAAAATAACTCATTTCAAAAATATTTAAAGCACCTCTCTTTGTGGTGACAAAGAACTGAAACCTGAGAGGATAACTATAAATTGGGAAATGGCAGAGTAAATTTTTATATATGACTGTGATAGAATATTATTTTGCCTTAAGAGACAATAAGCATACTGATTTAAAAAATTGGGAAGAATTACATAAGATAAATAGTGAAATGAGTAGAACCACTTCTTTGAAATTATGCAAGTCTCATGACCCTTCAACTTGTTTTTCACTTGTACTATGGGAATAATGATTTGTAATACTGGGCTTCCTGACTGTCTTGTTAAAAAAAAAACTATTAGAAAGATGAATTGTTTGGAGAAGATTCAGACAATTCAATAGCATCATCAGATGATGGAATAAAAAGAAATATGGAGTTATAGGGCCTCCATTCAAATCCTACATCTGATATTTATTCCTTGTTTGACTTTGGATGTCTCATTTAACCTCTCCAGGCAAATTTTGAATTAATTGATCTTTAAATGTTTGATAGAATTCACTTGTTAATCCATCTGACCCTAATGATTTTTTCTTAGGAAGTTCCTTGATAGCTTCTTCAATTTCTTTTTTCTGATATGGAATTATTTAAGTATTCTATTTTCTCTTCTGTTAATCTGGGCAATTTATCTTTTTGAAAATATTCGTCCATTTCACCTAGGTTTAAATATTTTTGTCATATAATTGAGTGAAATAGCTCTTAATAATTGCCTTAATTTCCTCTTGGTTAAAGGTGAGATCACCCTTTTCATTCATGATACTTTTAATTTGGTTCTCTTCTTTCTTTTTCTTAATTACATTAGCCAATACTTTATCAATTTTTTTCAAAAAAATACCACCTCCTAGTCTTACTTATTAGTTCAATAGTTCTTTTACTTTCAATTTTGCAATTTGGTCTTTATCTAAGGGTTTTTAATTTGTTCTTTTCCTAGTTTTTTAGTTTTGCACACCCAATTTGTTCATTCCTTCTCTCTCTCTCTCTCTCTCTCTCTCTCTCTCTCTCTCTCTCTCTTTTTTGTTAATGTTGGCACTCAAGGATATACATTTTCCCCGAGTACTGCTTTTGCTATATCCCTTAAATTCTGATATGTTGTTTTCTCATTGTCATTCTCTTTAACGAAATCAGTAATTGTTTCTATGATTTGTTCTTTAACCAACCAACTTTGGAGAATAAGATTATTCACTTTCCAATTAATTTTTGATTTGCCTCTCCATGTACCATTACTAATTATAATTTTTATTGCATTATGATATGAAAAAGTAATATTATTTCTGCTTTTCTGCATTTGTTTGCATTGTTTTTATGCATGATTTTTTTAGTTTTTTTTTTTAATTTTTTAGTACATGGTCAGTTGGTCAGTTTTGTAAATGTACCATGTGCTGCTGAAAAGGTTTATTCCTTTCTATACCTATTTACTTTTCTCCATATTCATATTAACTTTATTATTTCTAAGATTTCATTTCCATCTCTTACTTATTTCTTATTTATTTTTTGATTTGATCAGATAAAGGAAGCTTGAGATCTCCCACTAGTATAGTTATATTATGTATTTCCTCCTTAATCTCCAATCATTTCTGCTTTAAAAATATGGATGCTATACCATTTGATGCATACATGTTGAGTACTGATATTTCTTCATTGCCTATATTGCCTTTTATCATGATGTAATTACCTTCTCTATCTCTTTTAATCAAATCTATTTTAACTTTGGCTTTGTCAGATATCATGATTGTGACTCGACTACTTTTTCTCAGTTGATGCCCAATAAATTGCGCTCTAGCCTATTATCTTCTCCTATCTACCTGCCTCATGTATGTTTCTTATAGACAACATATGCTAGTATTTTGGTTTTTAATCCACTCTGTTTTCTGCTTCCATTTTATGAGTTCATTTCATTAAGAGTTATGATTTCTGCCGTGTATTCCCCATCATTGTTGTTTCCTCTTTTAGTCTTGCCCTTTCTTCTTTTACTATTTCCTTCCTCCTGTGTTTTGCTTTTAATCAGTACTCTAAGCCAATTTGGGGATGGTCTCAGAGGTAACTTTCATTCTAAATGAATGATTCTGCAAAATAATGACCTACCACATAAAATTATTGTCAGGAACAAATGAGATAAAATATAAAAAGTGGCTTTGAAAACCTTAAGCTACTATGTAAATATCAGCTACAATCTAAAGGTGTATCTCTCTATGCACAGACACAAAAGATATCTTTGAGGATACTCATACTTGGGGATGAAGCCTACAGACATTGAAACTTAACTATAAGAATTCAATGAAATTAGGAAAGAAAGGAAAAGAGTGAAGAAGTATGGTTAACATTGTCTATTGTCAAAATCAATTATAAGTATTCAGCTTGAATAGACATAATAAAATTGCCTTAGTGTTTTCAATTATGACTAGAAAAAAAATTAAAATGTTTATTGTTTAAAAAAAGGTAGAACTGGTAAAGTAAAAAAGGTGATACAGAAGCTCATTGGAGAAAATATTGCCTTAACAATAAGAATCACACAAATGGACGCTAATTAGAGCATGAGACATCAAGAAATAATCAAATGAAAAGAATCAAAAATAGAAAAAAATCTGAAATTTATCACTGGAAAAATAACTGACCAAGAAAACAGATCAAGGACAGGTAATTTCAGAATTATTGGACTACCTGAAAGTCATGATAAAAAATGTGCACACTGTATTTCAAAAAATTAGCAAAGAAATTTACCCTGCTCTTAGAACTCAAGGGGAAAATATAAATTATAAGACTATACCAATCATCTCCAGAAAAAAGCTCTCCAAATAAAAAATCTCAGGAATGTAATAACCAAATTCTAGAGCTACAAGTTAAGAAGAAGAAAATACTATAAGCACCAAGAAAGAAACAATTAAAAAATCATGAAGCCAGAGTTTAGGATAATATAAGATTTAGATGCTTTTACCTTAGAGGATCACAGGACCTGGAATATAATATTTCAGATGGCAAAGGAAATAAGATTATAACCAAAAATAACCTACTCAGTAAAAATAAGAATATTTTTAGGGGAAAACTGGTCATTTAATGAAATTGAGAACTTTGAAATATTCATAATGAACACATCAGAACTGCATAAAAAATTTGATATTCTAACTTAGAGAAAGAACAGATCTATGAACTGCTCATGCAACTAAAATACTAGAAAAAGAACAAAATAAAAACTCCCAATTAAGAACCAAATTGGAAATATTAAAAATCAAAGGTGATTCAACAAAATTGAAAGTTAAAAGAAAAAACAAAAAAAAACCATTGAATTAATAAATAAAACTAAAAGTAGGTTGTGTGAAACAAAGTAAAATAGATATATCACAAGTTAATATGATTTTAAAATAGGAAGGAAGAAATCAAATTACAAGCATTAAAGAATGAATAGGGTTAAAACCAGTGGAAATACGCATCAGCCATGGGGAGGGGGTATCTCGGGGGTGAAAGGGAAAGTAAGAGCATGAATTATGTAACCATGTTAACTTTTCTAAAAAATAAATATAAATAGATGTTTAAAAAATGAATAGGGGGAATTTACTAACAATGATGAGGAAATTAAAGCAATTATTAGGTGTTATTTTACCCAATTATAAGCCAATAAATTTGATCATCTAAGGGAAGTCAGTGAATACTTACAAAATTATAAACTGCTTATTAATAGGAGAGGAAAAAGAATCCTTAAACAATTCCATCATAAAAAAAGTAATTGAACAAATTATCAATGGACTCCAAAGAAAAAATTCCCAGGACAAGATAGATTGACAAGTGAATTGTCTTAGCATTTAAAGAACAACAAGTGCCAATGGTATATTAGTTATTTGGAAAGATAGGCAAAGAAATAGTCCCTTTATGGCAGAAATATGGTGCTGATATCTAAACCAAAATAGAGAAAGAAAATGAAGGACCAATGTTCCTAGTGAAAAATTATGACAAATTTTAAATAATTTAATTTTTTTAAATTATTTAAATAAATAATTTAAATATTTAAATAAAATATTAGCAAAATGATTGCAGCAATATATCACAAATATCATTCCTTATGATAAGGTAGGTTTCATATCAGAAATGCAGGATTGGTTTAATATGAGAAAAATTATAAATATAATTGACCATATCAATAAAGAAATCAATAAAAATCATTTATCTCAATAGCTCAAGAAAAAATACAACACTCACTCCTATTGAAAATATTAGAGATAATGGGAATAAATGGAACTTTCCTTGACATATGAGTAGTATATATCTAAAACATTCAGGAAGCATTAAATATAGTGAATTAGAATCATTAAGAGCTTCCGGGTTAAGATGGTGGCAGAATAAAAAGCAGCAGCTTGACCTCTCCTAACCCATGCATATAGGACTCCTAAAGAAGACATAAAAACAAATCCAGATGAACGAAGGGACCCCACAACAGGGTGCAGCATTGAAGGTACATGGAATCTGGGAATTTCCATGCTATTAGGGGGTGAAATAGCTCTCACTAAAACATAAGATAAGCAACCCCATCCCCCCACACCACCTACAGTGCCAAAGCCAGCTCAAAAGAGTTTGAGGGCAAGTTTGGGGCACCCATTAAGTCATTGGCAGCTACTTGGGGACATGAGGGCCTTCTCCTAAGAGCAGCAAGACCCCAAGAAGCTAAAGAACACAGATTTTGAACACAGACCCTGAGCTAAGGCTCAGACATGGATCTTGAGTGCAGGCGAGGACCCTGAGTGGGGACCCAGTGCAGAGGAGTGCATGACTGTGGAAGCAGTGCCCTGAGACTGTTAAAGGAGCTTTGGGCAGAGGAACAAGCAAGGGGACCACCAGAAGGCTTGACCCTGAGAACAACTAGACCTGAGACCTAAGGAGACTAAAGAGCACAGACAGACCCTGGGCGTGAGGATAAAGCTGAGAGGGTGCCGGCTAACAATGGCAAGCCAGACTTAGAAACCCCGAAAGAGAAAGATATGGATGAATATTTACAAAAATATAAATTGCCTAGATTAACAGCAGAAGAAATAGGATTCCTAAATAATCCCATATCAGAAAAAAAAAATTGAACGAGCCATCAAAGAACTCCCTAAGTAAAAATCACCAGGGCCTGATAGATTCAGAAGTGAATTATATCAAATATTCAAAGAGCAACTAATCCCAATACTATACAAAATATTTTATATAATAAGCAAAGAAGGAGTCCTACCAAATTCTTTTTATGACACAAATATGGTACTGATTCCAAAGCCAGGGAGATAAAAAAAAAGAGAAAGAAAACTACAGACCAATCTCCCTAATGAACAGAGATGCAAAAATCTTAAATAGAATACTAGCAAAGAGACTCCAGCAAGTAATCAAGAAGATCATCCACCATGATCAGGTGGGATTTATACCAGGAATGCAAGGTTGGTTCAACATTAGGAAAATCATCCACATAATTGACCATATCAACAGTCTAACAAACAAAAATCACATGATTATCTCAATAGATGCTGAAAAAGCCTTTGACAAAATACAGCATCCATTCCTATTGAAAACACTGGTAAGTATAGGCATAGAAGGACCTTTCCTAAAAAGAATAAATACTATATAACTAAAACCATCAACCAGCATCATATGCTATGGGGATAAATTAGAAGCCTTCCCAATAAGACCAGGAAAGAAACAAGGATGCCCATTATCACCTCTATTATTTAACATTGTACTAGAAACACTAGCAATAGCAGTTAGAGAAGAAAAAGAAATTGAAGGTATCAAAATAGGCAATGAGGAGACTAAGCTATCACTCTTTGCAGATGATATGATGGTCTACTTAATATATCCTAGAGAATCAACTAAGAAGCTTGTAGAAATAATCAACAACTTTAGCAAAGTTGCAGGATACAAAACAGATGCACATAAATCATCAGCATTTCTATATATTTCCAACACATGACAACAGCAAGAGGTAGAAAGAGAAACACCATTTAAAATCACCCTAGACAACATAAAATACTTAGGAATCTATCTACCAAAACAAACACAATAATTATACGAAAACAACTACAAAACACTTTCCAAACAATTAAAACTAGATCTAAACAATTGGAAAAGCATGGATTACTCATGGGTAGGACGGGCTAACATAAAAAAAATAACCATTCTACCCAAATTAATTTACCTGTTTAGTGCCATACTTATGAAACTACCAAAAAACTTCTTTACTGAATTAGAAAAAACTATACCAAAGTTCATTTGGAATAACAAAAGATCAAGAATATCAAGAGAAATAATGAAAAGAAAATGTGAAGGAAGGGGGCCTAGCAGTACCAGATATTAGACTATACTATAAAGCAGCAGTCATCAAATTGATAAGGTACTGGCTAAGAGACAGAAGGGAGGATCAGTGCAATACACTTGGGGTAAGTGATGTCAGCAAGACAGTGTATGATAAACCCAAAGATCCCAACTTTTAGAACAAGAATCCACTGTTTGACAAAAACTGCTGGGAAATTTGGAAAACAATATGGGAGAGATAAGATTTAGATCAACATTTCACACCCTACACCAAGATGAATTCAGAATGGGTGAATGACTTGAATATAAAAAGGGAAATTATAAATAAGTAAAGTGAACACAGAATAGAATACTTTTCAGATCTCTGGGAAAGGAAAGATTTTAAAACCAAGCAAGAGTTAGAGAAAATTACAAACTGTAAAATAAATGATTTTGATTGTATTAAATTAAGAAGCTTTTGTACAAACAAAAACAATGCAGCCAAAATCAGAAGGGAAACAACAAATTGGGAAAAAATCTTTATAACAAAAAACTCTGACAGGGATCTAATTCCTCAAATATACAAGAAATTAAATCAATTGTATAAAAAAAAATCAAGCAATTTTCAGTTAAAGAAATCAAAAGTATCAATAAGCACATGATAAGATGTTCTAAATCTCTAATAATTAGAGAAATGCAAATCAAAACAACTCTGAGATATCCCCTCACACCTAGCAGATTGGCTAAATTGATAGAAGGGGAGAGTAATGAATGTTGGAGGGGATGTGGCAAAATTGGGACATTAATGCATTGCTGGTGGAGTTGTGAACTGATGCAACCCTTCTGGAAGGCAATTTGGAACTATGCTCAAAGGGCTATAAAAGAATGCCAGCCCTTTGATCCAGCCATACCTCTGTTGGGTTTGTACCTCAAAGAGATCATAGATAAACAGACTTGTATGAAAATATTTATAGCGGTGCTTTTTGTGGTGGCAAAAAACTGAAAAATGAGGGTATTCCTTTCAATTGGGGAATGGCTGAACAAATTGTGGTATATGCTCGTGATGGAATACTATTGCGTTCAAAGGAATAATATATAGGAGAAATTCCATTTGAATTGGAAAGACCTCCAGGAAATGATGCAGAGCAAAAGGAGCAGAGCCAGAAGAACAATGTACAGAGAGACGAATACACTGTGGTAAAATAGAATGTAATGGACTTCTGTACTAGTAGCAATGCAATGACCCAGAACAGTTCTGAGGGACTTATGGCAAAGAACACTACCCACATTCAGAGGAAGAACTGTAGTAGTGGAAATACAGAAGAAAAGCAACTGCTTGAACACATGAGTTGAGGTGGACATGATTGGGGATGTAGACTTGAAACTACCACTCCAATGCAACTATCAACAATTTGGAAATAAGTTTAACACATGTTAAAACCACTGGAAATGCGCCTCGGCTATGGAGTGAAGGGAAGTCGGGGGTTAAGGGGAAAGTAAGAGCATGAATCATGTAACCATATTAACTTTTCTAAAAAATAAAAATTATTAAATGAAAAAAAATATATAGTGAAGTCAAACCTGAAATGTTCCCAATAAGATCATGAGTGAAGCAAAGATGGCCATTATCAACACTATTATTCATTATTGTACTAAAATATTTGTTTGCTATAAGAATGAGGGAAATATATTGAAGGAATTAGAAGAAACAAAATTATCACTCTTAGCAAATGATATGATGGTATATGTAGCAAATTCTAGAGAATCAACTAAAAATTAGTTGAAATAACAACTTAGTGAAGTTATAGGATATAAAATAAATTCACCTAAATCATTGACACTGCTATATATTGCCAATAAAGCCCAGCAACCAGAGATATATAAATTCCATTTAAATTATGATAGATATTTAAAAAGTTGGAAATCTCCCTACCAAAACAAACCCAGGAAATATATTGACTTAATTATAAGACACTTCACAAAAATAAGGTCAAGTTTCAATAACTGGAAAGATATTAATTGCTCACGGATAGGGCAATCAAATATAATTCAATGACAATTTTATCTAAACTAATCATTTATTTAGGGCCATGTCAACCAAACTGCCCCCAAACTTGTGGAAATAGAAAAAGTAATAACAAAATTCATTTGGAAGAACAAAAAATCCAGAATATCAAGGGAATCAATGAAGAAAATATAAAGGAAGATAAAGGAATACCAGAGAATAAACTGTGTTAAAGAACAATAATCATCAAAACCAAGGTATACTGGCCAAGAAATAGAGTGGTTAATCAGTGGAATTGATTAAGTAAAGAAAAGCTAGTAATAAATGGCCTTAGTAATTTAGTTCAGTTTTTTTTTTTAAATCTTTACCTTCTGTCTTGGAGTCAATACTGTGTATTGCCTCCAAAGTAGAAGAGTGGCAAGGGCTAGGAAATAGGGGTTAAGTGACTTGCCCAGTGTCACACAGCTAGGAAGTAATATCTGAGGTCAGATTTGAATTTAGGACCTCCCATCTCCAAGCCTGGCTCTCAATCTACTGAGCCACCCAGTTGCCTCCCATAGTAATTTAGTTTTTAAAAAATGAAAAGATCTAAGTTTTCGGAATAAGAACTCACTATTTGACCAACACTGTTGGAAAAATTGGAAAAGGTTTTGGCAGAGACTAGGAACAAATCAACATCTCATACCATATACCAAGATCAGGTCAACATGGGTACATTATCTAAACAAAAAAGGATGATATTATAAGCACATTAAACATATTAGATCAGCTAATGACAGAAAAGGAAAATGATAAATATTGGAGAAGGGTCAGGAAAAATGGGACACTAGTATACTGTAGATGAATTTGTGATCTGATCCAGTTTTGGTCTTATAAAACCTTTTTAGTTTAATATAAATCAAAATTATTCATTTTATATCTTGTAATATTTTCTATCTCTTGTTTGGTCATAAATTCTTCCCTTAACAGATATGACAGGTAAACTATTCTATGTTACCCCAATTTCCTTATAATATCACTCTTTACATTTAAATCATATACCTATTTTGATATTATCTTTGCAAAATCCATTTCTATTAAGTCTATTTATTCACTGAAGTAATAATGATCTCTAATGAAAATGAGCAAGAGGAGGCCATAACACATCACTGGAGATGGTAAAGTGAAAGAACTTGAACCAGGAGAAATAAAAATGTTTAAAGGAGAGGAGGGTAACAATATAAAATAAATAGCCAATGAAGGGTACAGGGAAATAAAGCATAAGAGAATAAAATGGTGGGAAATAAACAATTAACTACATATATTAAGTTAGTAAGTGTGAAGGGAAATGAAAGAACTCACCCATTAACCCATAAAATTAAAAGGATAGTTGAATGAATTAAAAACAAAATCCAAATGTTCTTTACAAGAAACATGGGAAATATAGTTAAAATAAGAGGTTGGAGTAATATCTATATTGTAGTTTATATTTGACACATAATAGCAGGGGTAACAGTTATGATTTCAGATTAAGCAACAACATAAATAAATTTAATTTACAAGATAATGAGCAAAACTACATTTTTCTGATACCTAATATATATGATTACCTTATTTCAGTATTTAACATATATGCATCAAGTAGCAAAGCTTCTAATAATTTTGTGATTTTTTTTGCTTGTTAAATAATCCTCTTGAGTTAGATTAGCATAACACTAAATATGAAGAAAAAATTCATTATTTTTATTAAATTGGCACAGTTTTATCAGGAATACTGAACATTCTTCCAATTGTCTGTCTATTTTTGGAGTAATATCCATATGAATCTGATAAATAACTCCATAGATTAACTCCCAGATATGCATCATATAGTTACTTTGAATGTGTCTTCTCTTTCAGTTTTCTTCCTATGCTTTATTATTGGTATATAAAAATAATAATGATTTCATTTTGTAAACATCTAATTTACTAAGCTATAGTCTCAAATAGTGTGTTTACTGATTCTTTGAGGTTTTTTTCTATGTAGTATTATGTTTTTAGGAAATTGGGAGGATTTGATTTCCTCTTTGCCTGTCTTTGGGACTTTTTCCCTTCTCTTGACTTGATAATATTGCATACATTTATATTTTAATAACTCAGTGATCCTCTGACTATATTCATTTGAAAATTAGTTTCAGATGTAAAGATTCAGACTAATAGATCATAATATAAAAGACCCCCTACATTTTGTAAATGGTAATTCTCATTAAAAGCTTGTTTGATCAATTTTCCTCTATTAAAAGCAACTAAAGGTATGTGAGTCCTATTTCCTCTTTATACCAGATGGGACGATGTTCATTCTATACCCATTACTTAAGAGTGGATTTCATTCAGATGCTGTATCAGCTTTCCTTCTGTAATAATAAGTAGACATTGTCATACTGAAACATGAAGAGAGTGACTAGAAAAATAAGACGGTTCAGTTCAAAAAGACTGAAAATATTTGAATTGGAATCAAATACAATGTAGTTCATCTTGAAGTAGTTTCTCCTAAAGAAAACTTGAAATCCAATTCTACTGAAATAGACTATTCAGGTGATTGTGTTTCTGTCATTGCACACCTCTGTAAAACTTGTAATGATCTCAGAACTTTGAAAAACATGCTTTTGTATTACTTGTTGCTTAGTATTGTCACAGATAAAATGCTCTGTTGCTTCATTCAGGTTACATAATCTGTAGTCTGAAAGAATCAATAGGAAGTGTTCCACTCTGAAGTTCATTCTCGGTTCATAATGCTGAGTGGGTTTTTCTATCACCATCTATATTTTGTTAAAAGTTTTATGCAATAAAAATACTGGCTTCCAGACATATTTGAAACACACACACACACACACACACACACACACACACACACACACACACACATATATATAAATAAATACATGCATCTTTCTGTCAAATGATCCCTTCTCTAGTACATAGAAGTGGGGGAGAAACCTGAGAACTTTATTTTATTTTATTTTTTTATTTTGAATATTTTCCCATAGTTACATGTTTCATGTTCTTTCCCTCTCCTCCAACCCCCCACCAACCAACTCACAATTCCACTAGGTTGTTACATGAATAATTGATTAAGACCTAATTCCATATTATTGATAGTT